>NC_048581.1:91740008-92082508 GCF_013265735.2 Oncorhynchus mykiss | reverse complement strand
CGTTCCATCCTAACAGAAACCCAGAGGGTTTTTTGTTATTCTTGGAATAGAAAGACCATCATATTAATCAAATTATTTAAGCAAAATTTCTAAAAATCAGTTCCATATACTGTGTTCTTACAAAACAAATGGTTTTAAATTCTCTAGTACAGCCACCATTGAAGGCTATCAAAGATGCCCTCTGGTGGTCAAATTAGCACTAACTAGCATTAATGGTACCAGTGGTTGGCACTTAAATAACGTGGCCATAGAAATCCGCAACAACATGCAAGCTATGACACAGAACCCTGCAGCTTTTAAATAAAAGTTACACTTAGAGCATAACGTTTCTACACCCTAATTTTCTAATTCTAGTCTAAAACCCAAATGGAGATTCAGTGAAAATAAAAACCTCATTGATTTATCAAGACCAGTCCCCATGCTTGTCTCAGAGAAGGGCTAAATGGTGCTGAAATAGTTGACCACAGCGGGTAGGCTATTGCTTCAAATCCTATGGCTTCTAACTTCAATATGCTCTTTAAATAAATAAGACCTACACCACTTTTAACAACACATTACTCAACACTAGTGAGACTCATGTTGCCTACGGTAGACCGACAGTATATCTAAAAATAGGACGTGACAAATCGCCAATAATTACATATAGAGGATTGGAGGGTTCTAAATTAAAACCAAAAGCCACTTCATGGGTCTCCCGGTTGCGGCCGGCACGGGTATCAAACCTGCATCTCCACTCTGGAGTCCCCATCGACTCCGGAGCCCCCATCCACTCCAGAGCCCCCATCCACTCCGGAGCCCCCATCCACTCTGGAGCCCCCAACCACTCCAGAGCCCCCATGCACTCCGGAGCCCCCATCCACTCCGGAGCCCCCATCCACTCCGGAGCCCCCATCCACTCCAGAGCCCCCATCCACTCCAGAGCCCCCAACCACTCCGGAGCCCCCAACCACTCCGGAGCCCCCATCCACTCTGGAACCCCCATCCACTCCGGGGGCCCCCATCCACTCCGGGGGCCCCCATCCACTCCGGAGCCCCCATCCACTCCGGGGGCCCCCATCCACTCTGGAGCCCCCATCAACTCTGGAACCGCCATCCACCCCGGAGCCCCCTTCCACTCCGGAGCCGCCATCCACAAAGTATCAGTATACAGAGAGGTTTTGGAAAAGGTATATTGTCCTGCTATTAGCCCATAGTTGGCTATTATAATACTCTACATGCTGTCCAGGTCAGGATAACCAAAACATTTCTTTATCAGAAAGAATGTTGGTACTTATATATTTTTAATCCAAGGCCATGAATGAGTGAGTCACTCAGCTTGATGTAGGTGCCAGGCTAACATGATTGTGTCATCAACTTGATCATATATAAAGGTATTTTTTTAGGTTATTTAGTGAAAAATAAAAATAAAAAGTGAACGATTGTAATCTGAATAAAGGCCAAAACATGTATTTCTGTTTTTAGAGGGAAAGAAACGCTGGGCCAGTTGTGCGCCGGCCAATCACGGGCGTGATACATAATAATATTTTTTGTTGTATTATTTGTTTAGTCTTTTCTGGTGGATTAAACTGAAATTGTAACCAATCACAGCCGGTTGTGATACAGCTAAGAAATACATTTGGCGATATAATTCTCCCCCTACCCTCCTAGGCAAGTCTATTGTCCAGCTACCTGCTAATAGACATAATGGCGCTGTACAACATGACCGTGTGTGCTTCAAAGAGTGTTTTTCAGTAAGCAACAATTTGTTTACCTTCGTTAGATAACTTTGTTCCAGTATATCTGTAATTCAGTGATATTTTTATTTCCGTAGCAATTCGTTATGGATACATAACTAAATAAATATCAGCATTTTGAAAGAGTATTTTTATCATTATTTTATTAACGAAAGCATAAAGATGCCATTATTAGTTACATTGTTTTAGTTTGAAACTGCAGACTGGCACTAAGAACAGCAGGAACGTTTCCCTAGTCAGCGCCATTATTAGTGCAATGTCCCTTAGTGTTGCTCTGTGCTACCCAGTGTGGTGGGGTGGGGGTCCCCTCTCCTCCTCTTTCCTTCCCCATGGGCTAGGTGGGTCTTCTGTGCGTGGCTCTGCGGCCCACCCCGTGCCCCCTGCCCTCGGGCCTTGAACCTGCCGCGCATTCAGTGGATACAGATGGTGAACTGCAAGGCAATCCCATTGTGCACCACTTCGGAGCATGACCAATATGACCAATAGATATTGTCCTGATACAAACAGGGTTAGTAATATATCTGTGAGAATATCCAACGGGCTTTTATATAATTCTATATTAATAATAATAATATTCATATTTGCTTTGTTAAAAAAAATAACAATATTTTGGAGATGATTTTGTTTAAAAAACAAACATAAAATGAGCAATAAAAATACCATTCTTAAACATGGGGTGAGACATTGTTACTAATTTGTAAATACAGACAGTTTGTTATATAGAATTATTTATTTATGTTGTTAGAGGGAGAGAAACCAAAAACCTACAGTCATCTCGTGGGTCTCTCAGTCGAGGCCGGCACGGCTATTGAACCAGCATCTGTAGCTGCTATGCAGCGTACGACGTGTCCGGTCCGGAATGGCCTAACAGCAAAATAATCCTAACAAAATAAAATAATAAAAACTTTTTAGTATATAATCCTGAAGTTGTGTACAATTATCAGTTTCTGTTTAGGTTTATGTTGCCCAATCATTGTCAATTAGAGACACAGTAGGACCCAAAATCATAATCAGTGCTCTAACTCCACCTTGTGGTGGTCTGGAGCAATGAAGTAGTGACGCAGGGTACCGTACAAAACCACAAATGACCTCTAAGTACCGCAGTGTAATCACAAGACTGTTAGTGGAGCAACCACTGTACATACAAACAGCACCACACACACACACACACAGCACCACACACACACACACACACACACACACACACACACACACACACACACACACACACACACACACACACACACACACACACACACACGCACACACACAGCACCACACACACACACAGCACCACACACACACAAACACACAGCACTACACACACTCACACACAGCACACACACACACACACACACACACACACACACACACACACACACACACACACACACACACACAGCACCCCACACACACAGCACCACACACACACAGCACCACACACACACACACACACATACACACACACACACACACACACACACACACACACACACACACACACACACACACACACACACACACACACACACACACACACACACACACAGCACTACATACACACACACAGCACCACTCTCTTCTACTCTAATACTCTACTACTATACTACTCTACTACTCTTCTACTCTACTACTCTACTACCCTACTACTCTGATAGTCTGCTACTCTACTACTCTGCTACTATACTACTATGCTACTCTACTACTCTACTACTCTACTACCCTACTACTCTGATAGTCTGCTACTCTACTACTCTGCTACTATACTACTATGCTACTCTACTACTCTACTACTATGCTACTCTACTACTCTACTACTCTACTACCCTACTACTCTGATAGTCTGCTACTCTACTACTCTGCTACTATACTACTATGCTACTCTACTACTCTACTACTCTACTACCCTACTACTCTGATAGTCTGCTACTCTACTACTCTGCTACTATACTACTATGCTACTCTACTACTCTACTACTATGCTACTCTACTACTCTGCTAGTCTGCTACTCTACTACTCTACTACTCTACTATTATACTACTCTACTACTCTACTAATCTACTATTATACTACTCTACTACTCTACTAATCTACTATTATACTACTCTACTACTCTACTAATCTACTAGTTGCTACTCTAATACTCTACTACTATGCTACTCTACTACTATGCTACTCTACTACTCTACTACTATACTACTCTACTACTATGCTACTCTACTACTCTACTACTCTACTACTCTGCTACTCTAATACTCTACTACTATGCTACTCTACTACTATGCTACTCTACTACTCTACTACTATGCTACTCTACTACTCTACTACTATACTACTCTACTACTCTACTACTCTGCTACTCTAATACTCTACTACTATGCTACTCTACTACTATGCTACTCTACTACTCTACTACTATGCTACTCTACTACTCTACTACTATACTACTCTACTACTATGCTACTCTACTACTCTACTACTCTACTACTCTTCTACTCTACTACTCTACTACTCTGCTACTCTACTACTATACTACTCTACTACTCTACTACTCTACTACTATGCTACTCTACTACTCTACTACTATGCTACTCTACTACTCTACTACTATACTACTCTACTACTATGCTACTCTACTACTCTACTACTCTACTACTCTTCTACTCTACTACTCTACTACTCTACTACTCTACTACTCTGCTACTCTACTACTCTACTACTATACTACTCTACTACTATGCTACTCTACTACTCTACTACTCTGCTACTCTACTACTATACTACTCTACTACTATGCTATTCTGCTACTCTACTACTCTACTACTCTACTATTATACTACTCTACTACTATACTAATCTACTACTACTACTATACTAATCTCACAACTTGCAGACTTGTTTTCGAGTTGCTGTGCGTTTTGTTGCCAACCTGTTTTTGCTACCTGACAAATTTACGGTTTTTACTTTTTAATTACCGTTTATATATATATATATTTTTTTTTCCTCAACTTTTTCACTCCGGACGCTTTATCTGGACACGATTCGTCAGGACCTCCAACAGCTGAAGCTAAGTAGTAACATTAACATGATGCCTTCTAATTGCAGTCGCTGTACTCGCCTTATGGCGAGGATAGCTGTGCTACAAGCCCAGCTTCAGACGCAATCGTTAGGCAAGGGTAATTTCAGTGTAGGAAAGGATGAAACAGCGTCTCTGCCACCAGTAAGTACAGATAGTAGTATAAATCCCCTGGCACAGTCCCCGCAGCCGGACAACTTTCTCACGGTTTCTGGAAGGAAATGCTGTAGGAATGCTCAACCGGTGTCGCTCATTCAGCCGACAGAAAGGGTCGGAGTCAGAGGCCGAGTCTTCTCTGGTCTCTACTCCTCCCGTTACGGGGTCTTGAGACGCCGAAGCTTCCCACCATTAGCTCTGACAAATTGAAAACTCTAGTCATTGCCAACTCCATTACCCGCAGTATTAGACTTAAAACGAATCATCCAGAGATCATACACTGTTTACCGGGGGGCAGGGCTACCGACGTTAAGGCTAATCTGAAGATGGTGCTGGCTAAAGCTAAAACTGGCGAGTGTAGAGAGTATAGAGATATTGTTGTCCACGTCGGCACCAACGATGTTAGGATGAAACAATCAGAGATCACCAAGCGCAACATAGCTTCTGCGTGTAAATCAGCTAGAAAGATCGAGAAAGTCGGCATCGAGTAATTGTCTCTGGCCCCCTCCCAGTTAGGGGGAGTGATGAGCTCTACAGCAGAGTCTCACAACTCAATCGCTGGTTGAAAACTGTTTTCTGCCCCTCCCAAAAGATAGAATGTGTAGATAATTGGCCCTCTTTCTGGGACTCACCCACAAACAGGACCAAGCCTGACCTGCTGAGGAGTGACGGACTCCATCATAGCTGGAGGGGTGCTCTCATTTTATCTACCAACATAGACAGGGCTCTAACTCCTCTAGCTCCACAATGAAATAGGGTGCAGGCCAGGCAGCAGGCTGTTAACCAGCCTGCCAGCATAGTGGAGTCTGCCACTAGCACAGTCAGTGTAGTCAGCTCAGCTATCACCATTGAGACTGTGTCTGTGCCTCGACCTAGGTTGGGCAAAACTAAACATGGCGGTGTTCGCCTTAGCAATCTCACTAGGATAAAGACCACCTCCATTCCTGTCATTACTGAAAGAGATCATGATACCTCACATCTCAAAATAGGGCTACTTATTGTTAGATCCCTTACTTCAAAGGCAATTATAGTCAATGAACTAATCACTGATCATAAACTTGATGTGATTGGCCTGACTGAAACATGGTTTAAGCCTGATGAATTTACTGTGTTAAATGAGGCCTCACCTCCTGGCTACACTAGTGACCATATCCCCCGTGCATCCCGCAAAGGCGGAGGTGTTGCTAACATTTACGATAGCAAATTTCAATTTACAAAAAAAAAAATGACGTTTTCGTCTTTTGAGCTTCTAGTCATGAAATCTATGCAGCCGACTCAATCACTTTTTATAGCTACTGTTTAAAGGCCTCCTGGGCCATATACAGCGTTCCTCACTGAGTTCCCTGAATTCCTATCGGACCTTGTAGTCATAGCAGATCATATTCTAATCTTTGGTGACTTTAATATTCACATGGAAAAGTCCACAGACCCACTCCAAAAGGCTTTCAGAGCCATCATCGACTCAGTGGGTTTTGTCCAACATGTCTCTGGACCCACTCACTGTCACAGTCATACGCTGGACCTAGTTTTGTCCCATGGAATAAATGTTGTGGATCTTAATGTTTTTTTTCCTTTTTGATCCTGTCGCAAAGCTAACTAAAAAGCAGCATTCCCCAAGAGAGGATGACTTTCACTTTAGCAGTGATAAATTGAACTTCTTTGAGGAAAAGATTATGATTATTAGAAAACAAATTACGGACTCCTCTTTAAATCTGCATATTCCTTCAATGCTCAGTTGTCCTGAGTCTGCACAACTCTGCCAGGACCTAGGATCAAGAGAGACGCTCAAGTGTTTTAGTACTATATCTCTTGACACAATGATGAAAATAATCATGGCCTCTAAACTTTCAAGCTGCATACTGGACCCTATTCCAACTAAACTACTGAAAGAGCTGCTTCCTGTGCTTGGCCCTCCTATGTTGAACATAATAAACGGCTCTCTATCCACCGGATGTGTACCAAACTCACTAAAAGTGGCAGTAATAAAACCTCTCTTGAAAAAGCCAAACCTTGACCGAGAAAATATAAAAAACTATCGGCCTATATCGAATCTTCCAGTCCTCTCAAAATTTTTTGAAAAGGCTGTTGCGCAGCAACTCACTGCCTTCCTGAAGACAAACAATGTATACGAAATGCTTCAGTCTGGTTTTAGACCCCATCATAGCACTGAGACGGCACTTGTGAAGGTGGTAAATGACATTTTAATGGCATCGGACCGAGGCTCTGCATCTGTCCTCGTGCTCCTAGACCTTAGTGCTGCTTTTGATACCATCGATCACCACATTATTTTGGAGAGATTGGAAACCCAAATTGGTCTACACGGACAAGTTCTGGCCTGGTTTAGATCTTATCTGTCGGAAAGATATCAGTTTGTCTCTGTGAATGGTTTGTCCTCTGACAAATCAACTGTACATTTCGGTGTTCCTCAAGGTTCCGTTTTAGGACCACTATTGTTTTCACTTTATATTTTACCTCTTGGGGATGTTATTCGAAAACATAATGTTAACTTTCACTGCTATGCAGATGACACACAGCTGTACATTTCAATGAAACATGGTGAAGCCCCAAAATTGCCCTTGCTAGAAGCATGTGTTTCAGACATAAGGAAGTGGATGGCTGCAAACTTTCTACTTTTAAACTCGGACAAAACAGAGATGCTTGTTCTAGGTGCCAAGAAACAAAGAGATCTTCTGTTGAATCTGACAATTAATCTTAATGGTTGTACAGTCGTCTCAAATAAAACTGTGAAGGACCTCGGCGTTACTCTGGACCCTGATCTCTCTTTTGAAGAACATATCAAGACCATTTCAAGGACAGGTTTTTTCCATCTACGTAACATTGCAAAAATCAGAAACTGTCTTTCCAAAAATTATGCCGAAAAATTTATCCATGCTTTTGTCACTTCTAGGTTAGACTACTGCAATGCTCTACTTTCCGGCTACCCGGATAAAGCACTAAATAAACTTCAATTAGTGCTAAATACGGCTGCTAGAATCCTGACTAGAACCAAAAAATTTGATCATATTACTCCAGTGCTAGCCTCTCTACACTGGCTTCCTGTCAAAGCAAGGGCTGATTTCAAGGTTTTACTGCTAAGCTACAAAGCATTACATGGGCTTGCTCCTACCTATCTCTCTGATTTGGTCCTGCCGTACATACCTACACGTACGCTACGGTCACAAGACGCAGGCCTCCTAAATGTCCCTAGAATTTCTAAGCAAACAGCTGGAGGCAGGGCTTTCTCCTATAGAGCTCCATTTTTATGGAACGGTCTGCCTACCCATGTCAGAGACGCAAACTCGGTCTCAACCTTTAAGTCTTTACTGAAGACTCATCCCTTCAGTGGGTCATATGATTGAGTGTAGTCTGGCCCAGGAGTGGGAAGGTGAACGGAAAGGCTCTGGAGCAACGAACCGCCGTTGCTGTCTCTGCCTGGCCGGTTCCCCTCTTTCCACTGGGATTCTCTGCCTCTAACCCTATTACAGGGGCTGAGCCACTGGCTTACTGGGGCTCTCTCATGCCGTCCCTGGAGGGGGTGCGTCACCTGAGTGGGTTGATTCACTGATGTGGTCATCCTGTCTGGGTTGGCGCCCCCCCCCCTTGGGTTGTGCCGTGGCGGAGGTCTTTGTGGGCTATACTCAGCCTTGTCTCAGGATGGTAAGTTGGTGGTTGAAGATATCCCTCGAGTTGTGTGGGGGCTGTGCTTTGGCAAAGTAGGTGGGGTTATATCCTCCCTGTTTGGCCCTGTCCGGGGGTGTCCTCGGATGGGGCCACAGTGTCTCCTGACCCCTCCTGTCTCAGCCTCCAGTATTTATGCTGCAGTAGTTTATTTGTCGGGGGGGCAAGGGTCAGTTTGTTATATCTGGAGTACTTCTCCTGTCCTATTCGGTGTCCTGTGTGAATCTAAGTGTGCGTTCTCTAATTCTCTCCTTCTCTCTTTCTTTCTCTCTCTCGGAAGACCTGAGCCCTAGGACCATGCCCCAGGACTACCTGACATGATGACTCCTTGCTGTCCCCAGTCCACCTGGCCGTGCTGCTGCTCCAGTTTCAACTGACCTGAGCCCTAGGACCATGCCCCAGGACTACCTGACATGATGACTCCTTGCTGTCCCCAGTCCACCTGACCGTGCTGCTGCTCCAGTTTCAACTGTTCTGCCTTATTATTATTCGACCATGCTGGTCATATATGAACATTTGAACATCTTGGCCATGTTCTGTTATAATCTCCAACCGGCACAGCCAGAAGAGGACTGGCCACCCAGAATAGCCTGGTTCCTCTCTAGGTTTCTTCCTAGGTTTTGGCCTTTCTAGGTAGTTTTTTCCTAGCCACCGTGCTTCTACACCTGCATTGCTTGCTGTTTGGGGTTTTAGGCTGTGTTTCTGTACAGCACTTTGAGATATCAGCTGATGTACGAAGGGCTATAAAAATACATTTGATTTACTCTACTACTATGCTACTCTACTACTCTGCTACTCTACTATTATTCTACTCTACTACTCTACTACTATACTAATCTACTAGTCTGCTACTCTACTACTATACTACTCTGCTACTCTACTACTCTACTACTATACTAATCTGCTACTCTACTACTATACTAATCTACTAGTCTGTTACTCTACTACTATGCTACTCTACTACTATGCTACTCTACTACTCTACTACTATACTAATCTACTACTCTGCTACTCTGCGACTCTACTACTATACTACTCTGCTACTCTACTACTCTACTACTATACTAATCTGCTACTCTACTACTCTACGAATCTACTACTCTACTACTATACTACTCTACTACTCTACTACTAAATGAATCTACTAGTCTGCTACTCTAATACTCTACTACTATGCTACTCTACTACTATGCTACTCTACTACTCTACTACTATACTAATCTACTACTCTACTACTATGCTACTCTACTACTCTACTACTCTGCTACTCTACTATTCTGCTACTCTACTACTATACTAATATACTAGTCTGCTACTCTGCTACTCTACTACTCTACTACTATGCTACTCTACTACTATACTACTCTACCACTCTGTTACTCTGCTCCTACTATACTTCACTCCTTGCTACTCCACTACTCACAGATTAAACAAACTGTAAAAATGTCACTCTACCCCAAACATTATTCCACTAGAAAAACAGATGTTTGGGATGACTTCCCAGTATTAGTTGATAGGCTTGTATATTCCAAATGAACCGGAATGTGTAAATGTTGTGACGGTTTTATTGTTTGCTGTTATATAATCCAGCTGTATTTGGGATGTTTGGCCATTTCACTCAGAGGTTCCGGGATGTCAACCACATCTTTGGATAACCTGAGTGATGAGTCCTATTGGAAGTGTGTATTTTAGCTCTCAATAACATCATCCTCCTGCTCCTCTGCTGCCTCGCTGTGACCGCCAATCTACCCAATCCAGCCTCAGTTCTGCGGTCAGTGTTATTATAGATTATTATAGATTATATGTTGTATTATCTATAGAGTTTGTGTACGTGAATACTTGAGTCACTGAGTTTGTTAGCCCATATTGTAAGTGCGTGAGCCTTCTGTGTCTGGGAAATGGTGCAGGTTGTTATCTCCAGTTAGTGTGGGTCTACAGAGAACAGGTTGTTACCTCCAGGTAGTGTGGGTCTACAGAGAACAGGTTGTTACCTCCAGTTAGTGTGGGTCTACAGAGAACAGGTTGTTATCTCCAGGTAATACCTCCAGTTAGTGTGGGTCTACAGAGAACAGGTTGTTACCTCCAGGTAGTGTGGGTCTACAGAGAACAGGTTGTTACCTCCAGG
The DNA here is from genome assembly GCF_013265735.2 of Oncorhynchus mykiss. Taxonomy (NCBI): domain Eukaryota; kingdom Metazoa; phylum Chordata; class Actinopteri; order Salmoniformes; family Salmonidae; genus Oncorhynchus; species Oncorhynchus mykiss. The sequence goes on along the minus strand of NC_048581.1, from coordinate 92,071,739 downwards.
TAGTGTGGGTCTACAGAGAACAGGTTGTTACCTCCAGGTAGTGTGGGTCTACAGAGAACAGGTTGTTACCTCCAGGTAGTGTGGGTCTACAGAGAACAGGTTGTTACCTCCAGTTAGTACCTCCAGGTAGTGTGGGTCTACAGAGAACAGGTTGTTACCTCCAGGTAGTGTGGGTCTACAGAGAACAGGTTGTTACCTCCAGTTAGTACCTCCAGGTAGTGTGGGTCTACAGAGAACAGGTTGTTACCTCCAGGTAGTGTGGGTCTACAGAGAACAGGTTGTTACCTCCAGTTAGTACCTCCAGGTAGTGTGGGTCTACAGAGAACAGGTTGTTATCTCCAGTTAGTGTGGGTCTGCAGAGAACAGGTTGTTACCTCCAGGTAGTGTGGGTCTGCAGAGAACAGGTTGTTATCTCCAGGTAATACCTCCAGTTAGTGTGGGTCTACAGAGAACAGGTTGTTACCTCAAGGTAGTGTGGGTCTACAGAGAACAGGTTGTTACCTCCAGGTAGTGTGGGTCTACAGAGAACAGGTTGTTACCTCCAGGTAGTGTGGGTCTATAGAGAACAGGTTGTTACCTCCAGGTAGTGTGGGTCTACAGAGAACAGGTTGTTTTCTCCAGTTAGTGTGGGTCTACAGAGAACAGGTTGTTTCTCCAGTTAGTGTGGGTCTACAGAGAACAGGTTGTTACCTCCAGTTAGTGTGGGTCTACAGAGAACAGGTTGTTACCTCCAGGTAGTGTGGGTCTACAGAGAACAGCTTGTTACCTCCAGGTAGTGTGGGTCTACAGAGAACAGGTTGTTACCGCCAGGTAGTGTGGGTCTACAGAGAACAGGTTGTTACCTCCAGTTAGTGTGGGTCTACAGAGAACAGGTTGTTACCTCCAGGTAGTGTGGGTCGACAGAGAACAGGTTGTTATCTCCAGGTAGTGTGGGTCTAGAGAGAACAGGTTGTTAAAACCTGTAGATCAGTTTACATAGAGTCCTGCAGCAGAGCAGTTTACGTACTACAGCAGATCAGTTTATGTAGTGGCCTGCAGCAGATCAGTTTACATAGAGTGCTGTAGCAGAGCAGTTTACGTACTGCAGCAGATCAGTTTTACGTAGAGGACTGCAGCATAAAAGTTTACGTACAGGCCTGCAACAGAGCAGTTTACGTACTGCAGCAGATCAGTTGACGTAGAGTCCTGCAGCAGATCAGTTTACGCAGAGGCCTGCAGCATATAAGTTTACGTACAGGCCTGCAACAGAGCAGTTTACGTACTGCAGCAGATCAGTTTACGTAGAGTCCTGCAGCAGATCCGTTTACGTAGAGTCCTGCAGCAGATCAGTTTACGTAGAGTCCTGCAGCAGATCAGTTTATGTATAGTCCTGCAGCAGATCAGTTTACGTAGAGTCCTGCAGCAGATCAGTTCACGTAGAGTATAGATAATACCTGATTCCATTACCCAGCTGTTCACACCTGATTCCACTACTCAGCTGTTCACACCTAATTCCACTACCCAGCTGATCTCACCTGAATCAACTCCTCAACTGTTCACACCTGATACACACTACTCAGCAATTCACACGATTCCACTACTCAGCTGTTCACACCTGATTCCACTACTCAGCTGTTCACACCTGATTCCACTACTCAGCTGTTCACACCTGATTCCACTACCCAGCTGTTCACATCTGATTCCACTACACAGCTGTTCACACCTGATTCCACTACCCAGCTGTTCACATCTAATTCCACTACCCAGCTGTTCAAACCTGAATCCACTCCTCGACTGTTCACACCTGATACCACTACCCAGCTGTTCACACCTGATACCACTACTCAACAATTCAAACGATTCCACTACTCAGCTGTTCACACCTGATTCCAATATCCAGCTGTTCACACCTGATTCCACTAGCCAGCTGTTCACATCTAATTCCACTACCCAGCTGTTCAAACCTGAATACACTCCTCGACTGTTCACACCTGATACCACTACCCAGCTGTTCACACCTGATACCACTACTCAACAATTCACACGATTCCACTACTCAGCTGTTCACACCTGATTCCAATATCCAGCTGTTCACACCTGATTCCACTACCCAGCTGTTCACACCTGATTCCACTACCCAGCTGTTCACACCTGATTCCACTACTCAGCTGTTCACACCTGGTTCCACTTCTCAGCTGTTCATACCTGATTCTACTTCTCAGCTGTTCACACCTGATTCCACTACACAGCTGTTCATACCTGATTCCACTACATAGCTGTTCACACCTGATTCCACTTCTCTGCTGTCCACACCTGATTCCACTTCTCGGCTGTTCACACCTGATTCCACTAGCCAGCTGTTCACATCTAATTCCACTACCCAGCTGTTCAAACCTGAATCCACTCCTCGACTGTTCACACCTGATACCACTACCCAGCTGTTCACACCTGATACCACTACTCAACAATTCAAACGATTCCACTACTCAGCTGTTCACACCTGATTCCAATATCCAGCTGTTCACACCTGATTCCACTACCCATCTGTTCACACCTGATTCCACTACCCATCTGTTCACACCTGATTCCACTACTCAGCTGTTCACACCTGGTTCCACTTCTCAGCTGTTCACACCTGATTCCACTTCTTAGCTGTTCACACCTGATTCCACTACACAGCTGTTCATACCTGATTCCACTACAGAGCTGTTCACACCTGATTCCACTTCTCTGCTGTCCACACCTGATTCCACTTCTCAGCTGTTCACACTTGGTTCCACTTCTCAGCTGTTCACACCTGATTCCACTTCTCAGCTGTTCACACCTGATTCCACTAGCCAGCTGTTCACACCTGATTCCACTTCTCAGCTGTTCACACCTGATTCCACTACACAGCTGTTCATACCTGATTTCACTACACAGCTGTTCACACTACTCAGCTGTTCAACCTGATTCCACTACTCAGCTGTTGTTTTACTACCTTGTTGCCCATAGCACAAGCTAATACTTAACGTATTATTAAGAAACACTGTCTGACCTCTGGGAGTGTGAACAACACTCCACCACCTATTCTGCTTTCCTCTTTTGATGATTTAGTTGATAACTTTAATAATATTTTACGGGCAACCATTGATGCCAAAGATCCTATAAAATTGAAAGAGGACTTACGTCCCAGGTATAGAGGACTATGTCCCAGGTATAGAGGATTATGTCCCAGGTATAGAGGACTATGTCCCAGGTATAGAGCACTATGTCCCAGGTATAGAGGACTATGTCCCAGGTATAGAGGACTTATGTCCCAGGTATAGAGCATTATGTCCCAGGTATAGAGCACTATGTCCCCCAGGTATAGAGGACTATGTCCCAGGTATAGAGGACTATGTCCCAGGTATAGAGCACTATGTCCCAGGTATAGAGGACTATGTCCCAGGTATAGAGCATTATGTCCCAGGTATAGAGGACTATGTCCCAGGTATAGAGCACTATGTCCCAGGTATAGAGGACTATGTCCCAGGTATAGAGGACTATGTCCCAGGTATAGAGGACTATGTCCCAGGTATAGAGGACTATGTCCCAGGTATAGAGGACTATGTCCCAGGTATAGAGGACTATGTCCCAGGTATAGAGCACTATGTCCCCCAGGTATAGAGGACTATGTCCCAGGTATAGAGGACTATGTCCCAGGTATAGAGCACTATGTCCCAGGTATAGAGGACTATGTCCCAGGTATAGAGGACTATGTCCCAGGTATAGAGCACTATGTCCCAGGTATAGAGGACTATGTCCCAGGTATAGAGCACTATGTCCCAGGTATAGAGGACTATGTCCCAGGTATAGAGGACTATGTCCCAGGTATAGAGGACTTATGTCCCAGGTATAGAGCACTATGTCCCAGGTATAGAGCACTATGTCCCAGGTATAGAGCACTATGTCCCAGGTATAGAGCACTATGTCCCAGGTATAGAGGACTATGTACCAGGTATAGAGGACTATGTCCCAGGTATAGAGGACTATGTCCCAGGTATAGAGGACTTATGTTCCAGGTATAGAGGACTTATGTTCCAGGTATAGAGGACTTATGTTCCAGGTATAGAGGACTATGTCCCAGGTATAGAGGACTATGTCCCAGGTATAGAGGACTTATGTTCCAGGTATAGAGGACTTATGTTCCAGGTATAGAGCACTATGTCCCAGGTATAGAGCACTATGTCCCAGGTATAGAGCACTATGTCCCAGGTATAGAGGACTATGTCCCAGGTATAGAGGACTATGTCCCAGGTATAGAGGACTATGTCCCAGGTATAGAGGACTATGTCCCAGGTATAGAGCACTATGTCCCAGGTATAGAGGACTTATGTCCCAGGTATAGAGGACTATGTCCCAGGTATAGAGGACTATGTCCCAGGTATAGAGCACTATGTCCCAGGTATAGAGGACTATGTCCCAGGTATAGAGGACTATGTCCCAGGTATAGAGGACTATGTCCCAGGTATAGAGGACTATGTCCCAGGTATAGAGGACTTATGTTCCAGGTATAGAGGACTATGTCCCAGGTATAGAGCACTATGTCCCAGGTATAGAGGACTATGTCCCAGGTATAGAGGACTATGTCCCAGGTATAGAGGACTATGTCCCAGGTATAGAGGACTATGTCCCAGGTATAGAGGACTATGTCCCAGGTATAGAGGACTATGTCCCAGGTATAGAGGACTATGTCCCAGGTATAGAGGACTATGTCCGAGGTATAGAGGACTATGTCCCAGGTATAGAGGACTTATGTCCCAGGTATAGAGCACTATGTCCCAGGTATAGAGCACTATGTCCCCCAGGTATAGAGGACTATGTCCCAGGTATAGAGGACTATGTCCCAGGTATAGAGGACTATGTCCCAGGTATAGAGGACTATGTCCCAGGTATAGAGGACTATGTCCCAGGTATAGAGCACTATGTCCCCCAGGTATAGAGGACTATGTCCCAGGTATAGAGGACTATGTCCCAGGTATAGAGCACTATGTTCCAGGTATAGAGGACTATGTACCAGGTATAGAGGACTATGTCCCAGGTATAGAGGACTATGTCCCAGGTATAGAGGACTTATGTTCCAGGTATAGAGGACTATGTCCCAGGTATAGAGCACTATGTCCCCCAGGTATAGAGGACTATGTCCCAGGTATAGAGGACTATGTCCCAGGTATAGAGGCCTATGTCCCAGGTATAGAGCACTATGTCCCCCAGGTATAGAGGACTATGTCCCAGGTATAGAGCACTATGTCCCAGGTATAGAGGACTATGTCCCAGGTATAGAGGACTATGTCCCAGGTATAGAGGACTATGTCCCAGGTATAGAGCACTATGTCCCAGGTATAGAGGACTATGTCCCAGGTATAGAGCACTATGTCCCAGGTATAGAGGACTATGTCCCAGGTATAGAGCACTATGTCCCAGGTATAGAGGACTATGTCCCAGGTATAGAGGACTTATGTCCCAGGTATAGAGGACTATGTCCCAGGTATAGAGCACTATGTCCCAGGTATAGAGCACTATGTCCCAGGTATAGAGCACTATGTCCCAGGTATAGAGGACTATGTCCCAGGTATAGAGCACTATGTCCCCCAGGTATAGAGGACTTATGTCCCAGGTATAGAGCACTATGTCCCAGGTATAGAGCACTATGTCCCAGGTATAGAGGACTATGTCCCAGGTATAGAGCACTATGTCCCAGGTATAGAGGACTATGTTCCAGGTATAGAGCATTATGTCCCCCAGGTATAGAGGACTATGTCCCAGGTATAGAGGACTATGTCCCAGGTATAGAGGACTATGTCCCAGGTATAGAGCACTATGTCCCAGGTATAGAGCACTATGTCCCAGGTATAGAGCACTATGTCCCAGGTATAGAGCACTATGTCCCAGGTATAGAGGACTATGTCCCAGGTATAGAGCACTATGTCCCAGGTATAGAGGACTATGTTCCAGGTATAGAGCACTATGTCCCAGGTATAGAGGACTATGTTCCAGGTATAGAGGACTATGTTCCAGGTATAGAGCACTATGTCCCAGGTATAGAGGACTATGTTCCAGGTATAGAGGACTATGTTCCAGGTATAGAGGACTATGTCCCCCAGGTATAGAGGACTATGTCCCAGGTATAGAGGACTTATGTTCCAGGTATAGAGGACTATGTCCCAGGTATAGAGGACTTATGTTCCAGGTATAGAGGACTATGTCCCAGGTATAGAGGACTTATGTTCCAGGTATAGAGGACTATGTCCCAGGTATAGAGGACTATGTCCCAGGTATAGAGGACTATGTCCCAGGTATAGAGGACTATGTCCCAGGTATAGAGGACTATGTCCCAGGTATAGAGGACTTATGTTCCAGGTATAGAGGACTATGTCCCAGGTATAGAGGACTATGTCCCAGGTATAGAGGACTATGTCCCAGGTATAGAGGACTTATGTCCCAGGTATAGAGGACTATGTCCCAGGTATAGAGGACTATGTCCCAGGTATAGAGGACTATGTCCCAGGTATAGAGGACTATGTCCCAGGTATAGAGGACTATGTCCCAGGTATAGAGCATTATGTCCCAGGTATAGAGGACTTATGTTCCAGGTATAGAGGACTATGTCCCAGGTATAGAGGACTATGTCCCAGGTATAGAGGACTATGTACCAGGTATAGAGCACTATGTCCCAGGTATAGAGGACTATGTCCCCCAGGTATAGAGGACTATGTCCCAGGTATAGAGGACTATGTCCCAGGTATAGAGCACCAATCGGATTATGTGAATGTGACAGCTGTATTATTTAGTCTCTTCTAACATGGCTAACACATCGTGGTTCGTAACTACTGCGAAGTTACGTTGAAGTATTCTGTATGTATTCTGAAAAGCGCTTTAAAAATCCCACGTGTGTCAGAAGTTTGTGGGTCAGGCAAGCAAATAATCCTACCGGCCCACGGGAACCTCTAACACTAGAGAGTCAGAAGGGCTACTTATCTATTAATTATAATTGTTATCTATCTATTAATCTGATCCATATATTTTAGTCTCATCCAACGTGGTTTCTAAATTATGCCACAGGCCGGTTTAGTAGTTCAATCCGGCTCTGCTGCCTCTAGTCTGGTGTCTGTTTGCACATGTCCTCTGATCTAGTCTGGTGTCTGTTTACACATGTCCTCTGATCTAGTCTGCTGTCAGTACTGATCCTCACCGGCCCGAGCCCCGACCCTGGCGCCAGATTACATTACTGTCTCAGGCTTCCTACCTTCCTGAGATAGATGGAGAGAGGGACGGTATAGACAGAGGATCAAATTACAGGGAGGGGGAGATGACTGGAAGTGGGTATTCCTGTATTCTGTCCTCTTGTCATTCCAATGGGATGGGTATTTCTGTAGGGATGGGTATTTCTGTAGGGATGGGTATTCCTGTATTCTGTCCTCTTGTCATTCCAATGGGATGGGTATTTCTGTAGGGATGGGTATTTCTGTAGGGATGGGTATTTCTGTAGGGATGGGTATTTCTGTATTCTGTCCTCTTGTCATTCAGAAACAGAAACAGCTGTGTTCACCAAGAACATTTACACATACAAGTGATAGACAACATGCTCAGAAAGTTACCTGGTTATATGGTGCTGCTAGTGATAGACAACATACTCAGGATGTTACCTGGTGATATGGTGCTGCTAGACAACATACTCAGAATGTTACCTGGTGATATGGTGCTGCTAGTGATAGACAACATACTCAGAATGTTACCTGGTGATGTGGTGCTGCTGGACAACATACTCAGGATGTTACCTGGTGATGTGGTGCTGCTGGACAACATACTGAGAATGTTACCTGGTGATATGGTGCTGCTAGTGATAGACAACATACTCAGAATGTTACCTGGTGATGTGGTGCTGCTGGACAACATACTCAGGATGTTACCAGGTGATGTGGTGCTGCTGGACAACATACTGAGAATGTTACCTGGTGATATGGTGCTGCAAGACAACATACTCAGAATATTACCTGGTGATATGGTGCTGCTAGACAACATGCTCAGAATGTTACCTGGTGATATGGTGCTGTTAGACAACATAATCAGAATGTTACCTGGTGATATGGTGCTGCTAGTGATAGACAACATACTCAGAATGACCTGGTGATATGGTGCTGCTAGACAACATACTCAGAATGTTACCTGGTGATATGGTGCTGTTAGACAACATAATCAGAATGTTACCTGGTGATATGGTGCTGCTAGTGATAGACAACATACTCAGAATGACCTGGTGATATGGTGCTGCTAGACAACATACTCAGAATGTTACCTGGTGATATGGTGCTGCTAGACAACATACTCAGAATGTTACCAGGTGATAAGGTGCTGCTAGACAACATGCTCAGAATGTTACCTGGTGATATGGTGCTGCTAGTGATAGACAACATACTCAGAATGACCTGGTGATATGGTGCTGCTAGTGTTAGACAACATACTCAGAATGACCTGGTGATATGGTGCTGCTAGACAACATACTCAGAATGTTACCTGGTGATATGGTGCTGCTAGACAACATGCTCAGAATGTTACCTGGTGATATGGTGCTGCTAGTGATAGACAACATACTCAGAATGTTACCTGGTGATATGGTGCTGCTAGTGATAGACAACATACTCAGAATGTTACCTGGTGATATGGTGCTGCTAGACAACATGCTCAGAATGTTACCTGGTGATATGGTGCTGTTAGACAACATATTCAGAATGTTACCTGGTGATATGGTGCTGCTAGTGATAGACAACATACTCAGAATGTTACCTGGTGATATGGTGCTGCTAGACAACATGCTCAGAATGTTACCTGGTGATATGGTGCTGTTAGACAACATATTCAGAATGTTACCTGGTGATATGGTGCTGCTAGTGATAGACAACATACTCAGAATGTTACCTGGTGATATGGTGCTGTTAGACAACATGCTCAGAATGTTACCTGGTGATATGGTGCTGCTAGACAACATACTCAGAATGTTACCTGGTGATATGGTGCTGCTAGTGATAGCAGCATACTCAGTTTAATATTCAGTGGATTATAAAGTTAATATACAGTGGATTATACAGTTCATGTACAGTGGATTATAAAGTTAATATACAGTGGATTATACAGTTCACATAGAGTGGATTGTACAGTTCATTTACAGTGGATTATAAAGTTAATATACAGTGGATTATACAGTTCATATACAGTGGATTATACAGTTCATATACAGTGGATTATAAAGTTCATATACAGTGGATTATACAGTTCACATACAGTGGATTATAAAGTTAATATACAGTGGATTATACAGTTCACATACAGTGGATTATACAGTTCATATACAGTGGATTATACAGTTCACATACAGTGGATTATACAGTTCATATACAGTGGATTATAAAGTTAATATACAGTGGATTATACAGTTCCCATACAGTGGATTATAAAGTTAATATACAGTGGATTATACAGTTCACATACAGTGGATTATAAAGTTAATATACAGTGGATTATACAGTTCACATACAGTGGATTATAAAGTTAATATACAGTGGATTATACAGTTCATATACAGTGGATTATACAGTTCATATACAGTGGATTATAAAGTTAATATACAGTGGATTATACAGTTCACATACAGTGGATTATAAAGTTAATATACAGTGGATTATACAGTTCACATACAGTGGATTATACAGTTCATGTACAGTGGATTATAAAGTTCATGTACAGTGGATTATAAAGTTAATATACAGTGGATTATACAGTTCATATACAGTGGATTATACAGTTCAGAGATGGCTTGATGCGCTGTGCAGCATAGAGTGATTAGTCCTTTAGTCTCTATGAGCCAGAAGGCTTGTTGGTGAGGGCCACAGACCAGAGAAAGTAACTTCCACAGTGATGGGTACTTCCACAGTGATGGGTATTCCAGGGTGATGGGTTTTCCAGGGTGATGAGTACTTCCACAGTGATGGGTATTCCAGGGTGATGGGTATTCCAGGGTGATGAGTACTTCCACAGTGATGGGTATTCCAGGGTGATGGGTATTCCAGGGTGATGGGTATTCCAGGGTGATGGGTATTCCAGGGTGATGAGTACTTCCACAGTGATGGGTATTCCAGGGTGATGGGTATTCCAGGGTGATGAGTACTTCCACAGTGATGGGTATTCCAGGGTGATGGGTATTCCAGGGTGATGGGTATTCCAGGGTGATGGGTATTCCAGGGTGATGGGTATTCCAGGGTGATGAGTACTTCCACAGTGATGGGTATTCCAGGGTGATGGGTATTCCAGGGTGATGGGTATTCCAGGGTGATGGGTATTCCAGGGTGATGAGTATTCCACAGTGATGGGTATTCCAGGGTGATGGGTATTCCAGGGTGATGGGTATTCCAGGGTGATGGGTATTCCAGGGTGATGAGTACTTCCACAGTGATGGGTATTCCAGGGTGATGGGTATTCCAGGGTGATGGGTATTCCAGGGTGATGGGTATTCCAGGGTGATGAGTATTCCACAGTGATGGGTATTCCAGGGTGATGGGTATTCCAGGGTGATGGGTATTCCAGGGTGATGAGTACTTCCACAGTGATGGGTATTCCAGGGTGATGGGTATTCCAGGGTGATGGGTATTCCAGGGTGATGGGTATTCCAGGGTGATGGGTATTCCAGGGTGATGGGTATTCCAGGGTGATGGGTATTCCACATTTATGAGCACTTCCATAGTGATGGGTATTCCACATTTATGAGTACTTCCACAGTGATGGGTATTCCACATTTATGAGGACTTCCACAGCGATGGGTATTCCACAGCGATGGATATTCCTCCTCTAGTCAGAAGGGGAGGACAGCCTGTATCTGGTCCTCTCCTCTCCAAACCCAGGTGCTTCTACTCCATGTCAAGCCAAGAATTCCCTGACCGTTGAGTTCAGCTGGAGTAGCTAATTGTGTGAATTCCTGTGTGATTGCATTATCAGAGAATATCTGAGTCTGCTTGTCTGTGACATGTTGCTATATGTGCAGGATGGTTAACAAATGGTAGGACCGTGTGTATGTTCTTCTGTATAAGTTACACAGAGAGGTCCTAGTTGGTCTTCTGTAGATGTGTATCTGTTACACAGAGAGGTCCTAGTCGGTCTTCTGCAGATGCGTATCTGTTACACAGAGAGGTCCTAGTCGGTCTTCTGCAGATGTGTATCTGTTACACAGAGAGGTCCTAGTCGGTCTTCTGCAGATGTGTATCTGTTACACAGAGAGGTCCTAGTTGGTTTTCTGCAGATATATCTACAATACATCACATTATAACACCACTACATATCTACAATACAACACATTATAACACCACTACATATCTACAATACAACACATTATAACACCACTACATATCTACAATACAACACATTATTACACCACTATATATCTACAATACAGCACATTATTACACCACTACATATCTACAATACAACACATTATAACACCACTACATATCTACAATACAACACATTATAACACCACTACATATCTACAATACAACACATTATAACACCACTACATATCTACAATACAACACATTATTACACCACTATATATCTACAATACAGCACATTATTACACCACTACATATCTACAATACAGCACATTATTACACCACTACATATCTACAATACAACACATTATAACACCACTACATATCTACAATACAACACATTATTACACCACTACATATCTACAATACAACACATTATTACACCACTACTCTACCACTACATATCTACAATACAACACATTATAACACCACTACATATCTACAATACAACACATTATTACACCACTACTCTACCACTACATATCTACAATACAACACATTATTACACCACTACATATCTACAATACAACACATTATTACACCACTATATATCTACAATACAACACATTATTACACCACTACATATCTACAATACAACACATTATTACACCACTACTCTACCACTACAATACAACACATTATTACACCACTACATATCTACAATACAACACATTATTACACCACTACATATCTACAATACAACACATTATTACACCACTATATATCTACAATACAGCACATTATTACACCACTATATATCTACAATACAATACATTATTACACCACTACTCTACCACTATATATCTACAATACAACACATTATAACACCACTATATATCTACAATACAACACATTATAACACCACTACATATCTACAATACAACACATTATTACACCACTACATATCTACAATACAATACATTATTACACCACTACATATCTACAATACAACACATTATTACACCACTATATATCTACAATACAATACATTATTACACCACTACTCTACCACTACATATCTACAATACAACACATTATAACACCACTACATATCTACAATACAACACATTATTACACCACTACTCTACCACTACATATCTACAATACAACACATTATTACACCACTACATATCTACAATACAACACATTATTACACTACTACATATCTACAATACAACACATTATAACACCACTACTCTACCACTACATATCTACAATACAACACATTATAACACCACTACATATCTACAATACAACACATTATTACACTACTACATATCTACAATACAACACATTATTACACCACTACTCTACCACTACATATCTACAATATAACACATTATAACACCACTACATATCTACAATACAACACATTATTACACCACTACTCTACCACTACATATCTACAATATAACACATTATAACACCACTACTCTACCACTACATATCTACAATACAGCACATTATAACACCACTACATATCTACAATACAACACATTATTACACCACTACTCTACCACTACATATCTACAATACAACACATTATTACACCACTATATATCTACAATACAACACATTATTACACCACTACATATCTACAATACAACACATTATTACACCACTACTCTACCACTATATATCTACAATACAACACATTATTACACCACTACATATCTACAATACAACACATTATTACACCACTATATATCTACAATACAACACATTATTACACCACTACATATCTACAATACAACACATTATTACACCACTACTCTACCACTATATATCTACAATACAACACATTATTACACCACTACATATCTACAATACAACACATTATTACACCACTACATATCTACAATACAACACATTATTACACCACTACTCTACCACTATATATCTACAATACAACACATTATTACACCACTACATATCTACAATACAACACATTATTACACCACTACTCTACCACTACATATCTACAATACAACACATTATAACACCACTACATATCTACAATACAACACATTATTACACCACTACTCTACCACTACATATCTACAATACAACACATTATAACACCACTACATATCTACAATACAACACATTATTACACCACTACTCTACCACTACATATCTACAATACAACACATTATAACACCACTACATATCTACAATACAATACATTATTACACCACTACTCTACCACTACATATCTACAATACAACATATTATAACACCACTACATATCTACAATACAACACATTATTACACCACTACATATCTACAATACAACACATTATTACACCACTACTCTACTACTACATATCTACAATACAACACATTATAACACCACTACATATCTACAATACAACACATTATAACACCACTACATATCTACAATACAACATATTATAACACCACTACATATCTACAATACAACACATTATTACACCACTACATATCTACAATACAACACATTATTACACCACTACTCTACTACTACATATCTACAATACAACACATTATAACACCACTACATATCTACAATACAACACATTATTACACCACTACTCTACTACTATATATCTACAATACAACACATTATTACACCACTACATATCTACAATACAACACATTATTACACCACTACATATCTACAATACAACACATTATTACACCACTACATATCTACAATACAACACATTATTACACCACTATATATCTACAATACAACACATTATTACACCACTACATATCTACAATACAATACATTATTACACCACTACTCTACCACTACATATCTACAATACAACACATTATTACACCACTACATATCTACAATACAACACATTATAACACCACTACATATCTACAATACAACACATTATTACACCACTACATATCTACAATACAACACATTATTACACCACTATATATCTACAATACAACACATTATTACACCACTACATATCTACAATACAATACATTATTACACCACTACTCTACCACTACATATCTACAATACAACACATTATTACACCACTACATATCTACAATACAACACATTATAACACCACTACATATCTACAATACAACACATTATTACACCACTACTCTACCACTACAATACAACACACTATTACACCACTATATATCTACAATACAACACATTATAACACCACTACATATCTACAATACAACACATTATTACACCACTACATATCTACAATACAACACATTATCACACGGTTTATAATAATCCTATAATGTCCTACATGGTTCAATTGCAGGTCAACAACAAGGTGACTCAGTTTCTCACTGTCTCTGTGTCTCTTCACAGTCCCCGCTTCCTTAAGGTGTATTTTTATCAGTTACATGATGTGGAATGTAGTCATGGCTCTGTGTAGTACTGTGCTGCTCCCACAGTCTGTTCTGGACTTGGAGACTGTGAATAGACCTCTTGTGGCATGTCTTGTAGGGTATGCCTGAGCGTCTGAGCTGTGTGCTAGTATTTTAAATAGATAGCTTGGTGCATTCAGCATGTCAATACCTCTCACAAATACAAGCAGTGATGCTTTCAATCTCTCCTCCATTTTGAGCCAGGAGAGATTGACATGCATATTATTAATATTAGCTCTCTGTGTACATCCAAGGGCCAGCCGTGCTGCTTTGATCAAACCGATTGCAATTTTCCCATGTCTCTCTTTGTGGCACCTGACCACACGACTGAACAGCAGTCCAGGTGTGACAGAACTAGGGCCTGTAGGACCTGCCTTGTTGATAGTGTTGTTAAGAAGGTAGAAACTAGGGCCTGTAGGACCTGCCTTGTTGATAGTGTTGTTAAGAAAGTAGAAACTAGGGCCTGCAGGACCTGCCTTGTTGATAGTGTTGTTAAGAAGGTAGAAACTAGGGCCTGTAGGACCTGCCTTGTTGATAGTGCTGTTAAGAAGGTAGAAACTAGGGCCTGTAGAACCTGCCTTGTTGATAGTGCTGTTAAGAAGGTAGAAACTAGGACCTGTAGGACCTGCCTTGTTGACAGTGCTGTTAAGAAGGTAGAAACTAGGGCCTGTAGGACCTGCCTTGTTGATAGTGCTGTTAAGAAGGTAGAAACGAGGGCCTGTAGGACCTGCCTTGTTGATAGTGCTGTTAAGAAGGTAGAAACTAGGGCCTGTAGAACCTGCCTTGTTGATAGTGCTGTTAAGAAGGTAGAAACTAGGGCCTGTAGGACCTGCCTTGTTGATAATGTTGTTAAGAAGGTAGAAACTAGGGCCTGTAGGACCTGCCTTATTGATAGTGCTGTTAAGAAGGTAGAAACTAGGGCCTGTAGGACCTGACTTGTTGATAGTGTTGTTAAGAATGTAGATAATAGGGCCTGTAGAACCTGCCTTATTGATAGTGTTGTTAAGAAGGTAGAAACTAGTGCCTGTAGGACCTGCCTTGTTGATAATGTTGTTAAGAAGGTAGAAACTAGGGCCTGTAGAACCTGCCTTGTTGATAGTGTTGTTAAGAAGGTAGAAACTAGGGCCTGTAGAACCTGCCTTGTTGATAGTGCTGTTAAGAAGGTAGAAACTAGGGCCTGTAGGACTCGCCTTGTTGATAGTGCTGTTAAGACGGTAGAAACGAGGGCCTGTAGAACCTGCCTTGTTGATAGTGCTGTTAAGAAGGTAGAAACTAGGGCCTGTAGAACCTGCCTTGTTGATAGTGCTGTTAAGAAGGTAGAAACTAGGGCCTGTAGGACCTGCCTTGTTGATAGTGTTGTTAAGAAGGTAGAAACTAGGGCCTGTAGGACCTGCCTTGTTGATAGTGTTGTTATGAAGGTAGATACTAGGGCCTGTAGAACCTGCCTTATTGATAGTGTTGTTACTAGGCCCTGTAGGACCTGCCTTGTTGATAATGTTGTTAAGAAGGGAGAAACTAGGGCCTGTAGGACCTGCCTTGTTGATAGTGTTGTTAAGAAGGTAGAAACTAGGGCCTGTAGGACCTGCCTTGTTGATAGTGTTGTTATGAAGGTAGATACTAGGGCCTGTAGGACCTGCCTTGTTGATAGTGTTGTTAAGAAGGTAGAAACTAGAGCCTGTAGGACCTGCCTTGTTGATAGTGTTGTTAAGAAATTAGAAACTAGGGCCTGTAGGACCTGCCTTGTTGATAGTCCTGTTAAGAAGGTATAAACTAGAGCCTGTAGGACCTGCCTTGTTGATAGTGTTGTTAAGAAGGTAGAAACTAGGGCCTGTAGGACCTGCCTTATTGATAGTGCTGTTAAGAAGGTAGAAACTAGGACCTGTAGTACCTGCCTTGTTGATAGTGCTGTTAAGAAGGTAGAAACTAGGGCCTGTAGAACCTGCCTTGTTGATAGTGCTGTTAAGAAGGTAGAAACTAGGGCCTGTAGGACCTGCCTTATTGATAGTGTTGTTAAGAACGTAGAAACTAGGGCCTGTAGAACCTGCCTTGTTGACAGTGTTGTTAAGAAGGTAGAAACTAGGGCCTGTAGGACCTGCCTTGTTGATAGTGCTGTTAAGAAGGTAGAAACTAGGGCCTGTAGGACCTGCCTTATTGATAGTGCTGTTAAGAAGGTAGAAACTAGGACCTGTAGTACCTGCCTTGTTGATAGTGCTGTTAAGAAGGTAGAAACTAGGGCCTGTAGAACCTGCCTTGTTGATAGTGTTGTTAAGAAGGTAGAAACTAGGGCCTGTAGGACCTGCCTTGTTGACAGTGTTGTTAAGAAGGTAGAAACTAGGGCCTGTAGGACCTGCCTTGTTGATAGTGTTGTTAAGAAGGTAGAAACTAGGGCCTGTAGAACCTGCCTTGTTGATAGTGCTGTTAAGAAGGTAGAAACTAGGGCCTGTAGGACCTGCCTTATTGATAGTGTTGTTAAGAACGTAGAAACTAGGGCCTGTAGAACCTGCCTTGTTGACAGTGTTGTTAAGAAGGTAGAAACTAGGGCCTGTAGGACCTGCCTTGTTGATAGTGCTGTTAAGAAGGTAGAAACTAGGGCCTGTAGGACCTGCCTTATTGATAGTGCTGTTAAGAAGGTAGAAACTAGGACCTGTAGTACCTGCCTTGTTGATAGTGTTGTTAAGAAGGTAGAAACTAGGGCCTGTAGGACCTGCCTTGTTGATAGTGTTGTTAAGAAGGTAGAAACTAGGGCCTGTAGGACCTGCCTTGTTGATAGTGTTGTTAAGAAGGTAGAAACTAGGGCCTGTAGGACCTGCCTTGTTGATAGTGTTGTTAAGAAGGTAGAAACTAGGGCCTGTAGGACCTGCCTTGTTGATAGTGTTGTTAAGAAGGTAGAAACTAGGGCCTGTAGGACCTGCCTTATTGATAGTGCTGTTAAGAAGGCAGAGTAGCACTTTATTATAGACAGACTTCTCCTCATCTTAGCTACTGTTGTATCAATATGTTTTGACCATGACAGTTTACAATCCAGGGTTACTCCAAGCAATTTAGTCACCTCAACTTGCTCAATTTCCACATTATTTATTACAAGATTTAGTTCAGGTTAAGATTTTAGTGAAGGATTTGTCCCAAATACGATGCTTTTGGTTTTTTGAAACATATTTAGGCCCAGATTATTTCTTGCCACACATTCCGAAACTGACTGCAAGTATGTTGTTTATTCGTTTACTGTAAAATAGCATTGTTTCTGGTCAAACACAATGTTTTCCAAAAGTTTACTAAGAGTTGGTATCAGGCTGTTTGAGCCTGCAAAGGTTGTTTTTCTATTCTTGGGTAGCGGAAGGACTTTTGCTTCCCTCTAAGGTCTGGAAGCATCCACTTTCCTGTTGGCTTTAGACTGTAGAAATGGCAACATAGTTCACTATGATCCTCAGTCATTTTCCATCCAAGTTGTCAGACCCAGATGGCTTGCCATTGTTGATAGACAACAATAATAGTAGCTAGAAGTTGCTCAGGTTCCTGTTGGTTCCAGACTTGGTGCACTGGTACCACTTGCCATGCGGTAGCAGAGAGAACAGTCTATGGCTTAGGTGGCTGGAGTCGGGTGACTTGTAGATGCCGTACCAGGCGGTAACGTAGCCAGTCAAGATGCTCTCGATGGTGCAGGTGTAGAACTTTATGAGGATCTGAAGGCCCGTGACAAATATTTTCAGGCTCCTGAGGGTGGATGTGTTGTTGCCTGCCCTCACCGCTTGGGGGTGGCCAGTCAGGAAGTCCAGGATCCACTTGTAGAGGGGGAAGGTGTTCAGTCCCAGGGTCCTGAGCTTGAAGGTGACTATGGTATTGATTGCTAAGCCTTAGTCTATGAACAGCATTCTTACATACACTACACGGCCAGAAGTATGTGGACACCCCTTCAAATTAGTGGATTCAGGTATTTCAGCCCCACCCATTGCTGACAGGTGAATAAAATAGAGCACACAGCAATGCAATCTTCATAGACAAACATTGGCAGTAGAATGGCCTGTACTGAAGACCTCAGTGACTTTCACCATGGCACTGTCATAGGATGTCACCTTTCCAACAAGTCAATTCGTAAAATGTCTGCCCTGCTAGAGCTGCCCTGGTCAACTGTAAGGGTGCTGTTATTCGGGCCAACTAAGAGTTTATTCGGGCCAACTAAGAGTTTTGTCGGGCTCCCTAAGAGTTTTATCGGGCCGCCTAAGAGTTTATCGGGCTGCCTAAGACCAAACAGTGTAAATAATTGTTTTGGAAAAACACAGCACGACCTTACTCATGTTATGTTAATAAGCAGTGTGTGGTGTGTGTGCACAGTATGTGTGTTAACCATCAGTGTGTGTTTGCTATCAGTGTGTGATTGCTATTAATGTGTGTTTGCTATCAGTGTGTGTTTGGTATCAGTGTGTGTTTGCCATCAGTGTGTGTTTGCCATCAGTGTGTGATTGCTATCAGTGTGTGTTTGCCATCAGTGTGTGTTTGCTATCAGTGTGTGTTTGCCATCAGTGTGAGTTTGCCATCAGTGTGTGTTTGCCATCAGTGTGTGTTTGCCATCAGTGTGTGTTTGCTATCAGTGTGTGATTGCTATCAGTGTGTGTTTGCCATCAGTGTGTGTTTGCTATCAGTGTGTGTTTGCCATCAGTGTGAGTTTGCCATCAGTGTGTGTTTGCCATCAGTGTGTGTTTGCCATCAGTGTGTGTTTGCTATCAGTGTGTGTTTGCCATCAGTGTGTGTTTGCTATCAGTGTGTGTTTGCTATCAGTGTGTGTTTGCAATCAGTGTGTGTTTGCTATCAGTGTGTGTTTGCTATCAGTGTGTGTTTGCCATCAGTGTGTGTTTGCTATCAGTGTGTGTTTGCCATCAGTGTGTGTTTGCCATCAGTGTGTGTTTGCCATCAGTGTGTGTTTGCCATCAGTGTGTGTTTGCCATCAGTGTGAGTTTGCCATCAGTGTGTGTTTGCCATCAGTGTGTGTTTGCCATCAGTGTGTGTTTGCTATCAGTGTGTGATTGCTATCAGTGTGTGTTTGCCATCAGTGTGTGTTTGCTATCAGTGTGTGTTTGCCATCAGTGTGAGTTTGCCATCAGTGTGTGTTTGCCATCAGTGTGTGTTTGCCATCAGTGTGTGTTTGCTATCAGTGTGTGTTTGCTATCAGTGTGTGTTTGCAATCAGTGTGTGTTTGCTATCAGTGTGTGTTTGCTATCAGTGTGTGTTTGCCATCAGTGTGTGTTTGCTATCAGTGTGTGTTTGCCATCAGTGTGTGTTTGCCATCAGTGTGTGTTTGCCATCAGTGTGTGTTTGCCATCAGTGTGTGTTTGCCATCAGTGTGAGTTTGCCATCAGTGTGTGTTTGCCATCAGTGTGTGTTTGCCATCAGTGTGTGTTTGCTATCAGTGTGTGATTGCCATCAGTGTGTGTTTGCCATCAGTGTGTGTTTGCCATCAGTGTGTGTTTGCTATCAGTGTGTGTTTGCCATCAGTGTGTGTTTGCTATCAGTGTGTGTTTGCTATCAGTGTGTGTTTGCAATCAGTGTGTGTTTGCTATCAGTGTGTGTTTGCTATCAGTGTGTGTTTGCCATCAGTGTGTGTTTGCTATCAGTGTGTGTTTGCCATCAGTGTGTGTTTGCCATCAGTGTGTGTTTGCCATCAGTGTGTGTTTGCTATCAGTGTGTGATTGCCATCAGTGTGTGTTTGCCATCAGTGTGTGTTTGCTATCAGTGTGTGTTTGCCATCAGTGTGAGTTTGCCATCAGTGTGTGTTTGCCATCAGTGTGTGTTTGCCATCAGTGTGTGTTTGCTATCAGTGTGTGTTTGCCATCAGTGTGTGTTTGCTATCAGTGTGTGTTTGCTATCAGTGTGTGTTTGCAATCAGTGTGTGTTTGCTATCAGTGTGTGTTTGCTATCAGTGTGTGTTTGCCATCAGTGTGTGTTTGCTATCAGTGTGTGTTTGCCATCAGTGTGTGTTTGCCATCAGTGTGTGTTTGCCATCAGTGTGTGTTTGCCATCAGTGTGTGTTTGCCATCAGTGTGAGTTTGCCATCAGTGTGTGTTTGCCATCAGTGTGTGTTTGCCATCAGTGTGTGTTTGCTATCAGTGTGTGATTGCTATCAGTGTGTGTTTGCCATCAGTGTGTGTTTGCTATCAGTGTGTGTTTGCCATCAGTGTGAGTTTGCCATCAGTGTGTGTTTGCCATCAGTGTGTGTTTGCCATCAGTGTGTGTTTGCTATCAGTGTGTGTTTGCCATCAGTGTGTGTTTGCTATCAGTGTGTGTTTGCTATCAGTGTGTGTTTGCCATCAGTGTGTGTTTGCTATCAGTGTGTGTTTGCCATCAGTGTGTGTTTGCTATCAGTGTGTGTTTGCTATCAGTGTGTGTTTGCCATCAGTGTGTGTTTGCTATCAGTGTGTGTTTGCCATCAGTGTGTGTTTGCCATCAGTGTGTGTTTGCCATCAGTGTGTGTTTGCTATCAGTGTGTGTTTGCCATCAATGTGTGTTTGCCATCAGTGTGTGTTTGCTATCAGTGTGTGTTTGCTATCAGTGTGTTTGGTATCACTGTGTGTTTTCTATCAGTGTGTGTTTGCTATCAGTGTGTGCTTGCTATCAGTGTGTGTTTGGTATCAGTGTGTGTTTGCTATCAGCGTGTGTTTGCTATCAGTGTGTGTTTGGTATCAGTGTGTGTTTGGTATCAGTGTGTGTTTGGTATCAGTGTGTGTTTGGTATCAGTGTGTGTTTGCTATCAGTGTGTGTTTGGTATCAGTGTGTGTTTGCCATCAGTGTGTGTTTGCTATCAGTGTGTGTTTGCTATCAGTGTGTGTTTGGTATCAGTGTGTGTTTGGTATCAGTGTGTGTGTCTGAGTGGTGCAGCCAAGGGAAGAGCTGATCAGATTGAGAAGTGATCATGGCACAGTTGGAGTTTTATCTCCCTCTGGAGTCTTGAGGGCCTGAAGTCATTGAGCACCTCAGGAACTCTGGCCCTTGGCCCTTTCCCAGGGCATCGCAGTGCATTATTCTCATCTGCTCCTATTGCTGCTACCTGCCCAGAGATAGGTGCCCTCTGCCCAGAGATAGGTGCCCTCTGCCCAGAGATAGGTGCTATCTGCCCAGAGATAGGTGCCCTCTGCCCAGAGATAGGTGCTACCTGCCCAGAGATAGGTGCCCTCTGCCCAGAGATAGGTGCTATCTGCCCAGAGATAGCACCTATCTCTGGGCAGAGATAACCTATCTGCCCAGAGATAGGTGCCCTCTGCCCAGAGATAGGTTATCTCTGCCCAGAGATAGGTGCCATCTGCCCAGAGATAGGTGCCCTCTGCCCAGAGATAGGTGCCCTCTGCCCAGAGATAGGTGCCCTCTGCCCAGAGATAGGTTATCTCTGCCCAGAGATAGGTGCCATCTGCCCAGAGATAGGTGCCCTCTGCCCAGAGATAGGTGCCCTCTGCCCAGAGATAGGTTATCTCTGCCCAGAGATAGGTGCCATCTGCCCAGAGATAGGTGCCCTCTGCCCAGAGATAGGTGCCATCTGCCCAGAGATAGGTGCCCTCTGCCCAGAGATAGGTGCCATTTGCCCAGAGATAGGTGCCCTCTGCCCTGAGATAGGTTATATCTGTACAGAGATAGGTGCCCTCTGCCCAGAGATAGGTGCCATTTGCCCAGAGATAGGTGCCCTCTGCCCAGAGATAGGTGCCCTCTGCCCAGAGATAGGTGCCCTCTGCCCAGAGATAGGTTATATCTGTACAGAGATAGGTGCCCTCTGCCCAGAGATAGGTTATATCTGTACAGAGATAGGTGCCCTCTGCCCAGAGATAGGTGCCCTCTGCCCTGAGATAGGTTATATCTGTACAGAGATAGGTGCCCTCTGCCCAGAGATAGGTTATATCTGTACAGAGATAGGTGCCCTCTGCCCAGAGATAGGTGCCCTCTGCCCTGAGATAGGTTATATCTGTACAGAGATAGGTGCCCTCTGCCCAGAGATAGATTCTGTATTAGCACTCCAGCTCAGTAGTCTATTTCCAAAAACTCTCCTGAGTAGAATTCAAAAACCCCGGTCATGGTATTTTGGATGACGGTATACATTGGCCATACATATATATATATATATATATACTGAACAAAAAATATAAACACAGCATGCAACAATTTCAAAGATTTTACTGAGTTACAGTTCATATAAGGTAATCAGTCAATTTAAATGTATTCATTAGGCCCTAATCTATGGATTTCACATGACTGGGAATACAGATATGCATCTGTTGGTCACAGATGCCTTTAAACAACAAGGTAGGGGAGTGGATCAGAACACCAGTCAGTACTGTCAACAAGTTCTTACAAGTCAACGTTACCACAGAAACGGACTAGACCGCATGAACCCCCAGCTGTCCCATTTTTAGACGGCTGTTCGTTCCAAAAATAATAACATATATATATGAGATCACCTTTCAACTCAGATCAAGTTTCAAATGAGATGTTAAAGTCGAAAAGGTCCTAGAACAGAGCGACTGCATTTAACCCGGAAGTATTCAGAGAATTCACCTCTAATAGGCTTTTAGTTGTTCTATGTCCAGTTATACAACAGCATCAAACTAATGTTTTATTCACAATAAATAAATGAAATCAATCATTTTGTGCAGAGAATAAAAAGTTAGTTTGATTCAGTCCCTGTCTTTGATATGATTGGTTAAGCCGGGATTATCCTGTCTGTTGTCAACGATCAGTCTTCTCAAGGTACAAAACACACATCAAACATGACTTTGAAAGATGAATGTTGTGTGAAGGTCTCAACTGAGGTTCAGAAGAGGTAGTTAGGAGAGAATCACGCCTCTGAACGAAACACGCTGGTTCCCTGATCCAACTTGTTTCACTTAGTCCTGCATGTCGGCGCCTATTTTCACAGTACCCTGCAATCACACCTGCAACCCTTTGGTCATGTGACTATCAATCACACCTGCAACCCTTTGGTCATGTGACTATCAATCACACCTGCAACCCTTTGGTCATGTGACTATCAATCACACCTGCAACTCTGCGGGCGATTCCCTGATCCACCTCTACGCAGACGACACCATTCTATATACTTCCGGCCCGTCCTTGGACACTGTGCTATCTAACCTCCAAACGAGCTTCAATGCCATACAGCACTCCTTCCGTGGCCTCCAACTGCTCTTAAACGCTAGTAAAACCAAATGCATGCTTTTCAACCGTTCGCTGCCTGCACCCGCACGCCTGACCAGCATCACCACCCTGGATGGTTCCGACCTTGAATATGTGGACATCTATAAGTACCTAGGTGTCTGGCTAGACTCTAAACTCTCCTTCCAGACCCATATCAAACATCTCCAATCGAAAATCAAATCAAGAGTCGGCTTTCTATTCCGCAACAAAGCCTCCTTCACTCACGCCGCCAAACATACCCTAGTAAAACTGACTATCCTACCGATCCTCGACTTCGGCGATGTCATCTACAAAATTGCTTCCAACACTCTACTCAGCAAACTGGACGCAGTTTATCACAGTGCCATCCGTTTTGTCACTAAAGCACCTTATACCACCCACCACTGCGACTTGTATGCTCTAGTCGGCTGGCCCTCGCTACATATTCGTCGCCAGACCCACTGGCTCCAGGTCATCTACAAGTCCATGCTAGGTAAAGCTCCGCCTTATCTCAGTTCACTGGTTACGATGGCAACACCCATCCGTAGCACGCGCTCCAGCAGGTGTATCTCACTGATCATCCCTAAAGCCAACACCTAATTTGGCCGCCTTTCGTTCCAGTTCTCTGCTGCCTGTGACTGGAACGAATTGCAAAAATCGCTGAAGTTGGAGACTTTTATCTCCCTCACCAACTTCAAACATCTGCTATCTGAGCAGCTAACCGATCGCTGCAGCTGTACATAGTCTATTGGTAAATAGCCCACCCATTTTCACCTACCTCATCCCCATACTGTTTTTATTTATTTATTTTTCTGCTCTTTTGCACACCAATATCTCTACCTGTACATAACCATCTGATCATTTATCACTCCAGTGTTGATCTGCATAATTGTAATTTATTTGCCTACCTTCTCATGCCTTTTGCACACAATGTATATATAGACTCCCCTTTTTTCTACTGTGTTATTGACTTGTTAATTGTTTACTCCATGTGTAACTCTGTGTTGTCTGTTCACACTGCTATGCCTTATCTTGGCCAGGTCGCAGTTGCAAATGAGAACTTGTTCTCAACTAGCCTACCTGGTTAAATAAAGGTGAAATAAAAAAAATTTAAAAAATTTGGTCATGTGACTATCAATCACACCTGCAACCCTTTGGTCATGTGACTATCAATCACACCTGCAACCCTTTGGTCATGTGACTATCAATCACACCTGCAACTCTTTGGTCATGTGACTATCAATCACACCTGCAACTCTTTGGTCATGTGACTATCAATCACACCTGCAACCCCTTGGTCATGTGACTATCAATCACACCTGCAACCCCTTGGTCATGTGACTATCAATCACACCTGCTACCCCTTGGTCATGTGACTATCAATCACACCTGCAACCATTTGGTCATGTGACTATCAATCACACCTGCAACTCTTTGGTCATGTGACTATCAATCACACCTGCAACCCCTTGGTCATGTGACTATCAATCACACCTGCTACCCCTTGGTCATGTGACTATCAATCACACCTGCAACCCTTTGGTCATGTGACTATCAATCACACCCGCAACCCCTTGGTCCTGTGACTATCAATCACACCTGCTACCCCTTGGTCATGTGACTATCAATCACACCTGCAACACCTTGGTCATGTGACTATCAATCACACCTGCAACACCTTGGTCATGTGACTATCAATCACACCTGCAACCCCTTGGTCCTGTGACTATCAATCACACCTGCAACCCTTTGGTCATGTGACTATCAATCACACCTGCAACCCCTTGGTCCTGTGACTATCAATCACACCTGCAACCCTTTGGTCATGTGACTATCAATCACACCTGCAACCCCTTGGTCCTGTGACTATCAATCACACCTGCTACCCCTTGGTCATGTGACTATCAATCACACCTGCAACACCTTGGTCATGTGACTATCAATCACACCTGCAACACCTTGGTCATGTGACTATCAATCACACCTGCAACCCCTTGGTCCTGTGACTATCAATCACACCTGCAACCCTTTGGTCATGTGACTATCAATCACACCTGCTACCCCTTGGTCATGTGACTATCAATCACACCTGCAACACCTTGGTCATGTGACTATCAATCACACCTGCAACACCTTGGTCATGTGACTATCAATCACACCTGCAACCCCTTGGTCATGTGACTATCAATCACACCTGCAACCCATTGGTCATGTGACTATCAATCACACCTGCAACCCCTTGGTCATGTGACTATCAATCACACCTGCAACACCTTGGACATGTGACTATCAATCACACCTGCAACACCTTGGTCATGTGACTATCAATCACACCTGCAACCCCTTGGTCATGTGACTATCAATCACACCTGCAACCCCTTGGTCATGTGACTATCAATCACACCTGCTACCCCTTGGTCATGTGACTATCAATCACACCTGCAACCCCTTGGTCACGTGACTATTAATCACACCTGCTACCCCTTGGTCATGTGACTATCAATCACACCTGCAACACCTTGGTCATGTGACTATCAATCACACCTGCAACCCCTTGGTCATGTGACTATTAATCACACCTGCTACCCCTTGGTCATGTGACTATCAATCACACCTGCAACCCCTTGGTCATGTGACTATTAATCACACCTGCTACCCCTTGGTCATGTGACTATCAATCACACCTGCAACCCCTTGGTCATGTGACTATCAATCACACCTGCAACACCTTGGTCATGTGACTATCAATCACACCTGCAACACCTTGGTCATGTGACTATCAATCACACCTGCAACACCTTGGTCATGTGACTATCAATCACACCTGCAACCCCTTGGTCATGTGACTATCAATCACACCTGCAACCCCTTGGTCATGTGACTATCAATCACACCTGCAACCCCTTGGTCATGTGACTATCAATCACACCTGCAACCCCTTGGTCATGTGACTATCAATCACACCTGCTACCCCTTGGTCATTTGACTATCAATCACACCTGCTACCCCTTGGTCATGTGACTATCAATCACACCTGCAACCCCTTGGTCATGTGACTATTAATCACACCTGCTACCCCTTGGTCATGTGACTATCAATCACACCTGCAACCCCTTGGTCATGTGACTATCAATCACACCTGCAAC
The DNA here is from genome assembly GCF_013265735.2 of Oncorhynchus mykiss. NCBI lineage: Eukaryota > Metazoa > Chordata > Actinopteri > Salmoniformes > Salmonidae > Oncorhynchus > Oncorhynchus mykiss. The sequence continues at coordinate 92,044,669 of NC_048581.1, read as the reverse complement.
ACCTTGGTCATGTGACTATCAATCACACCTGCAACACCTTGGTCATGTGACTATCAATCACACCTGCAACCCCTTGGTCATGTGACTATCAATCACACCTGCAACCCCTTGGTCATGTGACTATCAATCACACCTGCTACCCCTTGGTCATGTGACTATCAATCACACCTGCAACCCCTTGGTCACGTGACTATTAATCACACCTGCAACACCTTGGTCATGTGACTATCAATCACACCTGCAACCCCTTGGTCATGTGACTATTAATCACACCTGCAACACCTTGGTCATGTGACTATCAATCACACCTGCAACCCCTTGGTCATGTGACTATTAATCACACCTGCTACCCCTTGGTCATGTGACTATCAATCACACCTGCAACACCTTGGTCATGTGACTATCAATCACACCTGCAACACCTTGGTCATGTGACTATCAATCACACCTGCAACCCCTTGGTCATGTGACTATCAATCACACCTGCAACCCCTTGGTCATGTGACTATCAATCACACCTGCAACCCCTTGGTCATGTGACTATCAATCACACCTGCAACCCCTTGGTCATGTGACTATCAATCACACCTGCTACCCCTTGGTCATTTGACTATCAATCACACCTGCTACCCCTTGGTCATGTGACTATCAATCACACCTGCAACCCCTTGGTCATGTGACTATTAATCACACCTGCTACCCCTTGGTCATGTGACTATCAATCACACCTGCAACCCCTTGGTCATGTGACTATCAATCACACCTGCAACCCCTTGGTCATGTGACTATCAATCACACCTGCAACCCATTGGTCATGTGACAATTAAACACTCTGAATCTGAAAGATTAGCTTCTCACACACGCTTGATGTTCCACACACACACTTCTCAAAAGCATGACTCTTGGTTTGAAGTGATTTGCAGACAATCTATTTGATTTAATAATTAATGTTTTTCCCCCAGCGAGCCCCAACCCAGCCCTGTGAAGAGCTCAGGGGCTATGTGTGTGTGTGTGTGTGTGTGTGTGTGTGTGTGTGTTTGTGTGTGTGTGTGTGTGTGTGTGTGTCTAGGCTGGGGCATGATTGTGACTCTGACGTCAGTTGGATTGAAGTCATACTGTAATTACACACATACGCGCACGCATGAGCGCACGCACACACACACACACACACACACACACAGCCCCTGTGGCACACACACACACACACACACACACACACAGCCCCTGTGGCACACACACCCTTTAAAGCAGGGAGCTATTATTCCCATTTGGTTATCACATAGAGTATGGCAGAGAGTAGTACTGTCTACTATAGCAGAGAGTAGTACTGTCTACTATAGCAGAGTATAGTACTGTCTACTATAGCAGAGTATAGTACTGTCTACTATAGCAGAGTATAGTACTGTCTACTATAGCAGAGTATAGTACTGTCTACTATAGCAGAGTATAGTACTGTCTACTATAGCAGAGTATAGTACTATAGCAGAGTATAGTAGTGTCTACTATAGCAGAGTATAGTACTATAGCAGAGTATAGTAGTGTCTACTATAGCAGGGTATAGTAGTGTCTACTATAGCAGAGTATAGTACTGTATACAATAGCAGAGTATAGTACTGTATACTATAGCAGAGTATAGTACTGTCTACTATAGCAGAGGATAGTACTATATACTTTAGCAGAGTATAGTAGTGTCTACTATAGCAGAGTATAGTACTGTCTACTATAGCTGAGTATAGTACTGTCTACTATAGCAGAGTATAGTACTATAGCAGAGTATAGTAGTGTCTACAATAGCAGAGTATAGTACTGTCTACTATAGCAGAGGATAGTAGTGTCTACTATAGCAGAGTATAGTACTGTCTACTATAGCAGAGTATAGTACTATAGCAGAGTATAGTAGTGTCTACTATAGCAGAGTATAGTACTATAGCAGAGTATAGTAGTGTCTACTATAGCAGAGTATAGTACTGTCTACTATAGCAGAGTATAGTAGTGTCTACTATAGCAGAGTATAGTACTGTCTACTATAGCAGAGGATAATACTGTCTACTATAGCAGAGTATAGTACTGTCTACTATAGCAGAGTATAGTACTGTCTACTATAGCAGAGTATAGTACTGTCTACTATAGCAGAGTATAGTACTGTCTACTATAGCAGAGTATAGTACTGTCTACTATAGCAGAGTATAGTACTATAGCAGAGTATAGTAGTGTCTACTATAGCAGAGTATAGTACTATAGCAGAGTATAGTAGTGTCTACTATAGCAGGGTATAGTAGTGTCTACTATAGCAGAGTATAGTACTGTATACAATAGCAGAGTATAGTACTGTATACTATAGCAGAGTATAGTACTGTCTACTATAGCAGAGGATAGTACTATATACTTTAGCAGAGTATAGTAGTGTCTACTATAGCAGAGTATAGTACTGTCTACTATAGCTGAGTATAGTACTGTCTACTATAGCAGAGTATAGTACTATAGCAGAGTATAGTAGTGTCTACAATAGCAGAGTATAGTACTGTCTACTATAGCAGAGGATAGTAGTGTCTACTATAGCAGAGTATAGTACTGTCTACTATAGCAGAGTATAGTACTATAGCAGAGTATAGTAGTGTCTACTATAGCGGAGTATAGTACTATAGCAGAGTATAGTAGTGTCTACTATAGCAGAGTATAGTACTGTCTACTATAGCAGAGGATAGTACTATATACTATAGCAGAGGATAGTACTATATACTATAGCAGAGGATAGTACTGTCTACTATAGCAGAGTATAGTACTGTCTACTATAGCAGAGGATAGTAGTGTCTACTATAGCAGAGTAGAGTACTGTCTACTATAGCAGAGGATAGTACTATATACTATAGCAGAGGATAGTACTATATACTATAGCAGAGGATAGTACTGTCTACTATAGCAGAGTATAGTACTGTCTACTATAGCAGAGTATAGTACTGTCTACTATAGCAGAGTATAGTACTGTCTACTATAGCAGAGGATAGTACTATATACTATAGCAGAGGATAGTACTGTCTACTATAGCAGAGTATAGTACTGTCTACTATAGCAGGGTATAGTACTGTCTACTATAGCAGAGGATAGTACTATATACTATAGCAGAGGATAGTACTATATACTATAGCAGAGGATAGTACTGTCTACTATAGCAGAGTATAGTACTGTCTACTATAGCAGAGTATAGTACTGTCTACTATAGCAGAGGATAGTACTATATACTATAGCAGAGGATAGTACTATATACTATAGCAGAGGATAGTACTATATACTTTAGCAGAGTATAGTAGTGTCTACTATAGCAGGGTATAGTACTGTCTACTATAGCAGAGGATAGTACTATATACTATAGCAGAGGATAGTACTGTCTACTATAGCAGAGTATAGTACTGTCTACTATTGCAGAGTATAGTACTGTCTACTATAGCAGAGGATAGTACTATATACTATAGCAGAGGATAGTACTATATACTTTAGCAGAGTATAGTAGTGTCTACTATAGCAGGGTATAGTACTGTCTACTATAGCAGAGTATAGTAGTGTCTACTATAGCAGAGTATAGTAGTGTCTACTATAGCAGGGTATAGTACTGTCTACTATAGCAGAGTATAGTACTGTCTACTATAGCAGAGTATAGTACTGTCTACTATAGCAGAGGATAGTACTATATACTATAGCAGAGGATAGTACTATATACTATAGCAGAGGATAGTACTATATACTTTAGCAGAGTATAGTAGTGTCTACTATAGCAGGGTATAGTACTGTCTACTATAGCAGAGGATAGTACTATATACTATAGCAGAGGATAGTACTGTCTACTATAGCAGAGTATAGTACTGTCTACTATAGCAGAGTATAGTACTGTCTACTATAGCAGAGGATAGTACTATATACTATAGCAGAGGATAGTACTATATACTTTAGCAGAGTATAGTACTGTCTACTATAGCAGAGTATAGTAGTGTCTACTATAGCAGGGTATAGTAGTGTCTACTATAGCAGGGTATAGTACTGTCTACTATAGCAGAGTATAGTAGTGTCTACTATAGCAGAGTATAGTAGTGTCTACTATAGCAGGGTATAGTACTGTCTACTATAGCAGAGGATAGTACTATATACTATAGCAGAGGATAGTACTGTCTACTATAGCAGAGTATAGTACTGTCTACTATAGCAGAGTATAGTACTGTCTACTATAGCAGAGGATAGTACTATATACTATAGCAGAGGATAGTACTATATACTATAGCAGAGGATAGTACTGTCTACTATAGCAGAGTATAGTACTGTCTACTATAGCAGAGTATAGTACTGTCTACTATAGCAGAGGATAGTACTATATACTATAGCAGAGGATAGTACTATATACTATAGCAGAGGATAGTACTATATACTTTAGCAGAGTATAGTAGTGTCTACTATAGCAGGGTATAGTACTGTCTACTATAGCAGAGGATAGTACTATATACTATAGCAGAGGATAGTACTATATACTTTAGCAGAGTATAGTAGTGTCTACTATAGCAGAGGATAGTACTATATACTATAGCAGAGGATAGTACTGTCTACTATAGCAGAGTATAGTACTGTCTACTATAGCAGAGTATAGTACTGTCTACTATAGCAGAGGATAGTACTATATACTATAGCAGAGGATAGTACTATATACTTTAGCAGAGTATAGTAGTGTCTACTATAGCAGGGTATAGTACTGTCTACTATAGCAGAGTATAGTAGTGTCTACTATAGCAGAGTATAGTACTGTCTACTATAGCAGAGTATAGTACTGTCTACTATAGCAGAGGATAGTACTGTCTACTATAGCAGAGTAGAGTACTATAGCAGAGTATAGTACTGTCTACTATAGCAGAGTATAGTACTGTCTACTATAGCAGAGTAGAGTACTATAGCAGAGTATAGTACTGTCTACTATAGCAGAGTATAGTACTGTCTACTATAGCAGAGGATAGTACTATAGCAGAGTATAGTACTGTCTACTATAGCAGAGGATAGTACTGTCTAACCAACATTAGCAGCACCCACCCGTAGCACGCATTCCAGCAGGTATATTTCACTGGTCACCATAGCAACACCCACCCGTAGCACGCATTCCAGCAGGTATATTTCACTGGTCATCCCCAAAGCCATCACCTCCTTCGGCCGCCATTCCTTCCAGTTCTCTGCTGCCAATGACTGGAACGAATTGCAAAAAATCACTGAAGCTGGAGACTCATATCTCCCTCACTAACTTTAAGCACCAGCTGTCAGAGCAGCTTACAGATCACTGCAGCGGTACACAGCCCATCTGTAAATAGCCCATCCAACCAACCACCTACCTCATCCCCATATTTGTTTTTCTGCTCTGTTGCACACCAGTATTTCCACTGCACATCCTCATCTGCACATATATCACTCCAGTGTTAATGCTAAATTGTAATTACTTCGCCACTATGGCCTATTTATTGCCTTACCTCCTTACCTCCTTCATTTGCACACACTGTATACAGATTTTTCTATTGTATTATTGACTGTATGAATGTTTATCCCATGTGTAACTCTGTGTTGTTGTTTGTGTCGCACTGCTTTGCTTCATATTGGCCAGGTCGCAGTTGTAAATGAGAACTTCTCAACTGGCCTGGTTAAATAAAGGTGTTCTCAACTGGCCTACCTGGTTAAATAAAGGTGTTCTCAACTGGCCTACCTGGTTAAATAAAGGTGTTCTCAACTGGCCTACCTGGTTAAATAAAGGTGTTCTCAACTGGCCTACCTGGTTAAATAAAGGTGTTCTCAACTGGCCTACCTGGTTAAATAAAGGTGAAAAAAAGAATATATATATAATAAGTTAGACAAAACGCAAAAAAATAACAATTGGTTGGGAGAATGTTTAAAGGTCAGCCATGTTCTTAACTTAGCGCCATCTTTTTAACTTTTGTAACCGTGAATGTTTTCTTGTGCTACAGACAAAGTTGAACGAGACAAAATCTCCAGAGGACCATGACACAACGTCCCAAGAACATCCTAAAAACTCTCTTGCGACAAATCGGGAACTATAAAAAGGTCCCCCAGAGAACGTTCCCTTGGAACGGACTAATACAATGACATCCTGAGAACGTCCTAAAAAGGTCTGCTGACATGGTCCTCGTGACGTTCTGGGAACGTGCAGGGAACTACACAAAGGTCCCCAGGGAACTCCCTTGGGAGCATCATGCAACATTCTCAGAATGTTCTCAGAAACCCTTAAGGGACCGAATGGGAACGTCACAAAATGTCCTCTGGACGTCCCCTGTTTTCTGGGTAAGCTGCTCTTTTATAGGTTGAGTTGAAGGGAATTAACAGGGCTGGGACTGAATCATTTTCCTGATAACCTCTAATGTAGGGCAGGAAATGTGTCACGCATACAGAGTGTGAAAGGAAGAGAGAAAGAGAGAGCAATTAGAGGGACACTGTTAACAGAGAGAGAAAAAAAATATAGAGAGAGAGAAAAAATAGAGAGAGAGACAGAGAGAGAAAAAATAGAGAGACAGAGAGAGAGAGAGAGAGAGAGAGAGAGAGAGAGAGAGAGAGAGAGAGAGAGAGAAAAGAGAGGGAGAGAGAGAGAGGGAAAAAAAGAGGGAGAGAAAAAAAGAAAGAGAGAGAGAAAAAGAGCAAGAGAGAGAGAAAGAGAGAGAGAGAGAGAGAAAAAGAGCAAGAGAGAGAAAAAGAGCAAGAGAGAGAAAAAGAGAGAGAGAGAGAGAGAAAAAAAAGAGAGAAAAAGAGAGAAAAAGAGAGAAAAGGAGAGAGAGAAAAGGAAGAGAGAGAGAGAGAGAAAAATAGAGAGGAGGTAGAATACAGATGGAGAGTTTGGAGTCTCTATCTATCCAGAGGAACAACAAACCACAGCTGTTGCTCTCTGTCTTGGTCATCACCCCCAGGAGAGACTCACTGGGTTTTTCTGTTATTTATGAGAATCTGCTCAAAATGGAGCTGAGAGAGGGAGGAGGGAGAGGGAGGGAGGAGGGAGAGAGAGGGAGGGAAGAGGGAGAGAGAGGGAGGGAGGGAGGGAGGGAGGGAGGGAGGGAGGAAGGGAGGGAGAGAGAGAGGGGGGAGAGAGGGGGTGAGAGAGGGATGAGGGAGAGAGAGGGAGGGAGAGCGAGAGAGGGAGGGAGGGAGGGAGGGAGGGAGGAGAGAGGGGGGGAGAGGGAGGAGGGAGAGAGAGGGAGGGAGGGAGGGAGAGAGAGAGAGAGAGAGAGGGAGGGAGGGAGGGAGGGAGAGACAGAGAGAGAGAGAGAGAGAGAGAGAGAGAGAGAGGGAGAGAGAGGGAGAGGGAGAGGGAGAGAGGGAGTGAGGAGGGATAGAGAGGGAGGGGAGGGGAGGAGGAGGGAGAGCGAGGGAGGAGGGAGAGAGAGAGGGGGAGGAGGGAGAGAGAGAGGGGGAGGAGGGAGAGAGAGGGGGGAGGAGGGAGAGAGAGGGAAGAGGGAGAGATAGGGAGGGAGGAGGGAGAGAAAGGTAGAGAGAGAGAGAGGGAGGGAGGAGGAGGGAGAGAGAGGGAGGGAGGAGGGAGAGAGGGAGTGAGATACTCTGTGGAGTTGTTTTGAGTTGGTTGGGGTTGTTTGGGGATGTTGAGGCTAGTTTGGGGTGGTTCTGGGTATCGGGTTTGTTTTGGGTAATTAGTAGGACCCAGGGAAGGCACTGTAGCTAAAGTACAGATAGCCGTCCTGGTTGGTCGTTAGCCAGTGTTGTTCATGTAGTGCTAAAGAAAATAGGTGGGAACATGCTGATCGCCATTTGTGGTGACCAAAGTGAATCTCCCAATACTTACAATGCATTTCCTCAAAAGGTGGGGAGGCCTAAACGCTCAAACAACATTTAAAAATGTTTTTGTTTCCTCTCCACTACAACACTGACTGTACTGTAGGAACTGTACGACTGTGTGAGGTGGTGACAGGCTGAGAGAGAGGGAGAGAGCCAGGCAGTTAAACAGCTCAGAGCCCCTGCTGACAGAGAGGGTAAACCCCTAGTGTGTCTCAAATACTGCCCCCTTCTCGTCTCCTCCCACCTCCTCCTCTTCTCTCCTCTCCCATTCTCTCTCTCTCTCCTCTCCTAGCCTCCTCCCCTCCCTTCCTCTCTCCTCCTCCCCTTCCTTCCGTCCCCTCCTCTCCTCTCCCTTCATTTCCTTCCTCTTCCCTTCTCTCTCCTCACCTCCCCTCCCCTCCCCTCCTCCTCTCCTTTCCTCTTGTCCTTTCTCTCCTCTGGTCGTGGTCTGTTTGAATAGTCTGGCAAGGACATGACCTCAGCTGGGACACTAACCCTGTTCCCACTATAAATTCCCCTGTTCCTGCCCCAACTCTAACCCTGTTCTTGCCCCAACTCTAACCCTGTTCCTGCCCCAACTCTAACCCTGTTCCTGCCCCAACTCTAACCCTGTTCTTGCCCCAACTCTAACCCCGTTCCTGCCCCAACTCTAACCCTGTTCCTGCCCCAACTCTAACCCTGTTCCTGCCCCAACTCTAACCCTGTTCCTGCCCCAACTCTAACCCTGTTCCTGCCCCAACTTTAACCCTGTTCCTGCCCCAACTCTAACCCTGTTCCCACTTCTCTAGTACCCTCAGCAACCCCTTCTCTACTACCCTCACCAACCCCTTCACTACTATCCTCACCAACCCCTTCTCTACTACCCTCAACCCCTCACCAACCCCTTCTCTACTACCCTCAGTCCCTCACCAACCCCTTCTCTACTACCCTCAGCCCCTCACCAACCCCTTCTCTACTACCCTTACCAACCCCTTCTCTACTACCATCAGCCCCTAACCAACCCCTTCTCTACTACCCTCAGTCCCCCACCAACCCCTTCTCTACTACCCTCAGTCCCTCACCAACCCCTTCTCTACTACCCTCAGCCCCTCACCAACCCCTTCTCTACTACCCTTACCAACCCCTTCTCTACTACCATCAGCCCCTCACCAACCCCTTCTCTACTACCCTCAGTACCTCACCAACCCCTTCTCTACTACCCTCAGCCCCTCACCAACCCCTTCTCTACTACCATCAGCCCCTCACTAACCCCTTCTCTACTACCCTTACCAACCCCTTCTCTACTACCATCAGCCCCTCACCAACCCCTTCTCTACTACCCTCAGCCCCACACCAACCCCTTCTCTACTACCCTCACCAACCCCTTCTCTACTACCCTCACCAACCCCTTCTCTACTACCCTCACCAACCCCTTCTCTACTACCCTCACCAACCCCTTCTCTACTACCCTCAGCCCCTCACCAACCCCTTCTCTACTACCCTCACCGACCCCTTCTCTACTACCATCAGCCCCTCACCAACCCCTTCTCTACTAACCTCACCAACCCCTTCTCTACTACCCTCACCAACCCCTTCTCTACTACCCTCAGCCCCTCACCAAACCCTTCTCTACTACCCTCAGCCCCTCACCAACCCCTTCACTACTACCCTCACCAACCCCTTCTCTACTACCCTCACCAACCCCTTCTCTACTACCCTCAGCCCCTCACCAACCCTTTCTATAGTACCCTCAGCCACACAACAACCACTTCTCTACTACCCTCAGCCCCTCACCAACCCCTTCTCTACTACCCTCACCAACCCCTTCTCTACTACCATCAGCCCCTCACCAACCCCTTCTCTAGTACCCTCACCAACCCCTTCTCTACTACCCTCACCAACCCCTTCTCTACTACCCTCACCAACCCCTTCTCTAGTACCCTCACCAACCCCTTCTCTAGTACCCTCAGCCCCTCACCAACCCCTTCTCTACTATCCTCACCAACCCCTTCTCTAGTACCCTCAGCCCCTCACCAACCCCTTCTCTACTACCCTCACCAACCCCTTCTCTAGTACCCTCAACCACTCACCAACCCCTTCTCTACTACCCTCACCAACCCCTTCTCTACTACCCTCACCAACCCCTTCTCTACTACCCTCAGCCCCTCACCAACCCCTTCTCTACTACCCTCATCAACCCCTTCTCTACTACCCTCAGCCCCTCACCAACCCCTTCTCTACTACCCTCATCAACCCCTTCTCTACTACCCTCAGCCCCTCACCAACCCCTTCTCTACTACCCTCACCAACCCCTTCTCTATTACCCTCACCAACCCCTTCTCTACTACCCTCAGCCCCTCACCAACCCCTTCTCTACTACCCTCACCAACCCCTTCTCTACTACCCTCACCAACCCCTTCTCTACTACCCTCAGCCCCTCACCAACCCCTTCTCTACTACCCTCACCAACCCCTTCTCTAGTACCCTCACCAACCCCTTCTCTACTACCCTCAGCCCCTCACCAACCCCTTCTCTACTACCCTCACCAACCCCTTCGCTACTACCCTCACCAACCCCTTCTCTAGTACCCTCACCAACCCCTTCTCTACTATCCTCACTAACCCCTTCTCTACTACCCTCAGCCCCTCACCAACCCCTTCTCTACTACCCTCAGCCCCTCACCAACCCCTTCTCTACTACCCTCATCAACCCCTTCTCTACTACCCTCAGCCCCTCACCAACCCCTTCTCTACTACCCTCACCAACCCCTTCTCTACTACCCTCAGCCACTCACCAACCCCTTCTCTCCTACCCTCACCAACCCCTTCTCTACTACCCTCACCAACCCCTTCTCTACTACCCTCACCAACCCCTTCTCTAGTACCCTCATCAACCCCTTCTCTACTACCCTCACCAACCCCTTCTCTACTACCCTCACCAACCCCTTCTCTACTACCCTCACTAACCCCTTCTCTACTACCCTCAGCCCCTCACCAACCCCTTCTCTACAACCCTCACTAACCCCTTCTCTACTACCCTCACCAACCCATTCTCTACTACCCTCAGCCCCTCACCAACCCCTTCTCTAGTACCCTCAGCCCCTCACCAACCCCTTCTCTAGTACCCTCACCAACCCCTTCTCTACTACCCTCAGCCCCTCACCAACCCCTTCTCTACTACCCTCACTAACCCCTTCTCTACTACCCTCACCAACCCCTTCTCTACTACCCTCAGCCCCTCACCAACCCCTTCTCTACTACCCTCATCCCCTCACCAACCCCTTCTCTAGTACCCTCAGCCCCTCACCAACCCCTTCTCTACTACCCTCACCAACCCCTTCTCTACTACCCTCAGCCCCTCACCAACCCCTTCTCTAGTACCCTCAGCCCCTCACCCACCCCTTCTCTACTACCCTCACCAACCCCTTCTCTACTACCCTCACCAACCCCTTCTCTACTACCCTCACCAACCCCTTCTCTACTTCCCTCAGCCCCTCACCAACCCCTTCTCTACTACCCACAGCCTCCTATGCATCCTGGTTCTCCACCGTTCTCCCGAAGTGTGCATTGATAAGCTTTCTCACGTGGATTCAACAATGGTGGACCACTTTCTCTAGCCAATGCTTTGGGGATGGTGAGTGTGCAGGTGTAGACTTCTGGAAAATGGTGTATCATTGGGAGCCGGGATGCAGCCATACTCTCTTCACTGAGGAAGTGGCATATATTGTCTTGTGTTCATTCAGGAGAAATGGTTTCAGAGGACATGCCCCTTTTTTGCCATTCTTCTGTACACACACACACACACACACACACACACACACACACACACACCATGTTATGTTAAGCTCTGCCCAGCTCCCTCTGTTCCCTCCTGAGACCAGGGTTTAGAACACAGGGAAACGTAAACCCCACAAAACCTTACTACAGTAAACAAACCAACATTTTACCAACTGGAGACTGGAGATTTTTGTTTGTCACCACAAGGTCAAATGTTATTTCTAGGGGGTTTAGGGTTAAGGTTAGAGTTTGCCTTACGGTTAGTTTTAGAGTTAGGAGCTATTGTTAGTTTTAGACTTAGGTTTTCAGGTTAAGGTAAGGGAGAAAATTATTTTGAATGGGACAAAATTGTGTGTGTGTGTGTGCGTGTGTGTGTGTGTGTGTGATGTCCCCAACATGAAAACCAAAAATGTCACTCAAACAGAAGGGGGAACTAACAAAGAGTCACTGACAACCAAAAGGAAACAGGTGTGGTTTTAGGAGGGGTTCTGAAAGACACTCATGGGAGTGTCCACTGAAAGCTACTACTAAGACCTAAGAGACACCCATCATACATTCCCACTCAACAAACAAAATGGAAAGCAACACTAAACTTTAAGTCAGGAAACAAACCAAGAATTTGAGCAAAATGAAAACAGGGAAGATCAGATAAAGAATAGTTTTTTTTTTAGAAATCAATTAGGCAGAGACAACTAAAGGTGTTAACCCTTTGCATCAAGACAACTGGGGCACTGGGCCACTCTTAAATATCACCTGGGCCACTCTTAAATATCACCTGGGCCACTCCTAAACATCACCTGGGCCAGCCACTCCTAAATATCACCTGGGCCAGCCACTCTTAAATATCACCTGGGCCAGCCACTCTTAAATATCACCTGGGCCAGCCACTCTTAAATATCACCTGGGCCAGCCACTCTTAAATATCACCTGGGCCAGCCACTCTTAAATATCACCTGGGCCAGCCACTCTTAAATATCACCTGGGCCAGCCACTCTTAAATATCACCTGGGCCACTCCTAAATATCACCTGGGCCAGCCACTCTTAAATATCACCTGGGCCAGCCACTCTTAAATATCACCTGGGCCAGCCACTCTTAAATATCACCTGGGCCAGCCACTCTTAAATATCACCTGGGCCAGCCACTCTTAAATATCACCTGGGCCAGCCACTCTTAAATATCACCTGGGCCAGCCACTCTTAAATATCACCTGGGCCAGCCACTCTTAAATATCACCTGGGCCAGCCACTCCTAAATATCACCTGGGCCAGCACATGTGAAACACCTTCCCACTAACGAGATGGCAACCAGCACAGGTGGAACACATACTGACTAACCAGGTGACACAAATCAATGCGCCCTATGTGATAATGAGCTACACGTGCTATACTGTAAGTCCAACCTTGAAATATAAATGGAAAAAACAAAGCCTGTAAACTATGTGTGTGTGACGTAGATCCACCTCTGAAAGCTGGAGAGAAATATGAAAGTTACAAACGTTTAGAGCTGCAATGCATTCTGATTTGATAATGAATGTTTTCTGCCATCCAGTGAACAGATTCCCTCTAACGGTAGGAGTGATACCTGGAGATACTTCACTAATGAAAGCCATGTTTGCTAACTCATAAAGCACTGTGGTAGCAGGCACTGACTAGGATCTCTCAGTGACTTAAACAAAATATTGATTTAACCAGGTAGGCCAGTTGAGAACAAGTTCTCATTTACAAGTGCAACCTGGCCAAGATAAAGCAAAGCAGTGCGACACAAACAACAATATATATATATATATATATATATATATATATATATATATATATATATATATATATATATATATATATATATGGAAACAGGATGCACCTGAGGTCAATTTCGATTCTCATAGCAAAGGGTCTGAATAGTTATTAAAATTAGGTGTTGTTTTTTTTGTTGTTTTTAACACATTAACATTATGCTTTGTCATCATTATGATTTATTGTGTGTAGCTTAATGAGGAAAAACAACAATTTAATACATTTTAAATTAAGGCTGTAACGTAACAAAATGTGGAAAAAGTCAAGGTGTCTGAATACTTTTAATTTTCCGACCAAACTCTGAGTCGTAGTGGGAGGAGCACAAACCACATCATCACGGGACTCCGAGTCGTAGTGGGAGGAGCACAAACCACATCATCACGGGACTCCGAGTCGTAGTGGGAGGAGCACAAACCACATCATCACGGGACTCCGAGTCGTAGTGGGAGGAGCACAAACCACATCATCACGGGACTCCGAGTCGTAGTGGGAGGAGCACAAACCACATCATCACGGGACTCCGAAGTTTCCTTCGAGATGATGGGTAGTACATAAACATCTCCCTCCTGTCATTTCCCCCTGCCATTCCCCCCTGCCATTCCCCCCCTGTCATTTCCCCCCTGCCATTCCCCCCTGCCATTCCCCCCCTGTCATTCCCCCCTGTCATTCCCCCCTGTCATTTCTCACATAATATTTATTTTTTTACAGACACTAAAGATCATGAATGGTTGGATGGAAACCTGGTTTGTGTCCGAATGAGATGTAGTAAAGTGCTTAATAAAAACAGATCTATTGAGATTAAATCTACACACGAGCTCTGTGCTCCAGTTGGTCCATTTCAAAGCTTTTCCGCTCGCCCTTTTGATGTTTATAAAGCAGCAACAGAGGAACAAGGAAGGGACTCTGTTAGGTCCCACTGGAGCTCTCTCTCTGTCTCTCTCTCTCTCTCTCTCTCACAGTCTCTCCCTCTCTCCCTCTCTCCCTCCCTCCCTCCCTTTTTCGTAGTCTCTTACCATTGTGTAGAGTCCCAGGGGTTTGGCGCACAATGAGACTATCTCTGAGGTAAAGGTTACTGTCGGTTATGGGATGCAGGACAATATCTAATTATGCCAAGACTGTTCTGGCTCAGTTAATGTGAAGCCGCCCCTCTCGGGTGGCAGCGTAGCCTAGTGGTTAGAGCGTTGGACTAGTATCCGGAAGGTTGCAGGATTGAATCCTTGAGCTTGACAAGGTAAAAATTTGTCGTTCTGCCCCCTGAAGAAGGCAGTTAACCCACCGTTCCGAGGCCGTCATAGAAAATAAAAATTAGTTCTTATTAACTGACTTGCCTAGTTAAATAAAGGTAAAATAACAAAAATGCTGTTGCAAAATAATGTTGTTTTTTTTGTACTTGTTAAAACCCAAAGTCTTATTTTACAGAGCCCATAACCAAAGTGATGTATCGACGGCACTACATAAAGAGAACGGTCACAACCGGAACATGGGCTGGCTGTTCTGTTCCTCAATAAAATGATTCACACATTCACGTTCAGGCATAGAAACACTAGAACAGGAAGATACCCTCAGGCCACTGCAACTTCTATACATACAGAGAACGGTCCTGGGCTGCAACAGGAGCACGGGCTGTTCTGTTACTAGAAAACATCTCCCATTTCAGATCTCTATTTAACCAGGCAAGTCAGTTAATAACGAATTCTTATTTACAACGACAGCCAGTGGGTTAACTGCCTTGTTCAGGGGCAGAATGACAGGCTACCTGCCGCCCCTACACTCTAACCACTAGGCTACCTGCCGCCTCTACACTCTAACCACTAGGCTACCTGCCGCCTCTACACTCTAACCACTAGGCTACCTACCGCCTCTACACTCTAACCACTAGGCTACCTACCCCCTCTACACTCTAACCACTAGGCTACCTACCGCCTCTACACTCTAACCACTAGGCTACCTGCAGCCTCTACACTCTAACCACTAGGCTACCTGCCTCTACACTCTAACCACTAGGCTACCTGCCGCCTCTACACTCTAACCACTAGGCTACCTGCCGCCTCTACACTCTAACCACTAGGCTAACTGCAGCCTCTACACTCTAACCACTAGGCTACCTGCCTCCTCTACACTCTAACCACTAGGCTACCTATCACCTCTACACTCTAACCACTAGGCTAACTGCCGCCTCTACATTCTAACCACTAGGCTACCTACCGCCTCTACACTCTAACCACTAGGCTTCCTGCCGCCTCTACACTCTAACCACTAGGCTACCTGCCGCCTCTACACTCTAACCACTAGGCTACCTGCAGCCTCTACACTCTAACCACCAGGCGGCCAGCCGCCTCTACACTCTAACCACTAGGCTACCTGCCGCCTCTATACTCTAACCACTAGGCTACTTGCCCCCTCTACACTCTAACCACTAGGCTACCTACCGCCTCTACACTCTAACCACTAGGCTACCTGCCTCTACACTCTAACCACTAGGCTACCTGCCTCTACACCTCTTCCTATAGCAAGCATCAAAACAGAATTAGAGTCCTATAGCAAGCATCAAAACATAATTAGAGTCCTATAGCAAGCATCAAAACAGAGGAGAGTCCTATAGCAAGCATCAAAACAGAATTAGAGTCCTATAGCAAGCATCAAAACAGAATTAGAGTCCTATAGCAAGCATCAAAACAGAGGAGAGTCCTATAGCAAGCATCAAAACATAATTAGAGTCCTATAGCAAGCATCAAAACAGAGGAGAGTCCTATAGCAAGCATCAACACAGAATTAGAGTCCTATAGCAAGCATCAAAACAGAATTAGAGTCCTATAGCAAGCATCAAAACAGAGGAGAGTCCTATAGCAAGCATCAAAACAGAATTCGAGTCCTATAGCAAGCATCAAAACAGAATTAGAGTCCTATAGCAAGCATCAAAACATAGAGTCCTATAGCAAGCATCAAAAAAGAGGAGAGTCCTATAGCAAGCATCAAAACATAATTAGAGTCCTATAGCAAGCATCAAAACAGAGGAGAGTCCTATAGCAAGCATCAAAACAGAATTAGAGTCCTATAGCAAGCATCAAAACAGAGGAGAGTCCTATAGCAAGCATCAAAACAGAATTTGAGTCCTATAGCAAGCATCAAAACAGAATTAGAGTCCTATAGCAAGCATCAAAACAGAGTCCTATAGCAAGCATCAAAACAGAGGAGAGTCCTATAGCAAGCATCAAAACAGAATTAGAGTCCTATAGCAAGCATCAAAACAGAGGAGAGTCCTATAGCAAGCATCAAAACAGAGGAGAGTCCTATAGCAAGCATCAAAACAGAATTAAAACCCTATAGCAAGCATCAAAACAGAGGAGAGTCCTATAGCAAGCATCAAAACAGAATTCGAGTCCTATAGCAAGCATCAAAACATAATTAGAGTCCTATAGCAAGCATCAAAACATAGAGTCCTATAGCAAGCATCAAAACAGAGGAGAGTCCTATAGCAAGCATCAAAACAGAATTAGAGTCCTATAGCAAGCATCAAAACAGAGGAGAGTCCTATAGCAAGCATCACAACAGAGGAGAGTCCTATAGCAAGCATCAAAACAGAATTAAAACCCTATAGCAAGCATCAAAACAGAGGAGAGTCCTATAGCAAGCATCAAAACAGAATTAGAGTTCTATATCAAGCATCAAAACAGAATTAGAGTCCTATAGCAAGCATCAAAACAGAATTAGAGTCCTATAGCAAGCATCAAAACAGAGGAGAGTCCTATAGCAAGCATCAAAACAGAATTAGAGTCCTATAGCAAGCATCAAAACAGAATTAGAGTCCTATAGCAAGCATCAAAACAGAATTAGAGTCCTATAGCAAGCATCAAAACAGAATTAGAGTTCTATATCAAGCATCAAAACAGAATTAGAGTCCTATAGCAAGCATCAAAACAGAATTAGAGTCCTATAGCAAGCATCAAAACAGAATTAAAACCCTATAGCAAGCATCAAAACAGAGGAGAAATCTACAGCAAGTAAAAGTGATAGGAGTTCCTCGTAGTTCAATTATCAGAACAGTGGCAGCCCTCCTGAGAGAATCATGTCCACATTTTACAAGCCCATCTCAATTATTTTATTCTGATGTTCTGGAGGCCGCTCTTTAAAAAGGCCCACTCCGTACGTAGGCTGTATTTAAAATAATAACGTGCATAATTACAGTTTCTCTCTGGCAGACTCCCTCTTGAAAAACAAGCCGTCATGCTAAAACCACAGTCAGGGATGAAAAGGGCTTTCTGTGTGGTTCTCAGACACACAGCCTCGAGTCTCTCCAGTGGTGCCTAACTTTAGTTACTAGACCTACCGCACTCGCCCACACACACACACACACACACACACACACACACACACACACACACACTTTTCCCGGTGGTGATATAGTGCCCTGAAATCACATTTCCATTTTCAGGTGTCTCCGTGTGTGTGTGTGTGTGTGTGTGTGTGTGTGTGTGTGTGTGTGTGTGTGTTACATTCCATACAGTGTTCTGAGGCATGTGAATTGCGTCTGAAGGAAGTGGGAATGTGAAGAATGCCAGAATGCTCCAGAGTTGTTTACTGGCAGTCCTATGGGAAGACCACGGCTGTGTGCCTCGGTGTCTGTCAAAGGCCTCTGTTAGTTCTTTGTACAGGGCTGTATAGACCTTGGCGATTACTGTGCGTCTCTTTGAAGTGGAAGCAAACCTGTCCTTCAACCTCTTCCTCTCTCTCTTCCTCCATATCAGCAGTTCATCTGATGTTTGTTTTTAATTGTCTCTAAATCTGGGACATGAGTGATGAGGAGGAGGATGACGGAATCATCAGAGTTCTAGAACAGAACACAGTCCCACAGGGATTCTACTGCGTTCCAACAAGCCATCTCTTCTAAGCTCTTCACTGTAGGTCTTCTGGTCAGAGAACAGTTAAGAATGGGAATTGGTTATTATTATTTAGAAAAACCCAGTTGGTGTTTGTAATGTATGCCACTGATAGGGTTTTAATAACGGATAACATTTATAAAGGTCAGATGGCGCCGTAGTGAATGGCAGCTCCGAACCAACTTTTATGAAACAGAATTTTATTTCATTTAACGAGGCAAGTCAGTTAAGAACAAATTTCGGATTTTACAATGACGACAATAACGACCTACCCCAGCCAAACTCTCCCCTAACCCGGACGACGCTGGGCGAATTCTGCGCCGCCCATTGGGAATCCCGATCACGGCCGGTTGTGATACAGCCCGGAATCGAACCAGGGTCTGTAGTGACGCCTCTAGCTCTGAGATGTAGTGCCTTAGACCGCTGCACCACAAGAGAGCCCACGTGAAGGTATCATCAGAAGGTTGCACCACAATCTTACCAGTGATGTAATTTTTATAGTGGCTAATAACATTTAAAATGCAACCCCCCTCCCCCCCCCCCCACCACTTAAAGTCAGTTCACTGCTGTAACAAGGAAAACTATACAGGAAACCCCCTTGGACTTGGACAAGCACATGCGAACAAAGTACTTGCAAGGGCAGACATCGCAGCTCATTAAGTTCTCTCTCAAAAGGACATGGTAGACTGGTACTGCAAGCACAAAACTACTATAAAACAGGGATCTGGATCCTGGAAGGGATTTGATCTGGATCCTGGAAGGGATTTGATCTGGATCCTGGAAGGGATTTGATCTGGATCCTGGAAGGGATTTGATCTGGATCCTGGAAGGGATTTGATCTGGATCCTGGAAGGGATTTGATCTGGATCCTGGAAGGGATTTGATCTAGATCCTAGAAGGGATTTGATCTGGATCCTGGAAGGGATTTGATCTGGATCCTAGAAGGGATTTGATCTGGATCCTAGAAGGGATTTGATCTGGATCCTAGAAGGGATTTGATCTGGATCCTGGAAGGGATTTGATCTGGATCCTAGAAGGGATTTGATCTGGATCCTAGAAGGGATTTGATCTGGATCCTAGAAGGGATTTGATCTGGATCCTGGAAGGGATTTGATCTGGATCCTAGAAGGGATTTGATCTGGATCCTAGAAGGGATTTGATCTGGATCCTAGAAGGGATTTGATCTGGATCCTAGAAGGGATTTGATCTGGATCCTAGAAGGGATTTGATCTGGATCCTGGAAGGGATTTGATCTGGATCCTGGAAGGGATTTGATCTGGATCCATGATCGATTGGCTCTGCTGTAATCAACCACTTAGCTACTAGCAAGTTAGCAAACCACATTACATAGCTGGAGATAACGATCTATGTGACACATTAAACTTAAACTAACTTACTTAACTTAAACTACTAACTTACTAACTTAAACTCTTTAAAATATTTAACTTAAAGTAATAAGGAGTGGTGTAACACACAAAGCTTTAGGCCTTCCTCAAAAATAAAATAAAATAAAAGTTATTGGTATTTTTGGGACGGTATTGCTCAAGGTATATTGCTCAAGCCTAATGATGACCATTGGAAATGATAAAATGAGTCTTTGTAGTCATACTTTTTTTGTTTCCCAGACTTATTTAAATTGTCCTGATATGAACCAGCTCACTGTACGTTGGCTCAATTGGCTCTTTTTCAGTTAACCTTTCAGATATGTTACAGGGAATGTATTGATTTTCAGATAGGTTACAGGGAATGTATAGATTTTCAGATAGGTTACAGGGAATGTATTGATTTTCAGATAGGTTACAAGGAATGTATTGATTTTCAGATATGTTACAGGGAATGTATTGATTTTCAGATAGGTTACAGGGAATGTATTGATTTCATCCTTTCAGATATGTTACAGGGAATGTATTGATTTCATCCTTTCAGATATGTTACAGGGAATGTATTGATTTTCAGATACGTTACAGGGAATGTATTGATTTTCAGATAGGTTACAAGGAATGTATTGATTTTCAGATACGTTACAGGGAATGTATTGATTTTCAGATAGGTTACAAGGAATGTATTGATTTTCAGATAGGTTACAGGGAATGTATTGATTTTCAGATAGGTTACAAGGAATGTATTGATTTTCAGATACGTTACAGGGAATGTATTGATTTTCAGATAGGTTACAAGGAATGTATTGATTTTCAGATACGTTACAGGGAATGTATTGATTTTCAGATAGGTTACAAGGAATGTATTGATTTTCAGATAGGTTACAGGGAATGTATTGATTTTCAGATAGGTTACAAGGAATGTATTGATTTTCAGATACGTTACAGGGAATGTATTGATTTTCAGATAGGTTACAGGGAATGTATTGATTTTCAGATAGGTTACAAGGAATGTATTGATTTTCAGATACGTTACAGGGAATGTATAGATTTTCAGATAGGTTACAGGGAATGTATAGATTTTCAGATAGGTTACAGGGAATGTATAGATTTTCAGATAGGTTACAGGGAATGTATTGATTTTCAGATAGGTTACAGGGAATGTATAGATTTTCAGATAGGTTACAAGGAATGTATTGATTTTCAGATATGTTACAGGGAATGTATTGATTTCATCCTTTCAGATATGTTACAGGGAATGTATTGATTTCATCCTTTCAGATATGTTACAGGGAATGTATTGATTTTCAGATATGTTACAGGGAATGTATTGATTTTCAGATACGTTACAGGGAATGTATTGATTTTCAGATACGTTACAGGGAATGTATTGATTTTCAGATAGGTTACAAGGAATGTATTGATTTTCAGATAGGTTACAGGGAATGTATTGATTTTCAGATAGGTTACAAGGAATGTATTGATTTTCAGATACGTTACAGGGAATGTATTGATTTTCAGATAGGTTACAAGGAATGTATTGATTATCAGATACGTTACAGGGAATGTATTGATTTCAGCCTTTCGGATATGTTACGGTCACATCTTCTCCTGCAGACCGTCGTAGGCCGGAATACTAACCATCGGTCCTGTGGTTCATCATTACGCGCACCTGGACTCATCATGACGCGCACCTGGACTCATCATGACGCGCACCTGGACACATCATTACGCACACCTGGACTCATCATTACGCGCACCTGGACTCATCATTACGCGCACCTGGACTCATCATTACGCGCACCTGGACTCATCATTACGCGCACCTGGACTCATCATTAAGCGCACCTGGACTCATCATTACGCGCACCTGGACTCATCATTACGCGCACCTGGACTCATCATTACGCACACCTGGACTCATCATTACGCACACCTGGACTCATCATTACGCACATCTGGCATTCATCATTACGCACACCTGGACTCATCATTACGCACACCTGGACTCATCATTACGCACACCTGGACTCCATTACCTTCATCATTTCCTCCTCTTTATATCTTACTCTCTTATATTTATTTATTTATTTTATTTCACCTTTATTTAACCAGGTAGGCAAGTTGAGAACAAGTTCTCATTTACAATTGCGACCTGGCCAAGATAAAGCAAAGCAGTTCGACACATACAACGACACAGAGTTACACATGGAGTAAAACAAACATATAGTCAATAATACAGTAGAAAAATAAGTCTATATACGATGTGAGCAAATGAGGTGAGATAAGGGAGGTAAAGGCAAAAAGGCCATGGTGGCAAAGTAAATACAATATAGCAAATAAAACACTGGAATGGTAGTTTTGCACTGGAAGAATGTGCAAAGTAGAGATAGAAATAATGGGGTGCAAAGGAGCAAAAATAAATAAATAAATAAATACAGTAGTGGGAGAGGTAGTTGTTTGGGCTAAATTATAGGTGGGCTATGTACAGATGCAGTAATCTGTGAGCTGCTCTGACAACTGGTGCTTATGTTCACTCATCAGTTGGTCTGTATTCTTGTGTACCGGTCTGTATTCTTGTGTACCGGTCTGTAGCCTAATGGAATTGTCTCGTTCTTGGTTTTGTTATTTTCATTAAAACGTTGCTTCCCGATTCACAGCTACATTATTACAGTTGCAGGGAATGTATTTGACCTGTACCTTGTACTGAGTGTACAAAACATTAAAACACATTCCTAATATTGAGTTGCACCCCCCTTTGCCCTCAGAAAAGCCTCAATTTTTCAAAGGACGGACTCTACAAGGTATCAAA
Organism: Oncorhynchus mykiss; assembly: GCF_013265735.2. NCBI lineage: Eukaryota > Metazoa > Chordata > Actinopteri > Salmoniformes > Salmonidae > Oncorhynchus > Oncorhynchus mykiss. Next base: position 92,022,242 of record NC_048581.1, on the reverse strand, counting down.
TGCTGGCCCATGTTAACTGTGTATTGGAGTCGTGTCAATTTGGCTGGATGTCCTTTGGGAGGCGGACCATTCTTGATACACACAGGAAACTGAAAAGCCCAACAGCGTTGCAGTTCTTGACACAAACCGGTGCACCTGGCACTCTGGTACTACCATACTTAAATATTTTGTCTTTGCCCAGTCACCCTCTGAATGTCACACATAGACAATCCACGTCTCAAGGCTTAAAAATCCTTCTTTAACCCGTCTCCTCCCCTTCAACTACACTGACTGAAGTGGATTTAACAAGTGACATCAATAAGGGATCATAGCTTTCACCTGGATTCACCTGTTCAGTCTATGTCATGGAAAGTGCAGGTGTTCTCCAAGCACACAGTGGTGTGCAGAACATCTCAGAACGCACAAAACAAAATATATTTTATATTTGAGATTCTTCAAAGTAGCCACCCTTGCCTTGATGACAGCTTTGCACACTCTTGGCATTCTCTCAACCAGCTTCACGAGGGAGTCACCTGGAATGCATTTCAATTAACAGGTGTGCCTTTTGAAAAATTAATTTGTGGAATTTCTTTCCTTCTTAATGCATTTGAGCCAATCAGTTGTGTTGTGACAAGGTAGGGGTGGTATACAGAAAATAGCCCTATTTGGTAAAAGACCAAGTCCATATTTTATCAAGAACAGCTCAAATAAGCAAAGAGAAATGAATGGTCCATCATTACTTTAAGACATGAAGGTCAGTCAATGCAGAACATTTCAATAACTTTGAAAGTTTCTTCAGGTGCAGTTGCAAAAATCATAAAACGCTATGATAAAACTGGCTCTCATGAGGACTGCCACAAGAAAGGAAGACCCAGAGTTACCGCAGAGGATAAGTTCATTAGAGTTAACAACCTCAGAAATTGTACACATAAAAAACACCCGTCTCAAAGTCAACAGTGACGAGGCGACTCTGGCCTTCTTGGCAGAGTTCCTCTGTCCAGTGTCTGTGTTCTTTTGCCCATCTTAACATTTTATTTTTATTGGCCAGTCTGAGATATGGCTTTTTCCTTACAACTCTGCCTAGAAGGCCAGCATCCCAGAGTCGCCTCCTCACTGTTGACGTTGAGACTGGTGTTTTGCGGGTACTATTTAATGAAGCTGCCAGTTGAGGACTTGGAGGCGCCTGTTTCTTATACTAGACACTCTACTATACTTGTCCTCTTGCTCAGTTGGGCCTCCCACTCCTCTTTCTATTCTGGTTAGAGACCGTTTGCGCTGTTCTGTGAAGGGAGTATTACACAGCGTTGTACGAGATCTTCAGTTTCTTGGCAATTTCTCGCATGGAATAGCCTTCATTCATTGGGCCTCTGTACGCCTATGTAGAAATTCCCTTAAAAATCTGCTGTTTCCAGCTAAAATAGTCATTTACAACATTAACAATGTCTACACTGTATTTCTGATCAATTTGATGTTATTTTAAATGGACAAAAAAAATGTGCTTTTCTTTCAAAAACAAGGACATTTCCAAACGTTTGAATGGTAGTGTATAATAATAAAACGAAATAAAACTCAGATAATAATAATAATAATAATAATAACGTAGAAAGAAGATAAATAAATTATTGATAATAACAGACTGAGACTTGCCGTTTAAGAGCACTTTATTGTTCATTGAGGCTACTTAAGTACAAAAAGTTTTTCAATTGGAGAAACAAGGCCACAAAATTAAGGTTTAATAAAGATTTTACAGTTTGGAGAGTACAATACATAGTACTACATAGTACTACAGTACTACTACATAGTACTAAGTTTTACAATGTTGATGCAGCTTGAAAGTTGTGTGTGTCAGTGGGACCCGATTCCCATAATGCATTACCTTTGTCAGGGAATACAGTTGAAGTCAGAAGTTAACATACACTTAGGTTGGAGTCATTCAAACTAATTTTTTAACCACTACACAAATGTATTGTTAACAAATGAGTTTTGGCAGGTTGGTTAGGACATCTAGTGTGTGCATGACACAAGTCATTTTTCCAACTATCTGTTTTAGATTATCTCACTTATAATTCACTGTATCACAATTCCAGTGGGTCAGAAGTTTACATTCACTAAGTTGACTGTGCCTTTAAACAGATTGGAAAATTCTAGAAAATGATGTCATGGCTTTAGAAGCTTCTGATAGGCTAATTGACATAATTTGAGTCAATTGGAGGTGTACATGTGGATGTATTTCAAGGCCTACCTTCAAACTCAGTGCCTCTTCGCTTGACATCATGGGAAAATCAAAAGAAATCAACCAAGACCTCAGAATGTGTTTTTACGTACTTTGGTGCGAAAAGTGCAAATCAATCCCAGAACAACAGCAAAGGACATTGTAAAGTTGCTGGAGGAAACAGGTACAAAAGTATCTATATCCACAGTAAAACGAGTCCTATATCGACATAACCTGAAAGGCCGCTCAGCAAGGAAGAAGCCACTGCTCCTAAACCGCCATAAAAAAGCCAGACTACGGTTTGCAACTGCACATGGGGACAAAGATGGTACTTTTTGGAGAAATGTCCTCTGGTCTGATGAAACAAAAATAGAACTGTTTGGCCATAATGACCATTGTTATGTTTGGAGGAAAAAGGGGGAGTCTTGCAAGCCGAAGAACACCATCCCAACCGTGAAGCACGGGGGTGGCAGCATCATGTTGTGGGGGTGCTTTGCTGCAGGAGGGACTGGTGCACTTCACAAAATAGATGGCATCATGAGGAAGGAAAATTATGTGGATATATTGAAGCAACATCTCAAGACATAAGACTTAACTGACCGTGGAATTTTTTACTAGGATTCAATTTCAGGAATTGTGGAAAAACTGAGTTTAAATATATTTGGCTAAGGTGTATGTAAACTTTTGACTTCAACGGTATATTCCCTGTATAGTGCACTACTTTTGAGAGAAGGGTGCTACTTAGGACACAGCTGTTGATTTGGAAGCACACAGCCAGTCTTCCTGTGATCTACCATTAAATAACATGACTAATACAGTAGTGTTCGGATCTCACAAACAAGATGGACGACAAAGATCTTTTGTTCCATTGTCTCAAAATAAAAAATCATCGTCCCGAATGACCCCCCCCCCTATTCCCTATTTAGTGCACTACTTTTGTCCTCTGGTAGTGTACTATAAAGGGAATAGACTGTCATTTGGGATATACCTTTTGTAGAGTGTCTGATGAGTAGCCTTGATTCAGCATTATACACATTATGCGTCATAATACACAAGTGGCTATCATCAACGCAGTGTTTATATTATTACTGTGTTCCTGCACTTTAACCTTTTAAAAGAACAACTCTAAAAACAAAAAAAAAGATCAACTTTTTCAAACATTTATTTCATACACAAACAAAAAAAAGGGGGAAAATTAAATAGCTACATGTCATTAAACAAATTGATCCTCAAAAAATACCTACAATTTTCTCTGTACAATCGTTACGCACAGCGTAATGATGGTCTCATAATTAACTATATATAAAAAAAGTTGTTTTTTTTATTAAGTGATTTTCCTACAGCGTGCAGGGCATTGTGTTGCCATAGCAGAACGAGTAAGAGCCTCCAAAAAAATGATAATTCCCAGGTCACCAGAAATGTGCGACCCTAGTGCTATGGTAGTGACACGTTTTTATAATGAAATGACCTCTTGACACTACGCCCCTTCCCTTTCTGTTCATGCACATTATAAATGACAATTATTTTAAAGGACATTATCAACGTTTTAGTTCTCTCATAACATTTACCGAAAGTACAAAGTGAAAATCAACCAGTCATCTTTGACTATACATTAGTTTTTGTTTAAATCTGAACTCAGATTAAAGTCAATAATAATAACATCAACTGACTAGCAGCTGGATCAGCTCTGAGATAATATGGTTTAGGTTCAGCTGGATCAGCTCTGAGAGAATATGGTTTAGGTTCAGCTGGATCAGCTCTGAGAGAATATGGTTTAGGTTCAGCTGGATCAGGCCTCTGAGATAATATGGTTTAGGTTCAGCTGGATCAGCTCTGAGAGAATATGGTTTAGGATCAGCTCTGAGAGAATATGGTTTAGGTTCAGCTGGATCCGGTCTCTGAGAGAATGTGGTTTAGGTTCAGCTGGATCCGGTCTCTGAGAGAATATGGTTTAGGTTCAACTGGATCCGGTCTCTGAGAGAATATGGTTTAGGTTCAGCTGGATCCGGTCTCTGAGAGAATATGGTTTAGGTTCAGCTGGATCCGGTCTCTGAGAGAATATGATTTAGGTTCAACTGGATCCGGTCTCTGAGAGAATGTGGTTTAGGTTCAGCTGGATCCGGTCTCTGAGAGAATGTGGTTTAGGTTCAGCTGGATCCGGTCTCTGAGAGAATATGGTTTAGGTTCAGCTGAATCCGGTCTCTGAGAGAATATGGTTTAGGTTCAGCTGGATCCGGTCTCTGAGAAAATATGGTTTAGGTTCAACTGGATCCGGTCTCTGAGAGAATGTGGTTTAGGTTCAGCTGGATCCGGGCTCTGAGAGAATATGGTTTAGGTTCAGCTGGATCCGGTCTCTGAGAGAATGTGGTTTAGGCTCCGTCCCTAATGACATCCCTAATCCTTATGCACTAATTGTGGCCAGACAAAGTGTGCCGCTTTACATTGGGAATAGGGTTTCATGTAGGACGTGTAGCCTTGGATGTAGTTACAGGAACTATAGATTTGACTTGGGATGATGGAATGTAAGGGCATATAGGAGCTGTATAGACAGTGCTTCATCAACCCTAGAGCTTTAACCATGTTCTGTCACCTTCACCACTAGATTTGCACATTACGGTTACATCCCCCAAAATTCTCAGGTGTTCTATCAATTCTGGTTGCTTGGAAGATTTGTGGATTTTCCAACCAGGATTTCCTGGAAAAATCAAGGAATTTTCAGGGAAAGTTTCCGCAATGTTGCAACACTAAATCACCACCTTTCTGTTACTAAGTTAGTAGCTATACTAATACTGATACGAATGCAACGCCTGTCCTAGGTTCCCTATAGGAAGGAATGTCTGCTGCCTTGGTACAGGAGTTAGTAAAACAAGTTTGTTTCACAAGCTGCAGCTGCCTATCTACCCAGTGAGCAAAATAGTTTGAAATACTTATTTTCAACATCTTGTGCTCATAAGATGCATACCGCTACACACCCACAGTTGTTCATCAGAGAAGTAGAAACAACGACGACATGGAAAACACGAAATGAAGAAAAAAAAAGGTTATCATAAAAGGTCGACTCTGGGTCGATCTCGCCGGCTGGTTTGTTGCGTTAATGCTATTTTCAGTCATGCCAAAACCCAAAAAAACGCAGTAGCATCCAGGGATTATCAATAACGCTATAGAACGATTACGTTAACGTTGCGGAAAACATATTATTGTTATAGATTAGAATCCAAACTGATCATATAGAAGAGTACAGAAGGCCTGTCCGGAGGCTGTCCTCTGTGTCGCTAGCTGGTTGCTACCAGAGAGAACTGAAGAATACTACATTTTAACATGGATTTTACTGAAGAACACTACATATTAACATGGAGTCTAACTGGACCAGCAGTAAATGCAGCTACAACGGTTGTTGTTATTGCAGAAAACAAATATATAAAACAAAAACAATGTAACTTGTAATAAGATTGAAATGTCTAATAAACATGAATAGATACCAGCTATTTAAAAACAAAATATGCACCTTATTCTGTAAGCACTACTTTTACTTGACCAATCAAACCAGAGAGACTTAATCTACCTACTACACCACAGTGCTGCAGAGAGAGGAGATTTAATCTACCTACCACACCACAGTGCCACAGAGAGAGACATAATCTACCTACCACACCACAGTGCCACAGAGAGAGATATAATCTACCTACCACACCACAGTGCCACAGAGAGAGACATAATCTACCTACCACACCACAGTGCTGCAGAGAGAGACATAATCTACCTACCACACCACAGTGCTGCAGAGAGGAGATATAATCTACCTACCACACCACAGTGCTGCAGAGAGAGACATAATCTACCTACCACACCACAGTGCTGCAGAGAGAGATATAATCTACCTACCACACCACAGTGCTGCAGAGAGAGACATAATCTACCTACCACACCACAGTGCTGCAGAGAGAGGAGATATAATCTACCTACCACACCACAGTGCTGCAGAGAGAGACATAATCTACCTACCACACCACAGTGCTGCAGAGAGAGATATAATCTACCTACCACACCACAGTGCTGCAGAGAGAGACATAATCTACCTACCACACCACAGTGCTGCAGAGAGAGATATAATCTACCTACCACACCACAGTGCCACAGAGAGAGACATAATCTACCTACCACACCACAGTGCTGCAGAGAGGAGATATCATCTACCTACCACACCACAGTGCTGCAGAGAGAGACATAATCTACCTACCACACCACAGTGCTGCAGAGAGACATAATCTACCTACCACACCACAGTGCTGCAGAGAGAGACATAATCTACCTACCACACCACAGTGCTGCAGAGAGAGACATAATCTACCTACCACACCACAGTGCTGCAGAGAGAGATATAATCTACCTACTACACCACAGTGCTGCAGAGAGAGACATAATCTACCTACCACACCACAGTGCTACAGAGAGAGACATAATCTACCTACCACACCACAGTGCCACAGAGAGAGACATAATCTACCTACCACACCACAGTGCCGCAGAGAGAGACATAATCTACCTACCACACCACAGTGCCGCAGAGAGAGACATAATCTACCTACCACACCACAGTGCCGCAGAGAGAGATATAATCTACCTACCACACCACAGTGTCGCAGAGAGAGATATAATCTACCTACCACACCACAGTGCCGGAGAGAGAGACATAATCTACCTACCACACCACAGTGCCACAGAGAGGAGATATCATCTACCTACCACACCACAGTGCCACAGAGAGAGACATAATCTACCTACCACACCACAGTGCCGCAGAGAGAGATATAATCTACCTACCACACCACAGTGCCGGAGAGAGAGACATAATCTACCTACCACACCACAGTGCTGCAGAGAGAGACATAATCTACCTACCACACCACAGTGCTGCAGAGAGATATAATCTACCTACCACACCACAGTGCCGCAGAGAGAGACATAATCTACCTACCACACCACAGTGCCACAGAGAGAGACATAATCTACCTACCACACCACAGTGCCGCAGAGAGAGATATAATCTACCTACCACACCACAGTGCCACAGAGACATAATCTACCTACCACACCACAGTGCCACAGAGAGAGACATAATCTACCTACCACACCACAGTGCCGGAGAGAGAGACATAATCTACCTACCACACCACAGTGCCGCAGAGAGAGACATAATCTACCTACCACACCACAGTGCTGCAGAGAGAGACATAATCTACCTACCACACCACAGTGCCACAGAGAGAGACATAATCTACCTACCACACCACAGTGCTGCAGAGAGAGACATAATCTACCTACCACACCACAGTGCTGCAGAGAGACATAATCTACCTACCACACCACAGTGCTGCAGAGAGACATAATCTACCTACCACACCACAGTGCTGCAGAGAGACATAATCTACCTACCACACCACAGTGCTGCAGAGAGAGACATAATCTACCTACCACACCACAGTGCTGCAGAGAGGAGATATAATCTACCTACCACACCACAGTGCTGCAGAGAGAGGAGATATAATCTACCTACCACACCACAGTGCTGCAGAGAGGAGATATAATCTACCTACCACACCACAGTGCCGAGAGAGAGGAGATATAATCTACCTACCAACCCACAGTGCTGCAGAGAGAGACATAATCTACCTACCACACCACAGTGCTGCAGAGAGAGGAGATATAATCTACCTACCACACCACAGTGCTGCAGAGAGAGACATAATCTACCTACCACACCACAGTGCCACAGAGAGAGACATAATCTACCTACCACACCACAGTGCCACAGAGAGAGATATAATCTACCTACCACACCACAGTGCCACAGAGAGAGACATAATCTACCTACCACACCACAGTGCTGCAGAGAGAGACATAATCTACCTACCACACCACAGTGCTGCAGAGAGGAGATATAATCTACCTACCACACCACAGTGCTGCAGAGAGAGACATAATCTACCTACCACACCACAGTGCTGCAGAGAGAGATATAATCTACCTACCACACCACAGTGCTGCAGAGAGAGACATAATCTACCTACCACACCACAGTGCTGCAGAGAGAGGAGATATAATCTACCTACCACACCACAGTGCTGCAGAGAGAGACATAATCTACCTACCACACCACAGTGCTGCAGAGAGAGATATAATCTACCTACCACACCACAGTGCTGCAGAGAGAGACATAATCTACCTACCACACCACAGTGCTGCAGAGAGAGATATAATCTACCTACCACACCACAGTGCCACAGAGAGAGACATAATCTACCTACCACACCACAGTGCTGCAGAGAGGAGATATCATCTACCTACCACACCACAGTGCTGCAGAGAGAGACATAATCTACCTACCACACCACAGTGCTGCAGAGAGACATAATCTACCTACCACACCACAGTGCTGCAGAGAGAGACATAATCTACCTACCACACCACAGTGCTGCAGAGAGAGACATAATCTACCTACCACACCACAGTGCTGCAGAGAGAGATATAATCTACCTACTACACCACAGTGCTGCAGAGAGAGACATAATCTACCTACCACACCACAGTGCCGCAGAGAGAGACATAATCTACCTACCACACCACAGTGCCACAGAGAGGAGATATCATCTACCTACCACACCACAGTGCTGCAGAGAGAGACATAATCTACCTACCACACCACAGTGCCACAGAGAGGAGACATAATCTACCTACCACACCACAGTGCTGCAGAGAGGAGACATAATCTACCTACAACACCACAGTGCTGCAGAGAGGAGATATAATCTACCTACCACACCACAGTGCTACAGAGAGAGACATAATCTACCTACCACACCACAGTGCCACAGAGAGAGACATAATCTACCTACCACACCACAGTGCCGCAGAGAGAGACATAATCTACCTACCACACCACAGTGCCGCAGAGAGAGACATAATCTACCTACCACACCACAGTGCCGCAGAGAGAGATATAATCTACCTACCACACCACAGTGTCGCAGAGAGAGATATAATCTACCTACCACACCACAGTGCCGGAGAGAGAGACATAATCTACCTACCACACCACAGTGCCACAGAGAGGAGATATCATCTACCTACCACACCACAGTGCCACAGAGAGAGACATAATCTACCTACCACACCACAGTGCCGCAGAGAGAGATATAATCTACCTACCACACCACAGTGCCGGAGAGAGAGACATAATCTACCTACCACACCACAGTGCTGCAGAGAGAGACATAATCTACCTACCACACCACAGTGCTGCAGAGAGATATAATCTACCTACCACACCACAGTGCCGCAGAGAGAGACATAATCTACCTACCACACCACAGTGCCACAGAGAGAGACATAATCTACCTACCACACCACAGTGCCGCAGAGAGAGATATAATCTACCTACCACACCACAGTGCCACAGAGACATAATCTACCTACCACACCACAGTGCCACAGAGAGAGACATAATCTACCTACCACACCACAGTGCCGGAGAGAGAGACATAATCTACCTACCACACCACAGTGCCGCAGAGAGAGACATAATCTACCTACCACACCACAGTGCTGCAGAGAGAGACATAATCTACCTACCACACCACAGTGCCACAGAGAGAGACATAATCTACCTACCACACCACAGTGCTGCAGAGAGAGACATAATCTACCTACCACACCACAGTGCTGCAGAGAGACATAATCTACCTACCACACCACAGTGCTGCAGAGAGACATAATCTACCTACCACACCACAGTGCTGCAGAGAGACATAATCTACCTACCACACCACAGTGCTGCAGAGAGAGACATAATCTACCTACCACACCACAGTGCTGCAGAGAGGAGATATAATCTACCTACCACACCACAGTGCTGCAGAGAGAGGAGATATAATCTACCTACCACACCACAGTGCTGCAGAGAGGAGATATAATCTACCTACCACACCACAGTGCCGGAGAGAGAGGAGATATAATCTACCTACCAACCCACAGTGCTGCAGAGAGAGACATAATCTACCTACCACACCACAGTGCTGCAGAGAGAGGAGATATAATCTACCTACCACACCACAGTGCTGCAGAGAGAGACATAATCTACCTACCACACCACAGTGCTGCAGAGAGAGACATAATCTACCTACCACACCACAGTGCTGCAGAGAGAGACATAATCTACCTGCCACACCACAGTGTCGCAGAGAGAGATATAATCTACCCACCACACCACAGTGTCGCAGAGAGAGAGAGAGAGACAGAAGAGCTATAAGGGGGGTAGGGGAGAGGAAAGGGGGAGATTAAAGTAGGGGAGAGGAAAGTAGGGGTGGAGGGGTGAGGGAGAAAACTATACTTTACAGAACAGAGAGAAAGAAGGATGGGGAAATAAAATGTATTTTCTTTCTTTTAAAAAGAGGTAACAGATTTGCATCAGAGTTCTCTTTGGTAACGAAGGCATGTGGTTGGTTGGGATGCGTCTCCATTTTGAATCCATACATCTCATTGTACACAGAAACAAACCGTTTCCCACTCAGCTTTTCTTTTAAAAATCTCAGGCGTCCAATAACACAAGCAGAAAGAAGTACGCAAAACCTACTTCAACATAAAAAGTAAATTCAAAACTAAATAAAAGGACAAAAGTCAAAACGTAGAGAAAAGAAAATGCTTCCCTTACTCCATGGTTATATACATGGCTATATCCCTAGCTACAGGCACAGCTCTCTACGGGGTTACATCATGCAGGGTAGTCTTACACCAGGGAACAAGGCCGACCCTCTTCCTGGGAAGGAGAGACATTGGACGCGCAGGGTTTTCCTCCAGCCTTGCTCTGAAACACACCTGGGTCGTATTTGTTAGTGCACACTATAACTAAATATTTTGCAACACAAAATTAAAACTTAAAAAGTTTGGTGACCTCATGAATATGACTGATTCTTCTACATCAGCTGTTCATCGGGACCTTGATTAGATGAATAAGGTGTTAGTTACAACAGGGCTGGAGCTAAATGAATACACCCTGCCTAGCCAGTAAATCTCCAGCAGGGCGGTTTAACCTGTGGTGTTACAGTGAATAAGGGATGGGGCAGGGGGGCGGGTTTTAGCTGGCTCTAAGCCCCTCCCATCAGGACACAATGGATGGAGAGTGGCTGTGGTTGACCATGTGACTGTTGGGGGAGGAGTCAGGGGAGGAGGAGGAGGAGCTTCCTTTGGCTTTGATCTGCAGCCAGGTTTCTCCTAAGGCCTTGGTGAAATGGTCGTCCACAGAGCCGGTGATGGACACAGAGTTAGTGACGGGTTCCGGCTGCTTGTAGTTCCTCCCCAGGCTGCGACGGAAATGCTCCTCGATCACCGGGTCAACACACGCAGAGTTGGCTGGAAGAGAAGAGGAGAGGACAGGGCTATAACTCTAACATCTAGACAGGCGGGGCTCTAACCCCAGACAGGCGGGGCTCTAACATCCAGACAGGCGGGGCTCTAACCCCAGACAGGCGGGGCTCTAACATCTAGACAGGCGGGGCTCTAATATCCAGACAGGCCGGGCTCTAACATCTAGACAGGCGGGGCTCTAACATCTAGACAGGCGGGGCTCTAACATCCAGACAGGTGGGGCTCTAACATCTAGACAGGCGGGGCTCTAACATCCAGACAGGTGGGGCTCTAACATCTAGACAGGTTGGGCTCTAACATCTAGACAGGCGGGGCTCTAACATCTAGACAGGTTGGGCTCTAACATCTAGACAGGCGGGGCTCTAACATCCAGACAGGTGGGGCTCTAACATCTAGACAGGCGGGGCTCTAACATCCAGACAGGTGGGGCTCTAACATCCAGACAGGTGGGGCTCTAACATCCAGACAGGCGGGGCTCTAACATCTAGACAGGTTGGGATCTAACCCCAGACAGGCGGGGCTCTAACATCTAGACAGGCGGGGCTCTAATATCCAGACAGGCCGGGCTCTAACATCTAGACAGGCGGGGCTCTAACATCTAGACAGGCGGGGCTCTAACATCCAGACAGGTGGGGCTCTAACATCTAGACAGGCGGGGCTCTAACATCCAGACAGGTGGGGCTCTAACATCCAGACAGGCGGGGCTCTAACATCCAGACAGGCGGGGCTCTAACATCCAGACAGGCGGGGCTCTAACATCCAGACAGGCGGGGCTCTAACATCTTGACAGGCGGGGCTCTAACATCTAGACAGGCGGGGCTCTAACATCCAGACAGGCGGGGCTCTAACATCCAGACAGGCAGGGCTCTAACCCCAGACAGGCAGGGCTCTAACATCTAGACAGGCGGGGCTCTAACATCCAGACAGGCGGGGCTCTAACATCCAGACAGGCAGGGCTCTAACCCCAGACAGGCGGGGCTCTAACATCTTGACAGGCGGGGCTCTAACATCCAGACAGGCGGGGCTCTAACCCCAGACAGGCGGGGCTCTAACCCCAGACAGGCGGGGCTCTAACATCTAGACAGGCGGGGCTCTAACATCTAGACAGGCGGGGCTCTAACATCCAGACAGGCGGGGCTCTAACATCCAGACAGGCGGGGCTCTAACATCTAGACAGGCGGGGCTCTAACATCCAGACAGGCGGGGCTCTAACATCTAGACAGGCGGGGCTCTTAACATCCAGACAGGCGGGGCTCTAACATCCAGACAGGCGGGGCTCTAACATCTATACAGGCGGGGCTCTAACATCCAGACAGCCTGGGCTCTAACATCTAGACAGGTTGGGCTCTAACCCCAGACAGGCGGGGCTCTAATATCCAGACAGGCGGGGCTCTAACATCTAGACAGGCGGGGCTCTAACATCCAGACAGGCGGGGCTCTAACATCTAGACAGGCGGGGCTCTAACATCTAGACAGGCGGGGCTCTAACATCTAGACAGGCGGGGCTCTAACATCTAGACAGGCGGGGCTCTAACATCTAGACAGGCGGGGCTCTAACATCTAGACAGGCGGGGCTCTAACATCTAGACAGGCGGGGCTCTAACATCTAGACAGGCGGGGCTCTAACATCTAGACAGGCGGGGCTCTAACATCCAGACAGGCGGGGCTCTAACATCCAGACAGGCGGGGCTCTAACATCTAGACAGGCGGGGCTCTAACATCTAGACAGGCGGGGCTCTAACATCTAGACAGGCGGGGCTCTAACATCCAGACAGGCGGGGCTCTAACATCCAGACAGGCGGGGCTCTAACATCTAGACAGGCGGGGCTCTAACATCTAGACAGGCGGGGCTCTAACATCAGACAGATTTACGTCTGGGGTGTACTACTTTTAACCTTACACTTCACTCTAATCCCAAACCAAATCTAGGACACTTATGTGGTCCCCGTTGGAGTCTACAGGCAGCATAGGGCTCATCTGATGATTTACAGCGTTACCTGGGGTGTCTGCAGGCTGGTCTAATGTAGCAGTATGGTATAATATATATGATGTTACTTACAATAGCAGGCTGGTCTACTGTAGCAGTATGGTATAATATATATGATGCTACTTACAGTTACAGGCTGGTCTACTGTAGCAGTATGGTATAATATATATGATGCTACTTACAGTTACAGGCTGGTCTACTGTAGCAGTATGGTATAATATATATGATGCTACTTACAGCTGTTACCTGGTCTACTGTAGCAGTATGGTATAATATATATGATGCTACTTACAGTTACAGGCTGGTCTACTGTAGCAGTATGGTATAATATATATGATGCTACTTACAGTTGTAGGCTGGTCTAATGTAGCAGTATGGTATAATATATATGATGCTACTTACAGTTACAGGCTGGTCTACTGTAGCAGTATGGTATAATATATATGATGCTACTTACAGTTGTAGGCTGGTCTAATGTAGCAGTATGGTATAATATATATGATGCTACTTACAGTTACAGGCTGGTCTACTGTAGCAGTATGGTATAATATATATGATGCTACTTACAGCTGTTACCTGGGGTGTCTGCAGGCTGGTCTAATGTAGCAGTATGGTATAATATATATGATGCTACTTACAGTTACAGGCTGGTCTACTGTAGCAGTATGGTATAATATATATGATGCTACTTACAGTTGTAGGCTGGTCTACTGTAGCAGTATGGTATAATATATATGATGCTACTTACAGCTGTTACCTGGGGTGTCTGCAGGCTGGTCTACTGTAGCAGTATGGTATAATATATATGATGCTACTTACAGTTACAGGCTGGTCTACTGTAGCAGTTACAGGCTGGTCTACTGTAGCAGTATGGTATAATATATATGATGCTACTTACAGTTGTAGGCTGGTCTAATGTAGCAGTATGGTATAATATATATGATGCTACTTACAGTTGCAGGCTGGTCTAATGTAGCAGTATGGTATAATATATATGATGCTACTTACAGTTGTAGGCTGGTCTAATGTAGCAGTATGGTATAATATATATGATGCTACTTACAGTTGTAGGCTGGTCTAATGTAGCAGTATGGTATAATATATATGATGCTACTTACAGTTGCAGGCTGGTCTACTGTAGCAGTATGGTATAATATATATGATGCTACTTACAGTTGTAGGCTGGTCTAATGTAGCAGTATGGTATAATATATATGATGCTACTTACAGTTGTAGGCTGGTCTAATGTAGCAGTATGGTATAATATATATGATGCTACTTACAGCTGTTACCTGGGGTGTCTGCAGGCTGGTCTACTGTAGCAGTATGGTATAATATATATGATGCTACTTACAGTTACAGGCTGGTCTACTGTAGCAGTATGGTATAATATATATGATGCTACTTACAGTTGTAGGCTGGTCTACTGTAGCAGTATGGTATAATATATATGATGCTACTTACAGTTGCAGGCTGGTCTACTGTAGCAGTATGGTATAATATATATGATGCTACTTACAGTTACAGGCTGGTCTACTGTAGCAGTATGGTATAATATATATGATGCTACTTACAGTTGTAGGCTGGTCTAATGTAGCAGTATGGTATAATATATATGATGTTACTTACAGTTGCAGGCTGGTCTACTGTAGTTGTTAGGCAGGTTACAGTTCCGGTTTTTGGCCGGAGCGCACGTTATCACTGACGGACGATTCTAAACAAACACAAAGAAATCAAACAAAACATGTTCAGGACTTAGCATGGGGTCTTGAAGACAACGTGGACTCAGCATGGGGTCTTGAAGACAACGTGGACTCAGCATGGGGTCTTGAAGACAACGTGGACTCAGCATGGGGTCTTGAAGACAACGTGGACTCAGCATGGTGTCTTGAAGACAACGTGGACTCAGCATGGGGTCTTGAAGACAACGTGGACTTAGCATGGGGTCTTGAAGACAACGTGGACTTAGCATGGGGTCTTGAAGACAACGTGGACTTAGCATGGGGTCTTGAAGACAACGTGGACTTAGCATGGGGTCTTGAAGACAACGTGGACTTAGCATGGGGTCTTGAAGACAACGTGGACTTAGCATGGGGTCTTGAAGACAACGTGGACTTAGCATGGGGTCTTGAAGACAACGTGTTACCTGCATATTCTTATGCCCTCAAAGTGTGAGTGTGTTCGTTCGTTCGTGTGTGTGTGTGTGCGTGCATGCGTGTGTGAGCGCTCGTCTTGAGTCTAACCTGCTGGCGTTCCACAGGGCTGACGATTGGTGAGATGACAAAGGTACGGGCGGCATCCATGTTGTTTTTGGTCAGGGCGAGAGGCTGGTCCATGGCCAGGCTGGGCATGTGGTGGTGGGGGGTGTACAGGTGGTGGTTGCCATTGAGAACCATGGAGGGGGTGGCGGCTCGCTCCATGGGGCTGCGGCTACAGTCCCGAGGGTCCTTAGTACTACGGAAGTCGCCATTGGAAGGCTTGCCTCTGCAGAGAGAAGATGATAAAAGATTTATTGTCCAATGTACACAGAAGTCCTAAAGAAACTGGTCGTTTGATTCATTCCAAGACTGGAGAGAGGAGGGGTGGGGGGGGTGGAAGGAGGGGTAGATGGGGGTAACAGACAGAGAAATCCATAACCTCAAGACAGAAGACTGATTGACGTCTACTGTTGGAGCAGAGATCAGAAGCGTCAGATGAAACAGAATGTGAAACATCGTAAAGCAAGGAGGAAAGACATTTTACTGAACGTGACAAAAACTTAACGGCTGGTTGTGTAGATGGATGAGAATTATTATTATTTTTTAAAAATCTATTTTTAGAATAAGGCTTTAACGTAACGAAATGTGACTCGTTTCAGGAAACTAGGCGTATCACTACTTCACAGGAGTGACATTTGAACATATAAAAAAACAATAATTACGAAAATATGTTTTTTTTTTTTTTTTTTTTTTTTTGCAGAAATGCCTTCTGGAACATGTGAACTTTCATGTGCCTTAATAATGATATTAACAAACTTGTATTCCATCTGTAAATTATCAGTATGTGTAGGCAATCCTGTCTAATGCAGCTTTTTAGAAAGTATTAAATCTGCTTCAGTGTTGCTCTCCACTTTCTGGAGGACCGAGTTTTGAAATCAGTGGAATTAGAGTCTGATAGCTGAAGAGCTGGAGCAAATTTTAGCGTCCGATTGCTAATATGCAGATGGAGTTGAAAAGAGAACACACAGAAGTCTCTGGATTACATCTTCAAACTAAGGGCAACCATGGCATCCATGACAGTTACCTATGCTGCAGAGTATAAGTTCATTAGAGCTGCGTCAGATGACCTGGCCTCCACAAGCATCCAACCTCAACCCAATTAAGGTGGTTTGGGATGAGTTGGACCGCAGAGTGAAGGAAAAGCAGCAAACAAGTGCTCAGCATATGTGGGAACTCCTTCAAGATTGTTGGTAAAGCATTCCAGGTGAAGTTGGTTGAGAAAATGCCAAGAGTGTGCAAAACTGTCAAGGCAAAAAGTGTCTACTTTAAAGAATCTAAAATATATTTTGATTCGTTTAACACTTTTTTGGTTACTACATGACTCCACATGTGTTATTTCATAGTTTTGATGTCTTCACTATTATTCTACAATGTAGGAAATAGTAAAAAGATGAAGAAAACCCTTCAATAAGTAGGTGTCCAAACTTTTGACTGGTACTGTATACTATCCACGTCCTTGTTCAGCCACGACTCTGAGAAACATAGAATATTACAGGTCCTGTAGATAGGATAGTCTGGAACAGAGCTCATCTAGTTTGTTCTCTAGCGACTCTACGCTCGCCAACAGAAGTGAGGGTAGAGGCGGTTAATTTGCTCGCCAACGTCGTCTCGTCAGGATGCCGCCTCGCCTGCCTCTTTCACCGTCACTTCCTCTTTAGAGTCCTGGGGGGGATCAGGGCCTGGTCCGGGGTAAGCAGAACATCCAGATAATAATATATAATATATATATAATAATAATTGGCCAGGAGCCCGTAAAACAATCCACTGTAGCGCTGTTTTGAACAGAGATTGTTTTCAGGTTCTTTGTCAGAAAGTATTTAAACTGTGGTTAACAGTGTTGTTTTTACTGATTAGGTCCTTTTTCATTTATGTGATTGACGTGGAATTACTCTGGAGCCATATGTCTGTGTGTGTCTGTCTCTCTGTGTGTGTCTGTCTCTCTGTGTGTGTCTCTGCCTCTGTGTGTGTCTCTGCCTCTGTGTGTGTGTCTGTGTGTGTGTCTGTCTCTCTGTGTGTTTGTGTGTCTCTGTCTCCCTGTCTGTGTGTTTGTGTGTGTGTGTGTGTGTTATTGACGTGGCATTACTCTGGAGCCCTGTGTGTGTATGTGTTAGCTGCTACTTGACACCTCATGCTTGGGTGCACCTAGATATTATCTCTCTCTCCCCTGTGCTAGTCAGTCGTATGAAAGACAGACCTGGGTCTGGGGGGGATAGGGGCAGGGCGAGGGACAAAATAAAACAAGTTACTTTTGTCCCAAAACCCTGGAATGTGGAAACGAGGGTAATATTTCCCTCCCTGGTCAGTTGTGCTTCAGAACCACTCTACATCCACTGTAAATGGACCCTTGTTGAATCATTTAAAAAAAACTGCACTGTTCTGGACTGAAGTTCAAGTCAGACGGCAACCGAGGACCAATTTCTATCTGAAAACAAGGAGCCTTTATCCTGTAAGAGTCAGGCGGCTGTGGGCTGGAAGCCTGCTACGGCCCGCCTCTCTGTGGGCTGGAAGCCTGCTACGGCCCGCCTCTCTGTGGGCTGGAAGCCTGCTACGGCCCGCCTCTCTGTGGGCTGGAAGCCTGCTACGGCCCGCCTCTCTGTGGGCTGGAAGCCTGCTACGGACCGCCTCTCTGTGGGCTGGAAGCCTGCTACGGCCCGCCTCTCTGTGGGCTGGAAGCCTGCAACGGCCCGCCTCTCTGTGGGCTGGAAGCCTGCTACGGCCCGCCTCTCTGTGGGCTGGAAGCCTGGAAAGGCCCGCCTCTCTGTGGGCTGGAAGCCTGCTACGGCCCGCCTCACTGTGGGATGGAAGCCTGCTACGGCCCGCCTCTCTGTGGGCTGGAAGCCTGCTACGACCCGCCTCTCTGTGGGCTGGAAGCCTGCTACGGCCCGCCTCTCTGTCTCTGTAGTATTCCCTCCTGTTGAGGCCTCTCCTCTCTGTATTCCCTCCTGTTGAGGCCTCTCCTCTCTGTATTCCCTCCTGTTGAGGCCTCTCCTCTCTGTCTCTGTATTCCCTCCTGCTACGGCCCACCTCTCTGTCTCTGTAGTATTCCCTCCTGTTGAGGCCTCTCTTCACTTGGCAACGTGCACCTTTGTAACATGACAGTAACATTGTACTCTGTTCCATTTGTTCCTAGAACCCCGAATAACAGACTTGTGGAATCGAGTTACACATTCGATTAAACTTGTAGCCTCAAGACTCGACAATGACTTGAGACTGACTTTAAATTATCTGGCCAGGTTTGGTAACGTTTTGTCACTAAATTTGTGGCACAGAGACTCCAGTGTTTTACTCTCTATACAGCCAGACTCCATGGTTTTACTCTCTATGCAGCCAGACTCCAGGGTTTTACTCTCTATACAGCCAGACTCCATGGTTTTACTCTCTATGCAGCCAGACTCCATGGCTTTACTCTCTATACAGCCAGACTCCATGGTTTTACTCTCTACGCAGCCAGACTCCATGGTTTTACTCTCTACGCAGGCAGACTCCATGGTTTTACTCTCTATGCAGCCAGACTCCAGGGTTTTACTCTCTATACAGCCAGACTCCATGGTTTTACTCTCTATGCAGCCAGACTCCATGGCTTTACTCTCTATACAGCCAGACTCCATGGTTTTACTCTCTACGCAGCCAGACTCCATGGTTTTACTCTCTACGCAGCCAGACTCCATGGTTTTACTCTCTACGCAGCCAGACTCCATGGTTTTACTCTCTACGCAGCCAGACTCCATGGTTTTACTCTCTATGCAGCCAGAGACAGTCATTGCAGAATCGCCCTTCCCGAAAAAAAAAAAAAAAAAAAAAAACATTTGACAGATTGGCTTGTGAAATGTACACTCGGTCCTCTGATTGGACCAGCAAACTGTCACTCAGCACAGGCCCGGGTGAGCTAACGATAGCTTATTTGCTGTTCAGCTATACGATCAGGTGCCATGCAAAACATATACAGTTAGAGTTGTGGCCAAAAGTTTTGAGAACGACACAAAATATTAATTTCCACAAAGTTTGCTTCTTCTGTGTCTTTAGATATTTTTGTCAGATGTTACCATGGAATAGTAATTACAAGCGTTTCATGAGTGTCAAAGGCTTTTATTGATAATTACATGAAGTTGATGTAAAGAGTCAATATTTGCAGTGTTGACCTTTCTGTTTCAAGACCTCTGCAATCCGCTCTGGCATGCTGTCAATTAACTTCTGGGACACATCCTGACTGATGGCACCCCATTCTTGCATGCTTGGAGTTTGTCAGAATTTGTGGGGTTTTGTTTGTCCACCCTCCTCTTGAGGATTGACCACAAGTTCTCAATGGGATTAAGGTCTGGGGAGTTTCCGGGCCATGGACCCAAAATATCAATGTGTTGTTCCCCGAGTTATCACTTTCGCCTTATGGCAAGGTGCTCCATCATGCTGGAAAAGGCATTGTTCGTCACCAAACGGTTCCTGGATGGTTGGGAGAAGTTGCTCTCAGAGAATGTGTTGGTACCATTCTTTATTCATGGCTGTGCTCTTAGGCAAAATTGTGAGTGAGCCCACTCCCTTGGCTGAGAAGCAACCCCACACATTAATGGCCTCAGGATGCTTTACTGTTGGCATGACACAGAACTGATGGTAGCGCTCACCTTGTCTTCTCCGGACAAGCTTTTTTCCAGATGCCCCAAACAATCGGAAAGGGGATTCATCAGAGAAAATGACTTTACCTCAGTCCTCAGCAGTCATATCCCTGTACCGTTTCAGAATATCAGTCTGCCCCTGATGGTTTTCCTGGAGAGAAGTGGCTTCTTTGTTGCCCTTCTTGACACCAGGCCATCCTCCAAAAGTCTTTGTCTCACTGTGCGTGCAGATGCACTCACACCTGCCTGCTGAGATTCCTGAGTAAGCTCTGTACTGGTGGTGCCCCGATCCCGCAGCTGAATCAACTTTAGGAGACGGTCCTGGCGCTTGCTGGACTTTCTTGGGCACCCTGAAGCCTTCTTCATAACAATTGAACCGCTCTCCTTGAAGTTCTTGATGATCTGATAAATGGTTATTTTAGGTGCAATCTTACTGGCAGCAATATCCTTGCCTGTGAAGCCCTTTTGTGCAAAGCAATGATGATGGCACATGTTCCTTGCAGGTAACCATGGTTGACAGAGGAAGAACAATGCTTCCAAGCACCACCCTCCTTTTGAAGCTTCCAGTCTGTTATTCAAACTCAATCAGCATGACAGAGTGATCTCCAGCCTTGTCCTCGTCAACACTCACACCTGTGTTAACGAGAGAACCACTGACATGATGTCAGCTGGTCCTTTTGTGGCAGGGCTGTAATGCGGTGGAAATGTTATTTTTTGGGATTCAATTAATTTGCATGGCAAAGAGGGACTTTGCAATTAACTGCAATTCATCTGATCACTCTTCATAACATTCTGGAGTATATGCAAATTGCCTTCATATAAACTGATGTAGCAGACTGTGAAAATTAATATTTGTGTCATTCTCAAAACTTTTGGCCATGACTGTAGGTAGAGAGGATCACCACAACTGTTATTTTGGTTTCTCTCCTAGCATCTTGCTGGCTACTCTGCTAGCATCTTGCTGGCTACTCTGCTAGCATCTTGCTGGCTACTCTGCTAGCATCTTGCTGGCTACTCTGCTAGCATCTTGCTGGCTACTCTGCTAGCATCTTGCTGGCTACTCTGCTAGCATCTTGCTGTCTACTCTGCTAGCATCTTGCTGGTTACTCTGCTAGCATCTTGATGGTTACTCTGCTAGCATCTTGCTGGTTACTCTGCTAGCATCTTGCTGGTTACTCTGCTAGCATCTTGCTGGTTACTCTGCTAGCAGCATGCTAGCTAGCCGGCTAAAAACAGCAAGCAAGCTAACTTTTTTAGCTTCCCACATCTCCATGTGAAATAATTGATATTTAAATAATATGCCAAGGCAAATATTTGTGTACTTGTCAGTGTAACCTACAACATCACCCCAGTTTGATATGCTGCTTGAATGCATTTGGTTCCATATCAGCGAAAAACAAATAGAATGTCATAATTTTTTCTCTCGGTGATACAGCAAATACCATTTCAATAGCCTAGAATCAGGTAGTTATTACTTCTAAACAAAATACCTTTTTTGAAGGGGGAGGGGGTGGATTTTTAAAAAGGCTGCAATGTTGGCTTGACTTATTTTTGTGGAACACCGAGAATCTATTTAGTTGTCGATGCAAAACAGGTTGCCCAGCTAAACCAAGTCCAAGCGATCTTTAAATTCAAGCGAAACAGATTGTCATCTGTCATCTGTCGTCTCATCGACCGCTGAAACCAGGTCAATAACTCTATGCACAGTCCTATTGATTAGGATTTGTCCTTTATTGTGAGTAGGACTTTTGCCGTCACCCATCTTATCAAGACATTTACCATTTCGTTATGTAGTTAAAGATTGTTAAAACCAAAAAGTCAAATTGATTGTATGGTTGTACAACTCATGTGTTAATGCATACATGGCTGTCTCCGGGGGGACATTTCTCATCAATATTTTTCAAGTTTAATTATATTTATTATAAAATATTGACCGTCGCCCCTCCTTGACCTCCATACCGGTCATTCTCTAGTCGGCAGCATTACCTAACGCACCAGGGCATAGTGACATAGTGGCAGGGCATAGTGACATAGTGGCAGGGCATAGTGACATAGTGGCAGGGCATAGTGACATAGTGGCAGGGCATAGTGGCATAGTGACATAGTGGCAGGGCATAGTGGCATAGTATAGTGGCAGGGTATAGTGGCAGGGTAGAGTGGCAGGGCGTAGTGGCATAGTGGCAGGGCATAGCGGCAGGGAATAGTGGCATAGTGGCAGCGCATAGTGGCATAGTGGCAGGGCATAGTGGCATAGTGGCAGGGCATAGTGGCATAGTGGCAGGGCATAGTTGCATAGTGGCAGGGCATAGTGGCAGGGCATAGTTGCATAGTGGCAGGGCATAGTTGCATAGTGGCAGGGCATAGTGGCAGGGCATATTGGCAGGGCATAGTGGCAGGGCATAGTGGCATAGTGGCAGGGCATAGTGGCAGGGCATAGTGGCATAGTGGCAGGGCATAGTGGCAGGGCATAGTGGCATAGTGGCAGGGCATAGTGGCATAGTGGCAGGGCATAGTGGCAGGGCATAGTGGCATGGCATAGTGGCATGGCATAGTGGCAGGGCATAGTGGCATAGTGGCAGGGCATAGTGGCAGGGTAGAGTGGCATAGTGTCAGGGCATAGTGGCAGGGCATAGTGTCAGGGCATAGTGGCAGGGCATAGTGTCAGGGCATAGTAGCAGGGCATAGTGTCAGGGCATAGTGTCAGGGCATAGTGGCATAGTAGCAGGGCATAGTGGCAGGGCATAGTGGCAGGGAATAGTGGCAGGGTAGAGTGGCATAGTGTCAGGGCATAGTGGCAGGGCATAGTGTCAGGGCATAGTGGCATAGTAGCAGGGCACCTCCCCCCCCATTTCCTTTGCAACTTTGAAGCATCCTGCATAATTTGCTGCTGTTGAACCAGCCTGCTGACACGAGACAAAAACCGAGAGCAGCCCATGACAACGGGTTGGGGGTGGGCTCGAGTGGCACATGGGGGGGCTCGAGCGGATACAATACTTTTTGAAAAAGTATTACTAGTATCATTATTTATAATGCCCAGCTCACGAGGGCCGTTGATGTGAGGCCTGAGGCAATTGCCTCTACTGTGTAATGGTAAGTACACCTCTGTGAGTCAAATCAAATTAAATGTTTACTTATGAGCCCTTAACCAACAATGCAGAGTTAAAAACTAAGTATGTGGACACTGTCAAATATCTAATTCCTAAATCGTGGGTATTAATATGGAGTTAGTCCCCCCCTTTGCTGCTATAACATCCTCCATTCTTCTGGGAAGGCTTTCCACTAGATGTTGGAACATTGCTGCTATAACATCCTCCACTCTTCTGGGAAGGCTTTCCACTAGATGTTGGAACATTGCTGCTATAACATCCTCCACTCTTCTGGGAAGGCTTTCCACTAGATGTTGGAACATTGCTGCTATAACAGCCTCCACTCTTCTGGGAAGGCTTTCCACTAGATGTTGGAACATTCCTGCTGGGACTTGCTTCCATTCAGCCACAAGAGCATTGTTGAGGTCGAGCACTGATGTTGGGCGATTAGGCCTGGCTCACAGTCGGCGTTCCAATTCATCCCAAAGGAGTTTGATGGGGTTGAGGTCAGGGCTCTCTGCTGGCCAGTCAAGTTCTTCCACACAGATCGACAAACCATTTCTGTATGGACCTCTCTTTGCGCACTGGGGCATTGTCATGCTGAACCAGGAAATGGCTTTCCCCAAACTGTTGCCACAAGGCAGGCAGGCAGGGGATGGCAAGCAGGCAGGCAGGGAAGTAGAGGGGAGGGCAGGGAGGCAGGCAGGGGACGGCATGCAGGCAGGCAGGGAAGTAGAGGGGAGGACAGGCAGGGGAGGAATGTGAGTTATGTGAGCTAGGGCCCTCCACAACAGCAGCCAATCCCCTTGATAATGCACTACATCAGACCATTTAGACCAGAGAGAACTATATAGGGGATATGGTGCCCTTTCAGATACAGCCCATGACCAAGCATGGAGGGAGGGCATGCCCAGACATGTGCTCCAATCACAGGCATGGTATGTGAGGAATCCCGGGCCTCAGACGGAGCAGCAGATCCCAGTAGAGAAATACCAACATCCAGGCAGCACATTCTCTCTCAGGCATCCAGGAATCTGCAGCATGGGGCGCTAGCTAGCTAGCGTAGCTTCCTGCTCAGCCACACGGGAATCCATCTGATGGGGCGCTAGCTAGCTAGCGCAGCTTCCTGCTCAGCCACACGGGAATCCATCTGATGGGGCACTAGCTAGCTAGCGTAGCTGCCTGCTCAGCCACACGGGAATCCATCTGATGGGGCACTAGCTAGCTAGCGTAGCTGCCTGCTCAGCCACACGGGAATCCATCTGATGGAGCGCTAGCTGGCTACTAGAAAAGGAGGGGGAAACTCTAAACAGTTACATACAGAGATACATTTTGGATGATATTATATTGATACTTTGATTCCACAAATAAAAAACAAATAAAAAAAAAACTGTTTTTGCCAGTCGGCTGTACCTGCGGCAAAACACTGTGGCTACCTGTCCTGTGCGTTTCTCACATGGCACAGCACCCTGAACACAGAGTGAATTCCCTTTGTAGCAAATATTCAGCTTTCTGCAAAACACTGCCCCAAGAAGTCATGTGTGATACATTTGGAAAATTGGACATTCCATTACGATGTCACAATGCATGTGGAGCCAAAACAAACGTCATCTGTCACTTTATCTGTGTGTGTGTGTTTGTGTGAGTATCTACTTACAACTGTGCAGCAAACAGCCGGCTCATCTTGGCCACGTGTTGGTTGTCACAGTCTTGGTCATCATTGTCTTGTTGGTCCTGTCCTGTGCTGAGGCAACGGCTGTGCTTCCTCTTGCTGGGGCTGATGGGTGGATGGCCCGTCCGGTGGCTAAGGTTGGAGATGCCAGACAATGACAAGGACATGGACTGGTGCATCATGGGATCACCTCGACGCGCTGCCTCGCCTGCACGGAGAGAAACACACAACATATAGAAGGCATCAAATGGGGAGGAAGTTGTACTAATGACAGGAACTTGTGTACTAATGACAGGAACTTGTGTACTAATGACAGGAACTTGTGTACTAATGACAGGAACTTGTGTACTAATGACAGGAACTTGTGTACTAATGACAGGAACTTGTGTACTAATGACAGGAACTTGTGTACTAATGACAGGAACTTATGTACTAATGACAGGAACTTGTGCTAATGACAGGAACTTGTGCTAATGACAGGAACTTGTACTAATGACAGGAACTTGTACTAATGACAGGAACTTGTACTAATGACAAGAACTTGTACTAATGATAGGAAGTTGCTAATGACAGGAACTTGTACTAATGACAGGAACTTGTACTAATGACATTTCTATCTCCAACATTCTGACCTGCATCAAAACAGATGCCTGCCAGGGGAAAAGCAATTCCACGGTGACAGAATGATGCTGAGACTGGCACAAACAGTGCAAACGGCACGAACCGTCGTTCGGTTACCAAACTTTGCATCTACGCTGTTCTTCAAGAAAATGTTTTTTTTTTTTTCTGTCAAATTTTAATTTGGATTTAATTCCAAACTGCGATTTAAGACCCCAATTCTTTTTTTTTAAAACCTAACTTTCACGAGGATTCATTGAATATGGTTAATATGAACCAACCGTTGATAGTACAGTAGGGCAGTATGCTGCGGAGAGACGACAGAGAAAATGACAGTTTTGACCAGTCAGGAGAAAAAAAACAAATGAAAATATGTTCTCACTATTTAAAAAGAAGATGGAGAACCAGCTATATGATGAACAGGCACAGCAGACTAGAACCAGCTATATGATGAACAGGCACAGCAGACTAGAACCAGCTATATGATGAACAGGCACAGCAGACTAGAACCAGCTATATGATGAACAGGCACAGCAGACTAGAGCTAGTTAACGCTACCTACTACAGTAGCAAAAAATAATAACACGAGTCAAATATCTACATAATATCATCCAAAAATAATATTGCATATTGTACGTAACTGTATATATTTGTTCACTAGTAAATAGGATGCAATTTGGGACGTGTCTAAATACACGACCGGGAAGAATCTGTGAAAACTTTATTAGTGTGCTAAAAAGTTAAAAAACACATTGTAAGACATTTAAAAAGTAGTTAACTTCTTGTAAATATTGTCAAATTCAACACTTGGCTGAATGGTGTGAATGTTCTGGCATTACGTGTCAGGAGGAAAACTGTTTGTTTGAACAAACAGGTTAAAATAAATCTTGTACGCTGTTCCTTCCTTCCTCGGCCAGTAGCTCCCAGAGTACAGTAGACCAGGGAGAGTGTGAGGACGGCAGGAAGGGAGACTGGAAAACTACTGGTGGCAGTAGGTACAGATGGGGACTTTCCACTAGAAGACTTTACCCCAATGTTACACTCAGTCAACTCTGGAAAGACTTACTGAGCACCATGTCACCGTAACACAGCGAGGCAAACATTTCAAAGCCCATATCAAATCACATTCACAAAATGATCTTCACCAAAACAATGCAGAGCCAAGTGCTCACCTAAACAATAGTGTTCATCTTAACGGTACGGTAAAGGCACAATGTCAAGCTAGGCATGGTACAACTCACTGAAACGTACTGTTCAACTGTCTACAGTGAGAAAGTGTGGTCTAAAGAACAGTAGAACAGTAGACGGTGTAGAACAGTAGAACAGTAGAACAGGTGTAGAACAGTAGACGGTGTAGAACAGTAGACGGTGTAGAACAGTAGACGGTGTAGAACAGTAGAACAGTAGAACAGGTGTAGAACAGTAGACGGTGTAGAACAGTAGACGGTGTAGAACAGTAGGCGGTGTAGAACAGTAGACGGTTTAGAACAGTAGACGGTTTAGAACAGTAGACGGTGTAGAACAGTAGACGGTGTAGAACAGTAGACGGTGTAGAACAGTAGACGGTGTAGAACAGTAGACGGTTTAGAACAGTAGGCGTTTAGAACAGTAGGCGGTGTAGAACAGTAGGCGGTTTAGAACAGTAGATAGTGTAGAACAGTAGATGGTGTAGAACAGTAGGCGGTGTAGAACAGTAGGCGGTGTAGAACAATAGAACAGTAGACTGTGTAGAACAGTAGACGGTGTAGAATAGTAGACGGTGTAGAACAGTAGATGGTGTAGAACAGTAGAACAGTAGACGGTGTAGAACAGTAGATGGTGTAGAACAGTAGAACAGTAGACTGTGTAGAACAGTAGATGGTGTAGAACAGTAGGCGGTGTAGAACAGTAGACGGTGTAGAACAGTAGGCGGTGTAGAACAGTAGGCGGTGTAGAACAGTAGAACAGTAGACGGTGTAGAACAGCAGACGGTGTAGAACAGTAGACGGTGTAGAACAGTAGGCGGTGTAGAACAGTAGACGGTTTAGAACAGTAGACGGTGTAGAACAGCAGACGGTGTAGAACAGTAGACGGTGTAGAACAGTAGGCGGTGTAGAACAGTAGAACAGTAGGCAGTGTAGAACAGTAGGCGGTGTAGAACAGTAGGCGGTGTAGAACAGTAGGCGGTGTAGAACAGTAGACGGTGTAGAACAGTAGATGGTGTAGAACAGTAGAACAGTAGACGGTGTAGAACAGTAGACGGTTTAGAACAGTAGAACAGTAGGGGGTGTAGAACAGTAGACGGTGTAGAACAGTAGGCGGTGTAGAACAGTAGACGGTGTAGAACAGTAGACGGTGTAGAACAGTAGGCGGTGTAGAACAGTAGAACAGTAGACAGTGTAGAACAGTAGGCGGTGTAGAACAGTAGACGGTGTAGAACAGTAGACGGTGTAGAACAGTAGGCGGTGTAGAACAGTAGGCGGTGTAGAACAGTAGAACAGTAGACGGTGTAGAACAGTAGACGGTTTAGAACAGTAGAACAGTAGGGGGTGTAGAACAGTAGACGGTGTAGAACAGTAGGCGGTGTAGAACAGTAGGCGGTGTAGAACAGTAGACGGTGAAAACAGTAGACGGTGTAGAACAGTAGGCGGTGTAGAACAGTAGGCGGTGTAGAACAGTAGGCGGTGTAGAACAGTAGAACAGTAGACGGTGTAGAACAGTAGACGGTTTAGAACAGTAGAACAGTAGGGGGTGTAGAACAGTAGACGGTGTAGAACAGTAGGCGGTGTAGAACAGTAGACGGTGTAGAACAGTAGGCGGTGTAGAACAGTAGACGGTTTAGAACAGTAGAACAGTAGGGGGTGTAAAACAGTAGACGGTGTAGAACAGTAGGCGGTGTAGAACAGTAGGCGGTGTAGAACAGTAGGCGGTGTAGAACAGTAGGCGGTGTAGAACAGTAGACGGTTTAGAACAGTAGACGGTTTAGAACATTAGACGGTGTAGAACAGTAGACGGTGTAGAACAGTAGAACAGTAGACGGTGTAGAACAGTAGACGGTGTAGAACAGTAGGCGGTGTAGAACAGTAGGCGGTTTAGAACAGTAGATGGTGTAGAACAGTAGAACAGTAGACTGTGTAGAACAGTAGATGGTGTAGAACAGTAGACGGTGTAGAACAGTAGACGGTGTAGAACAGTAGACGGTGTAGAACAGTAGACGGTGTAGAACAGTAGAACAGTAGGCGGTGTAGAACAGTAGGCGGTGTAGAACAGTAGAACAGTAGACAGTGTAGAACAGCAGACGGTGTAGAACAGTAGACGATGTAGAACAGTAGACGGTGTAGAACAGTAGGCGGTGTAGAACAGTAGAACAGTAGACAGTGTAGAACAGTAGGCGGTGTAGAACAGTAGACGGTGTAGAACAGTAGGCGGTGTAGAACAGTAGGCGGTGTAGAACAGTAGACGGTGTAGAACAGTAGGCGGTGTAGAACAGTAGAACAGTAGACGGTGTAGAACAGTAGACGATGTAGAACAGTAGACGGTGTAGAACAGTAGGCGGTGTAGAACAGTAGAACAGTAGACAGTGTAGAACAGTAGGCGGTGTAGAACAGTAGACGGTGTAGAACAGTAGGCGGTGTAGAACAGTAGGCGGTGTAGAACAGTAGACGGTGTAGAACAGTAGGCGGTGTAGAACAGTAGGCGGTGTAGAACAGTAGAACATTAGGGGGTGTAGAACAGTAGACGGTGTAGAACAGTAGGCGGTGTAGAACAGTAGACGGTGTAGAACAGTAGGCGGTGTAGAACAGTAGAACAGTAGACGGTGTAGAACAGTAGACGGTTTAGAACAGTAGAACAGTAGGGGGTGTAGAACAGTAGACGGTGTAGAACAGTAGGCGGTGTAGAACAGTAGGCGGTGTAGAACAGTAGGCGGTGTAGAACAGTAGGCGTTGTAGAACAGTAGACGGTTTAGAACAGTAGACGGTTTAGAACATTAGACGGTGTAGAACAGTAGACGGTGTAGAACAGTAGAACAGTAGACGGTGTAGAACAGTAGACGGTGTAGAACAGTAGGCGGTGTAGAACAGTAGGCGGTTTAGAACAGTAGATGGTGTAGAACAGTAGAACAGTAGACTGTGTAGAACAGTAGATGGTGTAGAACAGTAGGCGGTGTAGAACAATAGAACAGTAGACGGTGTAGAACAGTAGACGGTGTAGAACAGTAGACGGTGTAGAACAGTAGATGGTATAGAACAGTAGGCGGTGTAGAACAGTAGATGGTGTAGAACAGTAGAACAGTAGACTGTGTAGAACAGTAGATGGTGTAGAACAGTAGGCGGTGTAGAACAGTAGACGGTGTAGAACAGTGGGCGGTGTAGAACAGTAGGCGGTGTAGAACAGTAGAACAGTAGACGGTGTAGAACAGCAGACGGTGTAGAACAGTAGACGGTGTAGAACAGTAGACGGTGTAGAACAGTAGGCGGTGTAGAACAGTAGAACAGTAGACGGTGTAGAACAGTAGAACAGTAGGCGGTGTAGAACAGTAGGCGGTGTAGAACAGTAGAACAGTAGAGGGTGTAGAACAGCAGACGGTGTAGAACAGTAGACGATGTAGAACAGTAGACGGTGTAGAACAGTAGGCGGTGTAGAACAGTAGAACAGTAGACAGTGTAGAACAGTAGGCGGTGTAGAACAGTAGACGGTGTAGAACAGTAGGCGGTGTAGAACAGTAGGCGGTGTAGAACAGTAGACGGTGTAGAACAGTAGGCGGTGTAGAACAGTAGAACAGTAGACAGTTTAGAACAGTAGAACAGTAGGGGGTGTAGAACAGTAGACGGTGTAGAACAGTAGGCGGTGTAGAACAGTAGAACAGTAGACAGTGTAGAACAGTAGGCGGTGTAGAACAGTAGACGGTGTAGAACAGTAGGCGGTGTAGAACAGTAGGCGGTGTAGAACAGTAGACGGTGTAGAACAGTAGGCGGTGTAGAACAGTAGAACAGTAGACAGTTTAGAACAGTAGAACAGTAGGGGGTGTAGAACAGTAGACGGTGTAGAACAGTAGGCGGTGTAGAACAGTAGACGGTGTAGAACAGTAGGCGGTGTAGAACAGTAGACAGTGTAGAACAGTAGGCGGTGTAGAACAGTAGGCGGTGTAGAACAGTAGGCGGTGTAGAACAGTAGACGGTGTAGAACAGTAGGCGGTGTAGAACAGTAGGCGGTGTAGAACAGTAGGCGGTGTAGAACAGTAGACGGTGTAGAACAGTAGGCGGTGTAGAACAGTAGAACAGTAGACGGTGTAGAACAGTAGACGGTTTAGAACAGTAGAACAGTAGGGGGTGTAGAACAGTAGACGGTGTAGAACAGTAGGCGGTGTAGAACAGTAGGCGGTGTAGAACAGTAGGCGGTGTAGAACAGTAGGCGGTGTAGAACAGTAGGCGGTGTAGAACAGTAGACGGTGTAGAACAGTAGGCGGTGTAGAACAGTAGAACAGTAGACGGTGTAGAACAGTAGACGGTTTAGAACAGTAGAACAGTAGGGGGTGTAGAACAGTAGACGGTGTAGAACAGTAGGCGGTGTAGAACAGTAGACGGTGTAGAACAGTAGACGGTGTAGAACAGTAGGCGGTGTAGAACAGTAGAACAGTAGACAGTGTAGAACAGTAGGCGGTGTAGAACAGTAGACGGTGTAGAACAGTAGACGGTGTAGAACAGTAGACGGTGTAGAACAGTAGAACAGTAGACAGTGTAGAACAGTAGGCGGTGTAGAACAGTAGACGGTGTAGAACAGTAGGCGGTGTAGAACAGTAGGCGGTGTAGAACAGTAGGCGGTGTAGAACAGTAGGCGGTGTAGAACAGTAGGCGGTGTAGAACAGTAGAACAGTAGACGTGTAGAACAGTAGACGGTTTAGAACAGTAGAACAGTAGGGGGTGTAGAACAGTAGACGGTGTAGAACAGTAGAACAGTAGATGTGTAGGCGGTGTAGAACAGTAGGCGGTTTAGAACAGTAGACGGTTTAGAACAGTAGACGGTTTAGAACAGTAGACGGTTTAGAACAGTAGAACAGTAGGCGGTGTAGAACAGTAGGCGGTGTAGAACAGTAGGCGGTGTAGAACAGTAGGCGGTGTAGAACAGTAGGCGGTGTAGAACAGTAGAACAGTAGACGGTGTAGAACAGCAGACGGTGTAGAACAGTAGACGGTGTAGAACAGTAGACGGTGTAGAACAGTAGGCGGTGTAGAACAGTAGAACAGTAGACGGTGTAGAACAGTAGAACAGTAGGCGGTGTAGAACAGTAGGCGGTGTAGAACAGTAGAACAGTAGACGGTGTAGAACAGCAGACGGTGTAGAACAGTAGACGGTGTAGAACAGTAGACGGTGTAGAACAGTAGGCGGTGTAGAACAGTAGAGGGTGTAGAACAGTAGACGGTGTAGAACAGTAGACGGTGTAGAACAGTAGAACAGTAGGCAGTGTAGAACAGTAGGCAGTGTAGAACAGTAGGCGGTGTAGAACAGTAGGCGGTGTAGAACAGTGACATAAGACTGTAGAGGGACGGCCTGACTGACTTATTGGGCCATTATTCACTACACAACAGGGCCACTCACTACACAGCCATTCACTACACAGCCATTCACTACACAGCCATTCACTACACAGCCACTCATTCTGAAGCTACTGTTCTCCATCATTCTATCAGCGGTGGCGGTGTAGGCGGTGTAGAACAGTAGAACAGTAGACGGTGTAGAACAGTAGACGGTTTAGAACAGTAGAACAGTAGGGGGTGTAGAACAGTAGACGGTGTAGAACAGTAGGCGGTGTAGAACAGTAGGCGGTGTAGAACAGTAGGCGGTGTAGAACAGTAGGCGGTGTAGAACAGTAGGCGGTGTAGAACAGTAGACGGTGTAGAACAGTAGGCGGTGTAGAACAGTAGAACAGTAGACGGTGTAGAACAGTAGACGGTTTAGAACAGTAGAACAGTAGGGGGTGTAGAACAGTAGACGGTGTAGAACAGTAGGCGGTGTAGAACAGTAGACGGTGTAGAACAGTAGACGGTGTAGAACAGTAGGCGGTGTAGAACAGTAGAACAGTAGACAGTGTAGAACAGTAGGCGGTGTAGAACAGTAGACGGTGTAGAACAGTAGACGGTGTAGAACAGTAGACGGTGTAGAACAGTAGAACAGTAGACAGTGTAGAACAGTAGGCGGTGTAGAACAGTAGACGGTGTAGAACAGTAGGCGGTGTAGAACAGTAGGCGGTGTAGAACAGTAGGCGGTGTAGAACAGTAGGCGGTGTAGAACAGTAGGCAGTGTAGAACAGTAGGCGGTGTAGAACAGTAGAACAGTAGACGTGTAGAACAGTAGACGGTTTAGAACAGTAGAACAGTAGGGGGTGTAGAACAGTAGACGGTGTAGAACAGTAGAACAGTAGACGTGTAGGCGGTGTAGAACAGTAGGCGGTTTAGAACAGTAGACGGTTTAGAACAGTAGACGGTTTAGAACAGTAGACGGTTTAGAACAGTAGAACAGTAGGCGGTGTAGAACAGTAGGCGGTGTAGAACAGTAGGCGGTGTAGAACAGTAGGCGGTGTAGAACAGTAGAACAGTAGACGGTGTAGAACAGCAGACGGTGTAGAACAGTAGACGGTGTAGAACAGTAGACGGTGTAGAACAGTAGGCGGTGTAGAACAGTAGAGGGTGTAGAACAGTAGACGGTGTAGAACAGTAGAACAGTAGGCAGTGTAGAACAGTAGGCAGTGTAGAACAGTAGGCGGTGTAGAACAGTAGGCGGTGTAGAACAGTGACATAAGACTGTAGAGGGACGGCCTGACTGACTTATTGGGCCATTATTCACTACACAACAGGGCCACTCACTACACAGCCATTCACTACACAGCCATTCACTACACAGCCATTCACTACACAGCCACTCATTCTGAAGCTACTGTTCTCCATCATTCTATCAGCAGACAGCACTGATGTGGAGCTACTGTTCTCCATCATTCTATCAGCAGACAACACTCTGATGTGGAGCTACTGTTCTCCATCATTCTATCAGCAGACAGACTGATGTAGAGCTACTGTTCTCCATCATTCTATCAGCAGACAACACTCTGACTGATGTGGAGCTACTGTTCTCCATCATTCTATCAGCAGACAGACTGATGTGGAGCTACTGTTCTCCATCATTCTATCAGCAGACAACACTCTGATTAATGTGGAGCTACTGTTCTCCATCATTCTATCAGCAGACAGCACTCTGACTGATGTGGAGCTACTGTTCTCCATCATTCTATCAGTAGACAGCACTCTGATTAATGTGGAGCTACTGTTCTCCATCATTCTATCAGCAGACAGACTGATGTGTAGCTACTGTTTTCCATCATTCTATCAGCAGACAGCACTCTGATTAATGTGGAGCTACTGTTCTCCATCATTCTATCAGCAGACAGACTGATGTGTAGCTACTGTTCTCCATCATTCTATCAGCAGACAGACTGATGTGTAGCTACTGTTCTCCATCATTCTATCAGCAGACAGACTGATGTGGAGCTACTGTTCTCCATCATTCTATCAGCAGACAGACTGATGTGGAGCTACTGTTCTCCATCATTCTATCAGCAGACAACACTCTGATTAATGTGGAGCTACTGTTTCTCCATCATTCTATCAGCAGACAGCACTCTGATTAATGTGGAGCTACTGTTCTCCATCATTCTATCAGCAGACAGCACTCTGACTGATGTGGAGCTACTGTTCTCCATCATTCTATCAGCAGACAGACTGATGTGGAGCTACTGTTCTCCATCATTCTATCAGCAGACAGACTGATGTGGAGCTACTGTTCTCCATTATTCTATCAGCAGACAGACTGATGTGGAGCTACTGTTCTCCATTATTCTATCAGCAGACAGCACTCTGACTGATGTGGAGCTACTGTTCTCCATCATTCTATCAGCAGACAGCACTCTGACTGATGTGGAGCTACTGTTCTCCATCATTCTATCAGCAGACAGACTGATGTGGAGCTACTGTTCTCCATCATTCTATCAGCAGACAGCACTCTGATGTGGAGCTACTGTTCTCCATCATTCTATCAGCAGACAGACTGATGTGGAGCTACTGTTCTCCATCATTCTATCAGCAGACAGACTGATGTGGAGCTACTGTTCTCCATCATTCTATCAGCAGACAACACTCTGACTGATGTGGAGCTACTGTTCTCCATCATTCTATCAGCAGACAGCACTCTGATGTGGAGCTACTGTTCTCAATCATTCTATCAGCAGACAGACTGATGTGGAGCTACTGTTCTCCATCATTCTATCAGCAGACAGCACTCTGATGTGGAGCTACTGTTCTCCATCATTCTATCAGCAGACAGCACTCTGATTAATGTGGAGCTACTGTTCTCCATCATTCTATCAGCAGACAGACTGATGTGTAGCTACTGTTCTCCATCATTCTATCAGCAGACAGACTGATGTGGAGCTACTGTTCTCCATCATTCTATCAGCAGACAGCACTCTGATGTGGAGCTACTGTTCTCCATCATTCTATCAGCAGACAGCACTCTGATGTGGAGCTACTGTTCTCCATCATTCTATCAGCAGACAGCACTCTGATTAATGTGGAGCTACTGTTCTCCATCATTCTATCAGCAGACAGACTGATGTGTAGCTACTGTTCTCCATCATTCTATCAGCAGACAGACTGATGTGGAGCTACTGTTCTCCATCATTCTATCAGCAGACAGACTGATGTGGAGCTACTGTTCTCCATCATTCTATCAGCAGACAACACTCTGATTAATGTGGAGCTACTGTTTCTCCATCATTCTATCAGCAGACAGCACTCTGATTAATGTGGAGCTACTGTTCTCCATCATTCTATCAGCAGACAACACTCTGATTAATGTGGAGCTACTGTTCTCCATCATTCTATCAGCAGACAGCACTCTGACTGATGTGGAGCTACTGTTCTCCATCATTCTATCAGCAGACAACACTCTGACTGATGTGGAGCTACTGTTCTCCATCATTCTATCAGCAGACAGCACTCTGATGTGGAGCTACTGTTCTCAATCATTCTATCAGCAGACAGACTGATGTGGAGCTACTGTTCTCCATCATTCTATCAGCAGACAGACTGATGTGGAGCTACTGTTCTCCATCATTCTATCAGCAGACAACACTCTGATTAATGTGGAGCTACTGTTCTCCATCATTCTATCAGCAGACAGCACTGATGTGGAGCTACTGTTCTCCATCATTCTATCAGCAGACAGCACTCTGATGTGGAGCTACTGTTCTCCATCATTCTATCAGCAGACAGCACTCTGATTAATGTGGAGCTACTGTTCTCCATCATTCTATCAGCAGACAGACTGATGTGTAGCTACTGTTCTCCATCATTCTATCAACAGACAGACTGATGTGGAGCTACTGTTCTCCATCATTCTATCAGCAGACAGACTGATGTGGAGCTACTGTTCTCCATCATTCTATCAGCAGACAACACTCTGATTAATGTGGAGCTACTGTTTCTCCATCATTCTATCAGCAGACAGCACTCTGATTAATGTGGAGCTACTGTTCTCCATCATTCTATCAGCAGACAACACTCTGATTAATGTGGAGCTACTGTTCTCCATCATTCTATCAGCAGACAGCACTCTGACTGATGTGGAGCTACTGTTCTCCATCATTCTATCAGCAGACAGACTGATGTGGAGCTACTGTTCTCCATCATTCTATCAGCAGACAGACTGATGTGGAGCTACTGTTCTCCATTATTCTATCAGCAGACAGACTGATGTGGAGCTACTGTTCTCCATTATTCTATCAGCAGACAGCACTCTGAATGATGTGGAGCTACTGTTCTCCATCATTCTATCAGCAGACAGCACTCTGACTGATGTGGAGCTACTGTTCTCCATCATTCTATCAGCAGACAGACTGATGTGGAGCTACTGTTCTCCATCATTCTATCAGCAGACAGACTGATGTGGAGCTACTGTTCTCCATCATTCTATCAGCAGACAGCACTCTGATGTGGAGCTACTGTTCTCCATCATTCTATCAGCAGACAGACTGATGTGGAGCTACTGTTCTCCATCATTCTATCAGCAGACAGACTGATGTGGAGCTACTGTTCTCCATCATTCTATCAGCAGACAACACTCTGACTGATGTGGAGCTACTGTTCTCCATCATTCTATCAGCAGACAGCACTCTGATGTGGAGCTACTGTTCTCAATCATTCTATCAGCAGACAGACTGATGTGGAGCTACTGTTCTCCATTATTCTATCAGCAGACAGACTGATGTGGAGCTACTGTTCTCCATCATTCTATCAGCAGACAGCACTCTGATGTGGAGCTACTGTTCTCCATCATTCTATCAGCAGACATCACTCTGATTAATGTGGAGCTACTGTTCTCCATCATTCTATCAGCAGACAGACTGATGTGTAGCTACTGTTCTCCATCATTCTATCAGCAGACAGACTGATGTGGAGCTACTGTTCTCCATCATTCTATCAGCAGACAGACTGATGTGGAGCTACTGTTCTCCATCATTCTATCAGCAGACAACACTCTGATTAATGTGGAGCTACTGTTTCTCCATCATTCTATCAGCAGACAGCACTCTGATTAATGTGGAGCTACTGTTCTCCATCATTCTATCAGCAGACAACACTCTGATTAATGTGGAGCTACTGTTCTCCATCATTCTATCAGCAGACAGCACTCTGACTGATGTGGAGCTACTGTTCTCCATCATTCTATCAGCAGACAGACTGATGTGGAGCTACTGTTCTCCATCATTCTATCAGCAGACAGACTGATGTGGAGCTACTGTTCTCCATTATTCTATCAGCAGACAGACTGATGTGGAGCTACTGTTCTCCATTATTCTATCAGCAGACAGCACTCTGACTGATGTGGAGCTACTGTTCTCCATCATTCTATCAGCAGACAGCACTCTGACTGATGTGGAGCTACTGTTCTCCATCATTCTATCAGCAGACAGACTGATGTGGAGCTACTGTTCTCCATCATTCTATCAGCAGACAGACTGATGTGGAGCTACTGTTCTCCATCATTCTATCAGCAGACAGACTGATGTGGAGCTACTGTTCTCCATCATTCTATCAGCAGACAGACTGATGTGGAGCTACTGTTCTCCATCATTCTATCAGCAGACAACACTCTGACTGATGTGGAGCTACTGTTCTCCATCATTCTATCAGCAGACAGCACTCTGATGTGGAGCTACTGTTCTCAATCATTCTATCAGCAGACAGACTGATGTGGAGCTACTGTTCTCCATCATTCTATCAGCAGACAGCACTCTGATTAATGTGGAGCTACTGTTCTCAATCATTCTATCAGCAGACAGACTGATGTGGAGCTACTGTTCTCCATCATTCTATCAGCAGACAGCACTCTGATTAATGTGGAGCTACTGTTCTCAATCATTCTATCAGCAGACAGACTGATGTGGAGCTACTGTTCTCCATCATTCTATCAGCAGACAGCACTCTGATTAATGTGGAGCTACTGTTTCTCCATCATTCTATCAGCAGACAGCACTGATTAATGTGGAGCTACTGTTCTCCATCATTCATGTAGTAAACAACAGTCTGGACCACGGTACTGTAGTAAACAGTCTGGACCACGGTACTGTAGTAAACAACAGTCTGGACCACGGTACTGTAGTAAACAACAGTCTGGACCACGGTACTGTAGTAAACAACAGTCTGGACCACGGTACTGTGGTAAACAACAGTCTGGACAACGGTACTGTAGTAAACAGTCTGGACCACGGTACTGTAGTAAACAACAGTCTGGACCACGGTACCGTAGTAAACAACAGTCTGGACCACGGTACTGTAGTAAACAACAGTCTGGACCGGGGTACTGTAGTAAACAACAGTCTGGACCACGGTACTGTAGTAAACAACAGTCTGGACCATGGTACTGTAGTAAACAACAGTCTGGACCACGGTACTGTAGTAAACAACAGCCTGGACCGCAGTACTGTAGTAAACAACAGTCTGGACCACGGTACTGTAGTAAACAACAGTCTGGTGTAGAACAGTGGGCGGTGTAGAACAGTAGGCGGTGTAGAACAGTAGAACAGTAGACGGTGTAGAACAGTAGACGGTGTAGAACAGTAGACGGTGTAGAACAGTAGACGGTGTAGAACAGTAGGCGGTGTAGAACAGTAGAACAGTAGACGGTGTAGAACAGTAGAACAGTAGGCGGTGTAGAACAGTAGGCGGTGTAGAACAGTAGAACAGTAGAGGGTGTAGAACAGCAGACGGTGTAGAACAGTAGACGATGTAGAACAGTAGACGGTGTAGAACAGTAGGCGGTGTAGAACAGTAGAACAGTAGACAGTGTAGAACAGTAGGCGGTGTAGAACAGTAGACGGTGTAGAACAGTAGGCGGTGTAGAACAGTAGGCGGTGTAGAACAGTAGACGATGTAGAACAGTAGGCGGTGTAGAACAGTAGACAGTTTAGAACAGTAGAACAGTAGGGGGTGTAGAACAGTAGACGGTGTAGAACAGTAGGCGGTGTAGAACAGTAGAACAGTAGACAGTGTAGAACAGTAGGCGGTGTAGAACAGTAGACGGTGTAGAACAGTAGGCGGTGTAGAACAGTAGGCGGTGTAGAACAGTAGACGGTGTAGAACAGTAGGCGGTGTAGAACAGTAGAACAGTAGACAGTTTAGAACAGTAGAACAGTAGGGGGTGTAGAACAGTAGACGGTGTAGAACAGTAGGCGGTGTAGAACAGTAGACGGTGTAGAACAGTAGGCGGTGTAGAACAGTAGACAGTGTAGAA
Organism: Oncorhynchus mykiss; assembly: GCF_013265735.2. NCBI lineage: Eukaryota > Metazoa > Chordata > Actinopteri > Salmoniformes > Salmonidae > Oncorhynchus > Oncorhynchus mykiss. Next base: position 91,982,583 of record NC_048581.1, on the reverse strand, counting down.
CAGTAGGCGGTGTAGAACAGTAGACGGTGTAGAACAGTAGACAGTGTAGAACAGTAGAACAGTAGACAGTGTAGAACAGTAGGCGGTGTAGAACAGTAGACGGTGTAGAACAGTAGGCGGTGTAGAACAGTAGGCGGTGTAGAACAGTAGGCGGTGTAGAACAGTAGACGGTGTAGAACAGTAGGCGGTGTAGAACAGTAGAACAGTAGACGGTGTAGAACAGTTGACGGTTTAGAACAGTAGAACAGTAGACGGTGTAGAACAGTAGACGGTGTAGAACAGTAGGCGGTGTAGAACAGTAGGCGGTGTAGAACAGTAGGCGGTGTAGAACAGTAGGCGGTGTAGAACAGTAGACGGTGTAGAACAGTAGGCGGTGTAGAACAGTAGAACAGTAGACGGTGTAGAACAGTAGACGGTTTAGAACAGTAGAACAGTAGGGGGTGTAGAACAGTAGACGGTGTAGAACAGTAGGCGGTGTAGAACAGTAGACGGTGTAGAACAGTAGACGGTGTAGAACAGTAGGCGGTGTAGAACAGTAGAACAGTAGACAGTGTAGAACAGTAGGCGGTGTAGAACAGTAGACGGTGTAGAACAGTAGACGGTGTAGAACAGTAGAACAGTAGACAGTGTAGAACAGTAGACGGTGTAGAACAGTAGGCGGTGTAGAACAGTAGGCGGTGTAGAACAGTAGGCGGTGTAGAACAGTAGGCGGTGTAGAACAGTAGGCGGTGTAGAACAGTAGGCGGTGTAGAACAGTAGAACAGTAGACGTGTAGAACAGTAGACGGTTTAGAACAGTAGAACAGTAGGGGGTGTAGAACAGTAGACGGTGTAGAACAGTAGAACAGTAGACGTGTAGGCGGTGTAGAACAGTAGGCGGTTTAGAACAGTAGACGGTTTAGAACAGTAGACGGTTTAGAACAGTAGACGGTTTAGAACAGTAGAACAGTAGGCGGTGTAGAACAGTAGGCGGTGTAGAACAGTAGGCGGTGTAGAACAGTAGGCGGTGTAGAACAGTAGAACAGTAGACGGTGTAGAACAGTAGACGGTGTAGAACAGTAGACGGTGTAGAACAGTAGACGGTGTAGAACAGTAGGCGGTGTAGAACAGTAGAACAGTAGACGGTGTAGAACAGTAGAACAGTAGGCGGTGTAGAACAGTAGGCGGTGTAGAACAGTAGAACAGTAGCCGGTGTAGAACAGCAGACGGTGTAGAACAGTAGACGGTGTAGAACAGTAGACGGTGTAGAACAGTAGGCGGTGTAGAACAGTAGAGGGTGTAGAACAGTAGACGGTGTAGAACAGTAGAACAGTAGGCAGTGTAGAACAGTAGGCAGTGTAGAACAGTAGGCGGTGTAGAACAGTAGGCGGTGTAGAACAGTGACATAAGACTGTAGAGGGACGGCCTGACTGACTTATTGGGCCATTATTCACTACACAACAGGGCCACTCACTACACAGCCATTCACTACACAGCCATTCACTACACAGCCATTCACTACACAGCCACTCATTCTGAAGCTACTGTTCTCCATCATTCTATCAGCAGACAGACTGATGTGGAGCTACTGTTCTCCATCATTCTATCAGCAGACAGCACTCTGACTGATGTGGAGCTACTGTTCTCCATCATTCTATCAGCAGACAGCACTCTGATGTGGAGCTACTGTTCTCAATCATTCTATCAGCAGACAGACTGATGTGTAGCTACTGTTCTCCATCATTCTATCAGCAGACAGCACTCTGATGTGGAGCTACTGTTCTCAATCATTCTATCAGCAGACAGACTGATGTGTAGCTACTGTTCTCCATCATTCTATCAGCAGACAACACTCTGATTAATGTGGAGCTACTGTTTCTCCATCATTCTATCAGCAGACAACACTCTGATTAATGTGGAGCTACTGTTCTCCATTATTCTATCAGCAGACAGCACTCTGACTGATGTGGAGCTACTGTTCTCCATCATTCTATCAGCAGACAGACTGATGTGGAGCTACTGTTCTCCATCATTCTATCAGCAGACAGACTGATGTGGAGCTACTGTTCTCCATCATTCTATCAGCAGACAGACTGATGTGTAGCTACTGTTCTCCATCATTCTATCAGCAGACAGACTGATGTGGAGCTACTGTTCTCCATCATTCTATCAGCAGACAGCACTCTGACTGATGTGGAGCTACTGTTCTCCATCATTCTATCAGCAGACAGCACTCTGACTGATGTGGAGCTACTGTTCTCCATCATTCTATCAGCAGACAGCACTGATGTGGAGCTACTGTTCTCCATCATTCTATCAGCAGACAGCACTCTGATGTGGAGCTACTGTTCTCCATCATTCTATCAGCAGACAGCACTCTGATTAATGTGGAGCTACTGTTCTCCATCATTCTATCAGCAGACAGACTGATGTGTAGCTACTGTTCTCCATCATTCTATCAGCAGACAGACTGATGTGGAGCTACTGTTCTCCATCATTCTATCAGCAGACAGACTGATGTGGAGCTACTGTTCTCCATCATTCTATCAGCAGACAACACTCTGATTAATGTGGAGCTACTGTTTCTCCATCATTCTATCAGCAGACAGCACTCTGACTGATGTGGAGCTACTGTTCTCCATCATTCTATCAGCAGACAGAATGATGGAGAACAGTAGCTCCACATCAGTCTATCAGCAGACAGACTGATGTGGAGCTACTGTTCTCCATTATTCTATCAGCAGACAGCACTCTGACTGATGTGGAGCTACTGTTCTCCATCATTCTATCAGCAGACAGCACTCTGACTGATGTGGAGCTACTGTTCTCCATCATTCTATCAGCAGACAGACTGATGTGGAGCTACTGTTCTCCATCATTCTATCAGCAGACAGACTGATGTGGAGCTACTGTTCTCCATCATTCTATCAGCAGACAGACTGATGTGGAGCTACTGTTCTCCATCATTCTATCAGCAGACAGCACTCTGATGTGGAGCTACTGTTCTCCATCATTCTATCAGCAGACAGCACTCTGATGTGGAGCTACTGTTCTCCATCATTCTATCAGCAGACAGACTGATGTGGAGCTACTGTTCTCCATCATTCTATCAGCAGACAGACTGATGTGGAGCTACTGTTCTCCATCATTCTATCAGCAGACAACACTGACTGATGTGGAGCTACTGTTCTCCATCATTCTATCAGCAGACAGACTGATGTGGAGCTACTGTTCTCCATCATTCTATCAGCAGACAGACTGATGTAGAGCTACTGTTCTCCATCATTCTATCAGCAGACAGCACTCTGATTAATGTGGAGCTACTGTTCTCAATCATTCTATCAGCAGACAGACTGATGTGGAGCTACTGTTCTCCATCATTCTATCAGCAGACAGCACTCTGATTAATGTGGAGCTACTGTTCTCCATCATTCTATCAGCAGACAGACTGATGTAGAGCTACTGTTCTCCATCATTCTATCAGCAGACAGCACTCTGATTAATGTGGAGCTACTGTTCTCCATCATTCTATCAGCAGACAGCACTGATTAATGTGGAGCTACCGTTCTCTGGTAAAATTCAAGATCAACTTCAAGCAAAACATAAGGAAATGTAGCTGGCTACATTCTTCATATGATAAACATCAGAAATATGATGGCAAGGAGTCATTTTTGAAAAAAAAAAAAAATTCTAAATACTTTTTCATTGTAAGCTCATTAAGTCGTGTGGCTGCCAGCCAAATAGCATTCCACTTATGTTCATGAAAATTAAGCTGTTTTCTTGCGGAATGTGTTGCACTAATATATTTTCTATGAATGAAAACTATATTTGCAAGTCCCTGATCAATCTATTGTAGCAATAAAACACTTTCAATATAAAAACGTGACACTTGTCAATACACAGCGGGACTCACCTGGTCCTGCTTTCTGCCATTGTGCTCTTTACAAATACGTGACTGTTCTCAACTGTTCTGGGGAACTACGGTAAGCTTCATCATGTAAAATAATGGTGAAATAAATAACGTGATCCGAGTTATCGCCTAACGTATTGCACAAGAGGACAACAGGTATTTACGTTAAAAAGCAGCAACAAATATGAAAATGTATTGAAAAACTTGAAATAGTTTCAATGGTACTGAAGGATTTGAAAACCATCCCATTTACACATATCCTGGTATACGGTATACCGCCCAAGCCTACGACAGGAACCAGTTGTGTGTTTCCTGTCTTATTAAAATGGGGTGCAACTGAATGAAACATAAGCTGAGCAGTCTGGACCACGGTACTGTAGTAAACAGTCTGGACCGGGGTACTGTAGTAAACAACAGTCTGGACCACGGTACTGTAGTAAACAGTCTGGACCACGGTACTGTAGTAAACAGTCTGGACCACGGTACTGTAGTAAACAGTCTGGACCACGGTACTGTAGTAAACAGTCTGGACCGGGGTACTGTAGTAAACAACAGTCTGGACCGGGGTACTGTAGTAAACAACAGTCTGGACCGGGGTACTGTAGTAAACAGTCTGGACCACGGTACTGTAGTGGTAAGTATATGGCTACTATTAGGTACCATTGACTTGCATTGGATTTGTGGCAGGCGGGGGGGACGGGGGACGGGGGGGGGGGGTAAGCGAGAGAGAAAATTGGACTCGTAATTTATTTTCACCGATCTACACAAAATACTAAAAAGTGGAACGACAAAATGCAAATATTTTGTCAATAAAATATTTTCCACAATAACACTAATCAGCCTTGATGGTGTTTAACACTGAGCTGTAGTCAATAAATAGCATTCTCATGTAGGTGTTCCTTATTTCCAGGTGGGAAAGGGCAGTGTGGAGTGCGATTGAGATTGCATCATCTGTGGATCTGTTGGGGAGGTATGCAAATTGGAGTGTGTCTAGTGTTTCTGGGATAATGGTGTTGATGTGAGCCGTGACCAGCCTTTCAAAGCACTTCATGGCTACAGACGCTGAGTGCTACGGGTCTGTAGTAATTTAGGCAGGTTGCCTTTGTGTTCTTGAGCACAGGGACTATGGTGGTCTGCTTGAAGCATGTTGGTATTACAGACTCGGAGAGGGAGGGGTTGAAAATGTCAGGGACGACAAGACAGCCCGGCTGGAATAGACAGGACATGTGTTCCAGGCTTCTTCAGAGCTGCACACCCAAAATAACTGAGCTGCCTGCTGCCTTGCAGGCCTTAATCTGGACCGGGACAGAGAGAGACAGACACATGTGCCCCCCTGAGCATAAATGGATTGTTTATTTCTATCCTGTCAACGTGGCGGAGGGGACCGAGATGGAGGCAGGACCCAGTTGCCCTGACACTGGCCAGACTAGGGCCAGTGCTGATTTAGGATCAGTTTTGTCTTTACATGGACGGGGGGGGGGGGGACACCATGATCCTGGACCAGCAATCTGAGATGTTACGGGCCCCGGGCTGATGTCATCCTTTCTGGGGAGGCTCCTGAGACGAGGCATGATGAGATGAGGCCGGATGAGACGAGGCCGGATGAGACGAGGCCGGATGAGACGAGGCCGGATGAGACGGGGCCTGATGAGACGAGGCCTGATGAGACGAGGCCTGATGAGACGAGGCCTGCTGAGACATAGGGTAAACACCAAAATGCTGGTCTAACGCTACACAGCTGATTCAAACGATCAATGCTTGATGATTGGTTGATTAATTTGATTCAGCTGTGTAATGCTAGGACATCAAGCTAAATTCGCACATCTTTTGGTCCCGAGGACTGAGTTTGGGGAAATGCTTTTATAGACCTTCAGAACAGATCTTACTAGCTGTGTGTGTGTGTGTGTGTGTGTGTGTGTTAGTGTGTGTGTTAGGTGAAATAATGACGTCACTATCGTCGACAGACCATGCTGACGACGTGATGTGACAGACGATGGTTTAGCCTATTTGAACTTGACTGGAGCCGCGCAGGAAAGGGGAGTCGGACAGCGCACAGCAGGACAGTAGACAGCGCACAGCAGGACAGTAGACAGCAGGACAGTAGACAGCACACAGCAGGACAGTAGACAGCAGGACAGTAGACAGCACACGGCAGGACAGTAGACAGCACGCAGCAGGACAGTAGACAGCAGGACAGTAGACAGCGCACAGCAGGACAGTAGACAGCAGGACAGTAGACAGCACACGGCAGGACAGTAGACAGCACGCAGCAGGACAGTAGACAGCAGGACAGTAGACAGCAGGACAGTAGACAGCACACGGCAGGACAGTAGACAGCAGGACAGTAGACAGCACACGGCAGGACAGTAGACAGCAGGACAGTAGACAGCACACGGCAGGACAGTAGACAGCAGGACAGTAGACAGCAGGACAGTAGACAGCACACGGCAGGACAGTAGACAGCAGGACAGTAGACAGCAGGACAGTAGACAGCAGGACAGTAGACAGTAGACAGCAGGACAGTAGACAGCAGGACAGTAGACAGCAGGACAGTAGACAGCAGGACAGTAGACAGCAGGACAGTAGACAGCAGGACAGCAGACAGTAGACAGCAGGACAGTAGACAGCAGGACAGTAGACGGCAGGACAGTAGACAGCAGGACAGTAGACAGCAGGACAGTAGACAGCAGGACAGTAGACAGCAGGACAGTAGACAGCACACGGCAGGACAGTAGACAGCAGGACAGTAGACAGCAGGACAGTAGACAGCAGGACAGTAGACAGCAGGACAGTAGACAGCACACGGCAGGACAGTAGACAGCAGGACAGTAGACAGCACACGGCAGGACAGTAGACAGCAGGACAGTAGACAGCACACGGCAGGACAGTAGACAGCAGGACAGTAGACAGCAGGACAGTAGACAGCACACGGCAGGACAGTAGACAGCAGGACAGTAGACAGCAGGACAGTAGACAGCAGGACAGTAGACAGTAGACAGCAGGACAGTAGACAGCAGGACAGTAGACAGCAGGACAGTAGACAGCAGGACAGTAGACAGCAGGACAGCAGACAGTAGACAGCAGGACAGTAGACAGCAGGACAGTAGACAGCAGGACAGTAGACGGCAGGACAGTTGACAGCAGGACAGTAGACAGCAGGACAGTAGACAGCAGGACAGTAGACAGCAGGACAGTAGACAGCAGGACAGTAGACAGCACACGGCAGGACAGTAGACAGCAGGACAGTAGACAGCAGGACAGTAGACAGCAGGACAGTAGACAGCAGGACAGTAGACAGCAGACAGCAGACAGTAGACAGCAGACAGCAGGACAGTAGACAGCAGGACAGCAGACAGCAGGACAGCAGACAGCAGGACAGCAGACAGTAGACAGCAGGACAGTAGACAGCAGGACAGTAGACAGTAGACAGCAGGGCAGTAGACAGCAGGACAGTAGACAGCAGGACAGTAGACAGCAGGACAGTAGACAGCAGGACAGTAGACAGTAGACATGAGGACAGTAGACAGCAGGACAGTAGACAGCAGGACAGCAGACAGCAGGACAGCAGACAGTAGACAGCAGGACAGTAGACAGCAGGACAGTAGACAGCAGGACAGTAGACAGCAGGACAGCACACAGCAGGAGAGTAGACAGCAGGACAGTAGACAGCAGGACAGTAGACAGCAGGACAGCACACAGCAGGACAGTAGACAGCAGGACAGTAGACAGCAGGACAGTAGACAGCAGGACAGCACACAGCAGGAGAGTAGACAGCAGGACAGTAGACAGCAGGACAGTAGACAGCAGGACAGTAGACAGCAGGACAGCACACAGCAGGACAGTAGACAGCAGGACAGTAGACAGCAGGACAGTAGACAGTAGACAGCAGGACAGCAGGACAGTAGACAGCAGGACAGTAGACAGCAGGACAGTAGACAGCAGGACAGTAGACAGCAGGACAGTAGACAGCAGGACAGTAGACAGTAGACAGCAGGACAGTAGACAGCAGGACAGTAGACAGTAGACAGCAGGACAGTAGACAGCAGGACAGTAGACAGCAGGACAGTAGACAGCAGGACAGTAGACAGCAGGACAGTAGACAGCACACAGCAGGACAGTAGACAGCAGGACAGTAGACAGCAGGACAGTAGACAGCAGGACAGTAGACAGCAGACAGCAGACAGTAGACAGCAGACAGCAGGACAGCAGACAGCAGGACAGCAGACAGCAGGACAGTAGACAGCAGGACAGTAGACAGCAGGACAGTAGACAGCAGGACAGTAGACAGTAGACAGCAGGGCAGTAGACAGCAGGACAGTAGACAGCAGGACAGTAGACAGCAGGACAGTAGACAGTAGACATGAGGACAGTAGACAGCAGGACAGTAGACAGCAGGACAGCAGACAGCAGGACAGCAGACAGTAGACAGCAGGACAGTAGACAGCAGGACAGTAGACAGCAGGACAGTAGACAGCAGGACAGCACACAGCAGGAGAGTAGACAGCAGGACAGTAGACAGCAGGACAGTAGACAGCAGGACAGCACACAGCAGGACAGCAGACAGCAGGACAGTAGACAGCAGGACAGTAGACAGCAGGACAGCACACAGCAGGAGAGTAGACAGCAGGACAGTAGACAGCAGGACAGTAGACAGCAGGACAGTAGACATCACACGGCAGGACAGTAGAGAGCAGGACAGTAGACAGCAGGACAGTAGACAGCAGGACAGTAGACAGCAGGACAGTAGACAGCAGGACAGCACACAGCAGGACAGTAGACATCACACGGCAGGACAGTAGAGAGCAGGACAGTAGACAGCAGGACAGTAGACAGCAGGACAGTAGACAGCAGGACAGCAGACAGCAGGACAGCACACAGCAGGACAGTAGACAGCACACGGCAGGACAGTAGACAGCAGGACAGTAGACAGCAGGACAGTAGACATCACACGGCAGGACAGTAGACAGCACACGGCAGGACAGTAGACATCACACGGCAGGACAGTAGACAGCAGGACAGTAGACAGCAGGACAGTAGACAGCAGGACAGTAGACAGCAGGACAGCACACAGCAGGACAGTAGACAGCAGGACAGCACACAGCAGGACAGTAGAACAGCACACAGCAGGACAGTAGACAGCAGGACAGTAGACAGCAGGACAGTGGACAGCAGGACAGTAGACAGCAGGACAGCACACAGCAGGACAGTAGACAGCAGGACAGCACACAGCAGGACAGTAGACAGCAGGACAGTAGACAGCAGGACAGTAGACAGCAGGACAGTAGACAGCACACGGCAGGACAGTAGACAGCAGGACAGTAGACAGCAGGACAGTAGACAGCAGGACAGTAGACAGCAGGACAGCAGGACAGTAGACAGTAGGACAGTAGACAGCAGGACAGTAGACAGTAGACAGCAGGACAGTAGACAGCAGGACAGTAGACAGCAGGACAGTAGACAGCACACGGCAGGACAGTAGACAGCAGGACAGTAGACAGCAGGACAGTAGACAGCAGGACAGTAGACAGCACATGGCAGGACAGTAGACAGCAGGACAGTAGACAGCAGGACAGTAGACAGCAGGACAGTAGACAGCAGGACAGTAGACAGCACACGGCAGGACAGTAGACAGCAGGACAGTAGACAGTAGACAGCAGGACAGTAGACAGCAGGACAGTAGACAGCAGGACAGTAGACAGTAGACAGCAGGACAGTAGACAGCAGGACAGTAGACAGTAGGACAGTAGACAGTAGGACAGTAGACAGTAGACAGCAGGACAGTAGACAGCAGGACAGTAGACAGCAGGACAGTAGACAGCACACGGCAGGACAGTAGACAGCAGGACAGTAGACAGCAGGACAGTAGACAGCAGGACAGTAGACAGCAGGACAGTAGACAGCAGGACAGTAGACAGCACACGGCAGGACAGTAGACAGCAGGACAGTAGACAGCAGGACAGTAGACAGCAGGACAGTAGACAGCAGGACAGTAGACAGCACACGGCAGGACAGTAGACAGCAGGACAGTAGACAGTAGACAGCAGGACAGTAGACAGCAGGACAGTAGACAGCAGGACAGTAGACAGCAGGACAGTAGACAGCACACGGCAGGAGAGTAGACAGCAGGACAGTAGACAGCAGGACAGTAGACAGCACACGGCAGGACAGTAGACAGCAGGACAGTAGACAGCAGGACAGTAGACAGCAGGACAGTAGACAGCAGGACAGTAGACAGCAGGACAGTAGACAGCACACGGCAGGACAGTAGACAGCAGGACAGTAGACAGTAGACAGCAGGACAGTAGACAGCAGGACAGTAGACAGCAGGACAGTAGACAGTAGACAGCAGGACAGTAGACAGCAGGACAGTAGACAGCAGGACAGCAGACAGCAGGACAGTAGACAGCAGGACAGTAGACAGCAGGACAGTAGACAGCAGGACAGTAGACAGCAGGACAGTAGACAGTAGACAGCAGGACAGTAGACAGCAGGACAGTAGACAGCAGGACAGTAGACAGTAGACAGCAGGACAGTAGACAGCAGGACAGTAGACAGCAGGACAGTAGACAGTAGACAGCAGGACAGTAGACAGCAGGACAGTAGACAGCAGGACAGTAGACAGCAGGACAGTAGACAGCAGGACAGCACACAGCAGGACAGCACACAGCAGGACAGTAGACAGCAGGACAGTAGACAGCAGGACAGTAGACAGCAGGACAGTAGACAGCAGGACAGTAGACAGTAGACAGCACACAGCAGGACAGTAGACAGCAGGACAGTAGACAGCAGGACAGTAGACAGCAGGACAGTAGACAGTAGACAGCAGGACAGTAGACAGCAGGACAGTAGACAGCAGGACAGTAGACAGCAGGACAGTAGACAGCACACGGCAGGACAGTAGACAGTAGACAGCAGGACAGTAGACAGCACACGGCAGGACAGTAGACAGCAGGACAGTAGACAGCAGGACAGTAGACAGCAGGACAGTAGACAGTAGACAGCAGGACAGTAGACAGCAGGACAGTAGACAGCAGGACAGTAGACAGCAGGACAGTAGACAGCAGGACAGTAGACAGCAGGACAGCAGGACAGTAGACAGCAGGACAGTAGACAGCAGGACAGTAGACAGCAGGACAGTAGACAGTAGACAGCAGGACAGTAGACAGCAGGACAGTAGACAGCAGGACAGTAGACAGTAGACAGCAGGACAGTAGACAGCAGGACAGTAGACAGCAGGACAGTAGACAGCAGGACAGTAGACAGCAGGACAGTAGACAGTAGACAGCAGGACAGTAGACAGCAGGACAGTAGACAGCAGGACAGTAGACAGCAGGACAGTAGACAGTAGACAGCAGGACAGTAGACAGCAGGACAGTAGACAGCAGGACAGTAGACAGTAGACAGCAGGACAGTAGACAGCAGGACAGTAGACAGCAGGACAGTAGACAGTAGACAGCAGGACAGTAGACAGCAGGACAGTAGACAGCAGGACAGTAGACAGCAGGAGAGTAGACAGCAGGACAGTAGACAGTAGACAGCAGGACAGTAGACAGTAGACAGCAGGACAGTAGACAGTAGACAGCAGGACAGTAGACAGCAGGACAGTAGACAGTAGACAGCAGGACAGTAGACAGTAGACAGTAGACAGTAGGACAGTAGACAGCAGGACAGTAGACAGTAGACAGCAGGACAGTAGACAGCAGGACAGTAGACAGCAGGACAGTAGACAGCAGGACAGTAGACAGTAGACAGCAGGACAGTAGACAGCAGGACAGTAGACAGTAGACAGCAGGACAGTAGACAGCAGGACAGTAGACAGCAGGACAGTAGACAGCAGGACAGTAGACAGCAGGACAGTAGACAGTAGACAGCAGGACAGTAGACAGCAGGACAGTAGACAGCAGGACAGTAGACAGTAGACAGCAGGACAGTAGACAGCAGGACAGTAGACAGCAGGACAGTAGACAGTAGACAGCAGGACAGTAGACAGCAGGACAGTAGACAGCAGGACAGTAGACAGCAGGACAGTAGACAGTAGACAGCAGGACAGTAGACAGCAGGACAGTAGACAGCAGGACAGTAGACAGCAGGACAGTAGACAGCAGGACAGTAGACAGTAGACAGCAGGACAGTAGACAGCAGGACAGTAGACAGTAGACAGCAGGACAGTAGACAGCAGGACAGTAGACAGCAGGACAGTAGACAGCAGGACAGTAGACAGCAGGACAGTAGACAGTAGACAGCAGGACAGTAGACAGCAGGACAGTAGACAGCAGGACAGTAGACAGCAGGACAGTAGACAGCAGGACAGTAGACAGTAGACAGCAGGACAGTAGACAGCAGGACAGTAGACAGCAGGACAGTAGACAGCAGGACAGTAGACAGTAGACAGCAGGACAGTAGACAGCAGGACAGTAGACAGTAGACAGCAGGACAGTAGACAGCAGGACAGTAGACAGCAGGACAGTAGACAGCAGGACAGTAGACAGCAGGACAGTAGACAGTAGACAGCAGGACAGTAGACAGCAGGACAGTAGACAGCAGGACAGTAGACAGCAGGACAGTAGACAGCAGGACAGTAGACAGTAGACAGCAGGACAGTAGACAGCAGGACAGTAGACAGCAGGACAGTAGACAGCAGGACAGTAGACAGTAGACAGTATTTATTATGGAAAATATATTTCACAGCGGTTTAGATGGTACAATGATTCTCTACACTAGACTTGCCCGTTTTGTCACAAACTGAAATTAGGCAAACTATTAGAATTAGAACAGGAAATTGCTGAGAATGTTACATCTAGCTGTTTTTAAATTCCCTGCTCGCTCTCCGTTCCATAAACTATGAGCATGACTGAAGGCTCTCCGTGGTTTTATTCAGGTTCTGTCATGAATCGTCCCGCCAAGTTGAATTTTGTGCTATTCGAGGGACTAAAGCACTCTATGTCAAAATGTTTTATGGGTACATATTACGATAGGAGAAAGATTGACATCGACTAACCCAAGTGTGTGTGAGCAGGACAGTAGACAGCAGGACAGTGGACAGCAGGACAGTAGACAGCAGGACAGCACACAGCAGGACAGTAGACAGCAGGACAGCACACAGCAGGACAGTAGACAGCAGGACAGTAGACAGCAGGACAGTAGACAGCAGGACAGTAGACAGCACACGGCAGGACAGTAGACAGCAGGACAGTAGACAGCAGGACAGTAGACAGCAGGACAGTAGACAGCAGGACAGCAGGACAGTAGACAGTAGGACAGTAGACAGCAGGACAGTAGACAGTAGACAGCAGGACAGTAGACAGCAGGACAGTAGACAGCAGGACAGTAGACAGCACACGGCAGGACAGTAGACAGCAGGACAGTAGACAGCAGGACAGTAGACAGCAGGACAGTAGACAGCACATGGCAGGACAGTAGACAGCAGGACAGTAGACAGCAGGACAGTAGACAGCAGGACAGTAGACAGCAGGACAGTAGACAGCACACGGCAGGACAGTAGACAGCAGGACAGTAGACAGTAGACAGCAGGACAGTAGACAGCAGGACAGTAGACAGCAGGACAGTAGACAGTAGACAGCAGGACAGTAGACAGCAGGACAGTAGACAGTAGGACAGTAGACAGTAGGACAGTAGACAGTAGACAGCAGGACAGTAGACAGCAGGACAGTAGACAGCAGGACAGTAGACAGCACACGGCAGGACAGTAGACAGCAGGACAGTAGACAGCAGGACAGTAGACAGCAGGACAGTAGACAGCAGGACAGTAGACAGCAGGACAGTAGACAGCACACGGCAGGACAGTAGACAGCAGGACAGTAGACAGCAGGACAGTAGACAGCAGGACAGTAGACAGCAGGACAGTAGACAGCACACGGCAGGACAGTAGACAGCAGGACAGTAGACAGTAGACAGCAGGACAGTAGACAGCAGGACAGTAGACAGCAGGACAGTAGACAGCAGGACAGTAGACAGCAGGACAGTAGACAGCAGGACAGTAGACAGCACACGGCAGGAGAGTAGACAGCAGGACAGTAGACAGCAGGACAGTAGACAGCACACGGCAGGACAGTAGACAGCAGGACAGTAGACAGCAGGACAGTAGACAGCAGGACAGTAGACAGCAGGACAGTAGACAGCACACGGCAGGACAGTAGACAGCAGGACAGTAGACAGTAGACAGCAGGACAGTAGACAGCAGGACAGTAGACAGCAGGACAGTAGACAGTAGACAGCAGGACAGTAGACAGCAGGACAGTAGACAGCAGGACAGCAGACAGCAGGACAGTAGACAGCAGGACAGTAGACAGCAGGACAGTAGACAGCAGGACAGTAGACAGCAGGACAGTAGACAGTAGACAGCAGGACAGTAGACAGCAGGACAGTAGACAGCAGGACAGTAGACAGTAGACAGCAGGACAGTAGACAGCAGGACAGTAGACAGCAGGACAGTAGACAGTAGACAGCAGGACAGTAGACAGCAGGACAGTAGACAGCAGGACAGTAGACAGCAGGACAGTAGACAGCAGGACAGCACACAGCAGGACAGCACACAGCAGGACAGTAGACAGCAGGACAGTAGACAGCAGGACAGTAGACAGCAGGACAGTAGACAGCAGGACAGTAGACAGTAGACAGCACACAGCAGGACAGTAGACAGCAGGACAGTAGACAGCAGGACAGTAGACAGCAGGACAGTAGACAGTAGACAGCAGGACAGTAGACAGCAGGACAGTAGACAGCAGGACAGTAGACAGCAGGACAGTAGACAGCAGGACAGCAGGACAGTAGACAGCAGGACAGTAGACAGCAGGACAGTAGACAGCAGGACAGTAGACAGTAGACAGCAGGACAGTAGACAGCAGGACAGTAGACAGCAGGACAGTAGACAGTAGACAGCAGGACAGTAGACAGCAGGACAGTAGACAGCAGGACAGTAGACAGCAGGACAGTAGACAGCAGGACAGTAGACAGTAGACAGCAGGACAGTAGACAGCAGGACAGTAGACAGCAGGACAGTAGACAGCAGGACAGTAGACAGTAGACAGCAGGACAGTAGACAGCAGGACAGTAGACAGCAGGACAGTAGACAGTAGACAGCAGGACAGTAGACAGCAGGACAGTAGACAGCAGGACAGTAGACAGTAGACAGCAGGACAGTAGACAGCAGGACAGTAGACAGCAGGACAGTAGACAGCAGGAGAGTAGACAGCAGGACAGTAGACAGTAGACAGCAGGACAGTAGACAGTAGACAGCAGGACAGTAGACAGTAGACAGCAGGACAGTAGACAGCAGGACAGTAGACAGTAGACAGCAGGACAGTAGACAGTAGACAGTAGACAGTAGGACAGTAGACAGCAGGACAGTAGACAGTAGACAGCAGGACAGTAGACAGCAGGACAGTAGACAGCAGGACAGTAGACAGCAGGACAGTAGACAGCAGGACAGTAGACAGTAGACAGCAGGACAGTAGACAGCAGGACAGTAGACAGTAGACAGCAGGACAGTAGACAGCAGGACAGTAGACAGCAGGACAGTAGACAGCAGGACAGTAGACAGCAGGACAGTAGACAGTAGACAGCAGGACAGTAGACAGCAGGACAGTAGACAGCAGGACAGTAGACAGTAGACAGCAGGACAGTAGACAGCAGGACAGTAGACAGCAGGACAGTAGACAGTAGACAGCAGGACAGTAGACAGCAGGACAGTAGACAGCAGGACAGTAGACAGCAGGACAGTAGACAGTAGACAGCAGGACAGTAGACAGCAGGACAGTAGACAGCAGGACAGTAGACAGCAGGACAGTAGACAGCAGGACAGTAGACAGTAGACAGCAGGACAGTAGACAGCAGGACAGTAGACAGTAGACAGCAGGACAGTAGACAGCAGGACAGTAGACAGCAGGACAGTAGACAGCAGGACAGTAGACAGCAGGACAGTAGACAGTAGACAGCAGGACAGTAGACAGCAGGACAGTAGACAGCAGGACAGTAGACAGCAGGACAGTAGACAGCAGGACAGTAGACAGTAGACAGCAGGACAGTAGACAGCAGGACAGTAGACAGCAGGACAGTAGACAGCAGGACAGTAGACAGTAGACAGCAGGACAGTAGACAGCAGGACAGTAGACAGTAGACAGCAGGACAGTAGACAGCAGGACAGTAGACAGCAGGACAGTAGACAGCAGGACAGTAGACAGTAGACAGCAGGACAGTAGACAGCAGGACAGTAGACAGCAGGACAGTAGACAGCAGGACAGTAGACAGCAGGACAGTAGACAGTAGACAGCAGGACAGTAGACAGCAGGACAGTAGACAGCAGGACAGTAGACAGCAGGACAGTAGACAGTAGACAGTATTTATTATGGAAAATATATTTCACAGCGGTTTAGATGGTACAATGATTCTCTACACTAGACTTGCCCGTTTTGTCACAAACTGAAATTAGGCAAACTATTAGAATTAGAACAGGAAATTGCTGAGAATGTTACATCTAGCTGTTTTTAAATTCCCTGCTCGCTCTCCGTTCCATAAACTATGAGCATGACTGAAGGCTCTCCGTGGTTTTATTCAGGTTCTGTCATGAATCGTCCCGCCAAGTTGAATTTTGTGCTATTCGAGGGACTAAAGCACTCTATGTCAAAATGTTTTATGGGTACATATTACGATAGGAGAAAGATTGACATCGACTAACCCAAGTGTGTGTGTGTGGTGTGGTGTGGTGTGGTGTGGTGTGTGTGTGTGTGTGTGTGTGTGTCAATCACTCAGCTAGACCTGCAGTTCAAACATCGATTGGCCCAGCTATTATCACTACTGGCTTATCAGAGTGGAGTGAGTGAGTCTGCTCTGTTGCAGTCAATCAGTCAGCTGAAAAGGACAAGTCATTTCTGACAGAAATGATTTCAGAAGTGTTCTCTTCCTCTGCTGAGGTACAAACAGGAAACAGTCTTTATAGTCTCCTTAAAGGAGAAATAAATAGCAGAGAACAGGAAAGAGAGGAGAGAGAATAAGAAAGAAAGGATAGAGAGGAGGAGAGATAGAGGATGGTAAGAGAGGAGGGAGAGAGGAGGAAAGATGGAGAGAGAGGAGGAAAGATGGAGAGAGAGGAGGAAAGAGAGGAGGGAGAGAGGAGGAAAGATGGAAAGAGAGGAGGGAGAGAGGAGGAAAGATGGAGAGAGAGGAGGAAAGAGAGGAAGGAGAGAGGAGGAAAGATGGAGAGAGAGGAGGAACGAGAGGAGGGAGAGAGGAGGAAAGATGGAAAGAGAGGAGAGAGGAGGAGAGAGAAAGAAAGAGGATGGAAAGAAAGAGGAGGAGAGATGGAAAGAGGAGAGAGGAGAGAGAGAGAAAGAGAGGATGGAAAGAGAGAGGAGGAGAGAGGATGGAAAGAGAGAGGAGGAGAGAGAGGGGGGAGAGGGAGAGGGAGAGAAAGAGAGAGAGAAATAGAGGAGGAGAGGGAAAGACTCAGCTGTATCATCTATAAGCCAGCATAGGTGATAAGTCAGAGATGGTGAGAACGACCAGAGAGAATAGTCAGAGATGGTGAGAACAGTCAGAGATGAGGAGAACGACCAGAGAGAACAGTCAGAGATGGTGAGAACGACCAGAGAGAACAGTCAGCGATGGTGAGAACGACCAGAGAGAACAGTCAGAGATGGTGAGAACGACCAGAGATGGTGAGAACAGTCAGAAATGCTGAGAACAACCAAAGAGAACAGTCATAGATGGTGAGAACAGTCAGAGATGGTGAGAACGACCAGAGAGAACAGTCAGATGGTGAGTGACCAGAGAGAACAGTCAGAGACGGTGAGAACAGTCAGATGGTGAGAGTGACAAGAGAGAACAGTCAGAGATGGTGAGAACGACCAGAGAGAACAGTCAGAGATGGTGAGAACAGTCAGAGATGGAGAGAACGACCAGAGATGGTGAGAACAGTCAGAAATGGTGAGAACGACCAGAGAGAACAGTCAGATGGTGAGAACAGTCAGAGATGGTGAGAACGACCAGAGAGAACAGTCAGAGATGGTGAGAACGACCAGAGAGAACAGTCAGAGATGGTGAGAGCGACCAGAGAGAACAGTCAGAGATGGTGAGAACGACCAGAGAGAACAGTCAGCGATGGTGAGAACGACCAGAGAGAACAGTCAGCGATGGTGAGAACAGTCAGAGATGGTGAGAACGACCAGAGAGAACAGTCAGAGATGGTGAGAACGACCAGAGATGGTGAGAACGACCAGAGAGAACAGTCAGAGATGGTGAGAACGACCAGAGAGAACAGTCAGAGATGGTGAGAACGACCAGAGAGAACAGTCAGAGATGGTGAGAACGACCAGAGAGAACAGTCAGAGATGGTGAGAACAGTCAGAGATAGTGAGAACGACCAGAGAGAACAGTCAGAGATGGTGAGAACAGTCAGAGATGGTGAGAGTGACCAGAGAGAACAGTCAGCGATGGTGAGAACGACCAGAGAGAACAGTCAGAGATGGTGAGAATGACTAGAGAGAACAGTCAGAGATGGTGAGAACGACCAGAGAGAACAGTCAGAGATGGTGAGAATGACCAGAGAGAACAGTCAGAGATGGTGTGAACAGTCAGAGATGGTGAGAACGACCAGAGAGAACAGTCAGAGATGGTGAGAACGACCAGACAGAACAGTCAGAGATGGTGAGAACAGTCAGAGATGGTGAGAACGACCAGAGAGAACAGTCAGAGATGGTGAGAACAGTCAGAGATGGTGAGAACAGTCAGAGAGAACAGTCAGAGATGGTGAGAACAGTCAGAGATGGTGAGAATGACCAGAGAGAACAGTCAGAGATGGTGAGAATGACCAGAGAGAACAGTCAGAGATGGAGAGAACGACCAGAGATGGTGAGAACAGTCAGAAATGGTGATAACGACCAGAGAGAACAGTCATAGATGGTGAGAACAGTCAGAGATGGTGAGAACGACCAGAGAGAACAGTCAGAGATGGTGAGAACAGTCAGAGATGGTGAGACCAGTCAGAGGTGGTGAGAGATGATCAACTGATAATTGATAACAGCAGTGAAAAAAATGCATCTAGTCACTTGATTGTCTGCAATAAGAGGAAATCACAGCCTCCATCTCTTAAGGCACCATATTCCCTACATAGTGCACTACTGTTAACCAGGGGCCCCCACGGGAGAAAAGGGTGCCATTTGGGATTGGAACATTCAGCCTCAATTATCTCAGCCACTCCTTCAGAAGTGTGTAGTGTTAGTAGTGTAGTTAACCCTGTCCCCCCCCCCTCTTCCTGTCTGTTCAATACACATTTAGAAATAAACACAAACCTTTTTCTATCATCACAACAGGAGTCCAAGAATTTCACCTCTATGGCCTATTTATTGCATTTACCCCTGTAATCTTCTACATTTGTACACACTGTATATAGATTTATCTATTGTGTTATTGACTGTACGTTTGTTTATGTGTAACTCTGTTGTTTGTGTCGCACTGCTTTGCTTTATCTTGTCCAGGTCGCAGTTATAAATTAGAACTTGTTCTCTGCTGGCCTCCCTGGTTAAATAAAAGGTGAAATAAACGTGTTAGTTATTTTTTTAGAGAAGAACAACAACATTACATTCTCTGAAGCCAAACGTGAACAAAACATTTAAAGTACCATTATGTCACCGTTTTAAGAATAAACTACAGGGCAAAAATAACATCCTATAAAAGTGAAAACGACAAGAATAAACTGCCATCCAACGCAGTCCAGCATGTTTGTGCCAACAGATATACTGGTGAGGAGCCGAGCAGAGCTACTAGGAGATTTATAGAGATGTTGTCCAGTAGCTCACGGGGTTTTTAACAACCTACATGACAGAAACATCCTAGAGAAGCTATAAAGGCACTGAAATAACAGACCAGACTGGCAGAGTTAACCCTCCTAACAGTACAGACTGGCAGAGTTAACCCTCCTAACACTACAGACTGGCAGAGTTAACCCTCCTAACAGAACAGAGTGGCAGAGTTAACCCTCCAAACAGAACAGAGTTAACCCTCCTAACAGACCAGACTGGCAGAGTTAACCCTCCTAACAGATCAGACTGGCAGAGTTAACCCTCCTAACACTACAGACTGGCAGAGTTAACCCTCCTAACAGAACAGAGTGGCAGAGTTAACCCTCCAAACAGAACAGAGTGGCAGAGTTAACCCTCCTAACAGAACAGAGTTAACCCTCCTAACAGACCAGACTGGCAGAGTTAACCCTCCTAACAGACCAGACTGGCAGAGTTAACCCTCCTAACAGACCAGAGTTAACCCTCCTAACAGACCAGACTGGCAGAGTTAACCCTCCTAACAGACCAGACTGGTAGAGTTAACCCTCCTAACAGACCAGACTGGCAGAGTTAACCCTCCTAACAGACCAGACTGGCAGAGTTAACCCTCCTAACAGACCAGACTGGCAGAGTTAACCCTCCTAACAGACCAAACTGGCAGAGTTAACCCTCCTAACAGTACAGACTGGCAGAGTTAACCCTCCTAACAGACCAGACTGGCAGAGTTAACCCTCCTAACAGAACAGAGTTAACCCTCCTAACAGACCAGACTGGCAGAGTTAACCCTCCTAACAGAACAGACTGGCAGAGTTAACCCTCCTAACAGAACAGACTGGGAGAGTTAAACCTCCTGGCAGAGTTAACCCTCCTAACAGACCAGACTGGCACAGTTAACCCTCCTAACAGATCAGACTGGCAGAGTTAACCCTCCTAACAGACCAGACTGGCAGAGTTAACCCTCCTAACAGACCAGACTGGCAGAGTTAACCCTCCTAACAGACCAGACTGCCAGAGTTAACCCTCCTAACAGAGCAGACTGGCAGAGTTAACCCTCCTAACAGTAAGGAGCAGAACTACTATTATAAACGGTGTATATCGATGAATTCCCAGTAGCTCACAGGGCTTTACATAGCAAGAGTCCCAAATGACACCCTATCCCCAATGGGCCATGGACAAAAGTAGTGCACTATATAGGGAATAGGGTGCCATTTGGGATTGAAATGGCCCTGACCTAAATGCTGCTGTTGTTACACACCGACTGTCTGGACTCAATTGACTCTGCTGAGGTTGCTGGACTATGGGGGATCTGATGGGACCTTAACAACAACCCCTCCCCACACACACACACACACACACACCAACCAAAGTCCCATCCAGCATGCTGCTTACTAAGGAGATTTCCAACAGTGGAAGGATCAGCTGAGTATCCACATTCAACCAACCAGGACCTTTCACACAAACCAGGAAGTGGACATGCTGCAGGATTTAAAGTGTGTTGGTTGTCTGATGATTTATTTTAGACCAGAGCTATTTTATTTACATTCTCCTGTCCCGGGCAGCCAGCCCAGTCAGCACGCTGTTCACAGACAAACTAGATAGGGAGATAGGATCTGAGAGGGTGGATTCACAGGAACTAGACGACAGGATTTGAGAGGGTGGATTCACAGGAACTAGACGACAGGATCTGAGAGGGTGGATTCACAGACAAACTAGACGACAGGATCTGAAAGGGTGGATTCACAGGAACTAGACGACAGGATCTGAGAGGGTGGATACACAGACAAACTAGACGACAGGATCTGAGAGGATGGATTCACAGAAACTAGACTACAGGATGGATTCACAGAAACTAGACTACAGGATCTGAGAGGATGGATTTGTTCCACAGAGAGAGAGAGACCAGAGAGAGAGAGAGAGAGAGAGAGGGAGAAGAGACCAGAGAGAGAGAGAGGGACAAGAGACCAGAGAGAGAAAGAGGGAGAAGAGACCAGAGAGAGAAAGAGGGAGAAGAGACCAGAGAGAGAAAGAGGGAGAAGAGACCAGAGAGAGAAAGAGGGAGAAGACACCAGAGAGAGAGAGAGGGAGAAGACACCAGAGAGAGAGAGAGGGAGAAGACACCAGAGAGAGGGCGAGGGAGAAGAGACCAGAGAGAGAGAGAGGGAGAAGAGACCAGAGGAAGAGAGAGAGAAGAGACCATAGAGAGAGGGAGAAGGGACCAGAGAGAGAGGGAGAAGAGACCAGAGAGGGAGAAGAGACCCGAGAGAGAGGGAGGGAGAAGAGACCAGAGAGAGAGAGGGAGAAGAGACCAGAGAGAGAGAGAGAGAGAAGAGACCAGAGAGAGAGAGAGGGAGAAGAGACCAGAGAGAGAGAGGGGGAGAAGAGACCAGAGAGAGAGAGGGGGAGAAGAGACCAGAGAGAGAGAGGGAGAAGAGACCAGAGAGAGAAAGAGGGAGAAGAGACCAGAGAGAGAGGGAAAAGAGACCAGAGAGGGAGAAGAGACCCGAGAGAGAGGGAGAAGGGACCAGAGAGAGAGGGAGAAGAGACCAGAGAGGGAGAAGAGACCCGAGAGAGAGGGAGGGAGAAGAGACCAGAGAGAGAGAGAGGGAGAAGAGACCAGAGAGAGAGAGAGGGAGAAGATACCAGAGAGAGAGGGGGGGAGAAGAGACCAGAGAGAGAGAGGGAGAAGAGACCAGAGAGAGAAAGAGGGAGAAGAGACCAGAGAGAGAGGGAAAAGAGACCAGAGAGGGAGAAGAGACCCGAGAGAGAGGGAGAAGGGACCAGAGAGAGAGGGAGAAGGGACCAGAGAGAGAGAGAGGAGGCCAGAGAGAAAGAGAGAAGAGACCAGAGAGAGAGAGAAGAGACCAGAGAGAGAGAGAGGAGGCCAGAGAGAGAGAGAGAGAGGAGGCCAGAGAGAGAGAGAGAGGAGGCCAGAGAGAGAGAGAGGAGGCCAGAGAGAGAGAGAGGAGGCCAGAGAGAGAGAGAGGAGGCCAGAGAGAGAGAGGAGGCCAGAGAGAGAGAGGGAGAAGAGACCAGAGAGATAAAGAGGGAGAAGAGGCCAGAGAGAGAGAGAGAAAAGACCAGAGAATGAGAGAGAGAGAAAAGACCAGAGAGGGAGAGAGGGAGAAGAGAACAGAGAGAGAGAGAGAGGGAGAAGAGACCAGAGAGAGAGAGAGAGAAGAGACCAGAGAGAGAGAGGGAGAAGAGACCAGAGAGAGAGAGGGAGAAGAGACCAGAGAGAGAGAGGGAGAAGAGACCAGAGAGAGAGAGGGGGAGAAGAGACCAGAGAGAGAGGGAGAAGAGACCAGAGAGAGAGGGAGAAGAGACCAGAGAGAGAGGGAGAAGAGACCAGAGAGGGAGAAGAGACCCGAGAGAGAGGGAGAAGACACCCAAGAGAGAGGGAGAAGAGACCAGAGAGAGAGGAGAAGAGACCAGAGAGGGAGAAGAGACCCGAGAGGGAGAAGAGACCCAAGAGGGAGAAGAGACCCGAGAGAGAGGGAGAAGGGACCAGAGAGAGAGAGAGAGTGAAAAGACCAGAGAGGGAGAGAGAGAGAAAAGACCAGAGAGGGAGAGAGGGAGAAGATACCAGAGAGAGAGAGAGGGAGAAGACACCAGAGAGAGAGAGAGAGGGAGAAGACACCAGAGAGAGAGAGAGAGGGAGAAGACACCAGAGAGAGAGAGAGAGAGAAGACACCAGAGAGAGGGAGAGGGAGAAGAGACCAGAGAGAGAGAGAGGGAGAAGAGACCAGAGAGAGAGAAGGAGAAGAGACCAGAGAGAGAAAGAGGGAGAAGAGACCAGAGAGAGAAAGAGAGAGAAGAGACCAGAGGGAGAGAGAGAGAAGAGACCATAGAGAGAGGGAGAAGGGACCAGAGAGAGAGGGAGAAGAGACCAGAGAGGGAGAAGAGACCCGAAAGAGAGGGAGGGAGAAGAGACCAGAGAGAGAGAGAGGGAGAAGAGACCAGAGAGAGAGAGAGGGAGAAGAGACCAGAGAGAGAGAGAGGGAGAAGAGACCAGAGAGAGAGAGGGAGAAGATACCAGAGAGAGAGAGAGGGAGAAGAGACCAGAGAGAGAGAGAGGGAGAAGAGACCAGAGAGAGAGAGGGAGAAGAGACCAGAGAGAGAAAGAGGGAGAAGAGACCAGAGAGAGAGGGAAAAGAGACCAGAGAGGGAGAAGAGACCCGAGAGAGAGGGAGAAGGGACCAGAGAGAGAGGGAGAAGGGACCAGAGAGAGAGAGAGAGGAGGCCAGAGAGAAAGAGAGAAGAGACCAGAGAGAGAGAGAAGAGACCAGAGAGAGAGAGAGGAGGCCAGAGAGAGAGAGAGAGGAGGCCAGAGAGAGAGAGAGAGGAGGCCAGAGAGAGAGAGAGGAGGCCAGAGAGAGAGAGAGGAGGCCAGAGAGAGAGAGGAGGCCAGAGAGAGAGAGGGAGAAGAGACCAGAGAGAGAAAGAGGGAGAAGAGACCAGAGAGAGAGAAAAGACCAGAGAGGGAGAGAGAGAGAAAAGACCAGAGAGGGAGAGAGGGAGAAGAGAACAGAGAGAGAGAGATAGGGAGAAGAGACCAGAGAGAGAGAGAAGAGACCAGAGAGAGAGAGGGAGAAGAGACCAGAGAGAGAGAGAGGGAGAAGAGACCAGAGAGAGAGAGGGAGAAGAGACCAGAGAGAGAGAGGGAGAAGAGACCAGAGAGAGGGAGAAGAGACCAGAGAGAGAGAGGGGGAGAAGAGACCAGAGAGAGAGAGGGGGAGAAGAGACCAGAGAGAGAGAGGGGGAGAAGAGACCAGAGAGAGAGATAGGGAGAAGAGACCAGAGAGAGAAAGAGGGAGAAGACACCAGAGAGAGAGAGAGGGAGAAGACACCAGAGAGAGGGAGAGGGAGAAGAGACCAGAGAGAGAGAGAGGGAGAAGAGACCAGAGGGAGAGAGAGAGAAGAGACCATAGAGAGAGGGAGAAGGGACCAGAGAGAGAGGGAGAAGAGACCAGAGAGGGAGAAGAGACCCGAGAGAGAGGGAGGGAAAAGAGACCAGAGAGAGAGAGAGGGAGAAGAGACCAGAGAGAGAGAGGGAGAAGATACCAGAGAGAGAGAGGGGGAGAAGAGACCAGAGAGAGAGAGGGAGAAGAGACCAGAGAGAGAAAGAGGGAGAAGAGACCAGAGAGAGAGGGAAAAGAGACCAGAGAGGGAGAAGAGACCCGAGAGAGAGGGAGAAGGGACCAGAGAGAGAGGGAGAAGGGACCAGAGAGAGAGGGAGAAGAGACCAGAGAGGGAGAAGAGACCCGAGAGAGAGGGAGGGAGAAGAGACCAGAGAGAGAGAGAGGGAGAAGAGACCAGAGAGAGAGAGAGGGAGAAGAGACCAGAGAGAGAGAGGGAGAAGAGACCAGAGAGAGAGAGAGGGAGAAGAGACCAGAGAGAGAGAGAGGGAGAAGATACCAGAGAGAGAGAGGGGGAGAAGAGACCAGAGAGAGAGAGGGAGAAGAGACCAGAGAGAGAAAGAGGGAGAAGAGACCAGAGAGAGAGGGAAAAGAGACCAGAGAGGGAGAAGAGACCCGAGAGAGAGGGAGAAGGGACCAGAGAGAGAGAGAGGGAGAAGATACAAGAGAGAGAGAGGGGGAGAAGAGACCAGAGAGAGAGAGGGAGAAGAGACCAGAGAGAGAAAGAGGGAGAAGAGACCAGAGAGAGAGGGAAAAGAGACCAGAGAGGGAGAAGAGACCCGAGAGAGAGGGAGAAGGGACCAGAGAGAGAGGGAGAAGGGACCAGAGAGAGAGGGAGAAGAGACCAGAGAGGGAGAAGAGACCCGAGAGAGAGGGAGGGAGAAGAGACCAGAGAGAGAGAGAGAGGAGGCCAGAGAGAGAGAGAGAGAGGAGGCCAGAGAGAGAGCGAGGAGGCCAGAGAGAGAGAGAGGAGGCCAGAGAGAGAGAGAGGAGGCCAGAGAGAGAGAGAGGAGGCCAGAGAGAGAGAGGGAGAAGAGACCAGAGAGAGAAAGAGGGAGAAGAGGCCAGAGAGAGAGAGAGAAAAGACCAGAGAGGGAGAGAGAGAGAAAAGACCAGAGAGGGAGAGAGGGAGAAGAGAACAGAGAGAGAGAGAGAGGGAGAAGAGACCAGAGAGAGAGAGGGAGAAGAGACCAGAGAGAGAGAGGGAGAAGAGACCAGAGAGAGAGAGGGAGAAGAGACCAGAGAGAGAGGGAGAAGGGACCAGAGAGAGAGGGAGAAGGGACCAGAGAGAGAGGGAGAAGAGACCAGAGAGGGAGAAGAGACCCGAGAGAGAGGGAGGGAGAAGAGACCAGAGAGAGAGAGAGGGAGAAGAGACCAGAGAGAGAGAGAGGGAGAAGAGACCAGAGAGAGAGAGAGGGAGAAGAGACCAGAGAGAGAGAGGGAGAAGAGACCAGAGAGAGAGAGAGGGAGAAGAGACCAGAGAGAGAGAGAGGGAGAAGATACCAGAGAGAGAGAGAGGGGGAGAAGAGACCAGAGAGAGAGAGGGAGAAGAGACCAGAGAGAGAAAGAGGGAGAAGAGACCAGAGAGAGAGGGAAAAGAGACCAGAGAGGGAGAAGAGACCCGAGAGAGAGGGAGAAGGGACCAGAGAGAGAGGGAGAAGGGACCAGAGAGAGAGAGAGAGGAGGCCAGAGAGAAAGATAGAAGGGACCAGAGAGAGAGAGAGAGGAGGCCAGAGAGAGAGAGAGAGAGGAGGCCAGAGAGAGAGCGAGGAGGCCAGAGAGAGAGAGAGGAGGCCAGAGAGAGAGAGGGGGCCAGAGAGAGAGAGAGGAGGCCAGAGAGAGAGAGGGAGAAGAGACCAGAGAGAGAAAGAGGGAGAAGAGGCCAGAGAGAGAGAGAGAAAAGACCAGAGAGGGAGAGAGAGAGAAAAGACCAGAGAGGGAGAGAGGGAGAAGAGAACAGAGAGAGAGAGAGAGGGAGAAGAGACCAGAGAGAGAGAGGGAGAAGAGACCAGAGAGAGAGAGGGAGAAGAGACCAGAGAGAGAGAGGGAGAAGAGACCAGAGAGAGAGAGGGGGAGAAGAGACCAGAGAGAGAGAGGGGGAGAAGAGACCAGAGAGAGAGAGGGGGAGAAGAGACCAGAGAGAGAGAGAAAAGAGACCAGAGAGGGAGAAGAGACCCGAGAGAGAGGGAGAAGGGACCAGAGAGAGAGAGAGGGAGAAGATACAAGAGAGAGAGAGGGGGAGAAGAGACCAGAGAGAGAGAGGGAGAAGAGACCAGAGAGAGAAAGAGGGAGAAGAGACCAGAGAGAGAGGGAAAAGAGACCAGAGAGGGAGAAGAGACCCGAGAGAGAGGGAGAAGGGACCAGAGAGAGAGGGAGAAGGGACCAGAGAGAGAGGGAGAAGAGACCAGAGAGGGAGAAGAGACCCGAGAGAGAGGGAGGGAGAAGAGACCAGAGAGAGAGAGAGAGGAGGCCAGAGAGAAAGATAGAAGGGACCAGAGAGAGAGAGAGAGGAGGCCAGAGAGAGAGAGAGAGAGGAGGCCAGAGAGAGAGCGAGGAGGCCAGAGAGAGAGAGAGGAGGCCAGAGAGAGAGAGAGGAGGCCAGAGAGAGAGAGAGGAGGCCAGAGAGAGAGAGGGAGAAGAGACCAGAGAGAGAAAGAGGGAGAAGAGGCCAGAGAGAGAGAGAGAAAAGACCAGAGAGGGAGAGAGAGAGAAAAGACCAGAGAGAGGGAGAGGGAGAAGAGAACAGAGAGAGAGAGAGAGGGAGAAGAGACCAGAGAGAGAGAGGGAGAAGAGACCAGAGAGAGAGAGGGAGAAGAGACCAGAGAGAGAGAGGGAGAAGAGACCAGAGAGAGAGGGAGAAGGGACCAGAGAGAGAGGGAGAAGGGACCAGAGAGAGAGGGAGAAGAGACCAGAGAGGGAGAAGAGACCCGAGAGAGAGGGAGGGAGAAGAGACCAGAGAGAGAGAGAGGGAGAAGAGACCAGAGAGAGAGAGAGGGAGAAGAGACCAGAGAGAGAGAGAGGGAGAAGAGACCAGAGAGAGAGAGGGAGAAGAGACCAGAGAGAGAGAGAGGGAGAAGAGACCAGAGAGAGAGAGAGGGAGAAGATACCAGAGAGAGAGAGGGGGAGAAGAGACCAGAGAGAGAGAGGGAGAAGAGACCAGAGAGAGAAAGAGGGAGAAGAGACCAGAGAGAGAGGGAAAAGAGACCAGAGAGGGAGAAGAGACCCGAGAGAGAGGGAGAAGGGACCAGAGAGAGAGGGAGAAGGGACCAGAGAGAGAGAGAGAGGAGGCCAGAGAGAAAGATAGAAGGGACCAGAGAGAGAGAGAGAGGAGGCCAGAGAGAGAGAGAGAGAGGAGGCCAGAGAGAGAGCGAGGAGGCCAGAGAGAGAGAGAGGAGGCCAGAGAGAGAGAGGGGGCCAGAGAGAGAGAGAGGAGGCCAGAGAGAGAGAGGGAGAAGAGACCAGAGAGAGAAAGAGGGAGAAGAGGCCAGAGAGAGAGAGAGAAAAGACCAGAGAGGGAGAGAGAGAGAAAAGACCAGAGAGGGAGAGAGGGAGAAGAGAACAGAGAGAGAGAGAGAGGGAGAAGAGACCAGAGAGAGAGAGGGAGAAGAGACCAGAGAGAGAGAGGGAGAAGAGACCAGAGAGAGAGAGGGAGAAGAGACCAGAGAGAGAGAGGGGGAGAAGAGACCAGAGAGAGAGAGGGGGAGAAGAGACCAGAGAGAGAGAGGGGGAGAAGAGACCAGAGAGAGAGAGAGGGAGAAGACACCAGAGAGAGGGAGAGGGAGAAGAGACCAGAGAGAGAGAGAGGGAGAAGAGACCAGAGAGAGAGAAGCAGAAGAGACCAGAGAGAGAGAAGCAGAAGAGACCAGAGAGAGAAAGAGGGAGAAGAGACCAGAGAGAGAAAGAGGGAGAAGAGACCAGAGGGAGAGAGAGAGAAGAGACCAGAGAGGGAGAAGAGACCCGAGAGAGAGGGAGGGAGAAGAGACCAGAGAGGGAGAAGAGACCCGAGAGAGAGGGAGGGAGAAGAGACCAGAGAGAGAGCGAGGGAGAAGAGACCAGAGAGAGAGAGAGAGGGAGAAGAGACCAGAGAGAGAGAGAGAGGGAGAAGAGACCAGAGAGAGAGAGAGGGAGAAGAGACCAGAGAGAGAGAGAGGGAGAAGAGACCAGAGAGAGAGAGAGGGAGAAGATACCAGAGAGAGAGAGAGGGAGAAGAGACCAGAGAGAGAGAGAGGGAGAAGAGACCAGAGAGAGAGAGGGAGAAGAGACCAGAGAGAGAAAGAGGGAGAAGAGACCAGAGAGAGAGGGAAAAGAGACCAGAGAGGGAGAAGAGACCCGAGAGAGAGGGAGAAGCGACCAGAGAGAGAGGGAGAAGAGACCCAAGAGAGAGGGAGAAGAGACCAGAGAGAGAGGAGAAGAGACCCGAGAGAGCGGGAGAAGGGACCAGAGAGAGAGAGAGAGAGAAAAGACCAGAGAGGGAGAGAGAGAGAAAAGACCAGAGAGAGAGAGAGGGAGAAGAGACCAGAGAGAGAGAGAGAGAGAGGGAGAAGACACCAGAGAGAGAGAGAGAGGGAGAAGACACCAGAGAGAGAGAGAGGGAGAAGACACCAGAGAGAGAGAGAGGGAGAAGACACCAGAGAGAGGGAGAGGGAGAAGAGACCAGAGAGAGAGAGAGGGAGAAGAGACCAGAGAGAGAGAAGCAGAAGAGACCAGAGAGAGAAAGAGGGAGAAGAGACCAGAGGGAGAGAGAGAGAAGAGACCATAGAGAGAGGGAGAAGGGACCAGAGAGAGAGGGAGAAGAGACCAGAGAGGGAGAAGAGACCTGAGAGAGAGGGAGGGAGAAGAGACCAGAGAGAGAGAGAGGGAGAAGAGACCAGAGAGAGAGAGAGGGAGAAGATACCAGAGAGAGAGGGGGGGAGAAGAGACCAGAGAGAGAGAGGGAGAAGAGACCAGAGAGAGAAAGAGGGAAAAGAGACCAGAGAGGGAGAAGAGACCCGAGAGAGAGGGAGAAGGGACCAGAGAGAGAGGGAGAAGGGACCAGAGAGAGAGAGAGGAGGCCAGAGAGAAAGAGAGAAGAGACCAGAGAGAGAGAGAAGAGACCAGAGAGAGAGAGAGGAGGCCAGAGAGAGAGAGAGAGAGGAGGCCAGAGAGAGAGAGAGAGGAGGCCAGAGAGAGAGAGAGGAGGCCAGAGAGAGAGAGAGGAGGCCAGAGAGAGAGAGAGGAGGCCAGAGAGAGAGAGGAGGCCAGAGAGAGAGAGGGAGAAGAGACCAGAGAGATAAAGAGGGAGAAGAGACCAGAGAGATAAAGAGGGAGAAGAGGCCAGAGAGAGAGAGAGAAAAGACCAGAGAATGAGAGAGAGAGAAAAGACCAGAGAGGGAGAGAGGGAGAAGAGAACAGAGAGAGAGAGAGAGGGAGAAGAGACCAGAGAGAGAGAGAGAGAAGAGACCAGAGAGAGAGAGGGAGAAGAGACCAGAGAGAGAGAGGGAGAAGAGACCAGAGAGAGAGAGGGAGAAGAGACCAGAGAGAGAGAGGGGGAGAAGAGACCAGAGAGAGAGGGAGAAGAGACCAGAGAGAGAGGGAGAAGAGACCAGAGAGAGAGGGAGAAGAGACCAGAGAGGGAGAAGAGACCCGAGAGAGAGGGAGAAGACACCCAAGAGAGAGGGAGAAGAGACCAGAGAGAGAGGAGAAGAGACCAGAGAGGGAGAAGAGACCCGAGAGGGAGAAGAGACCCGAGAGGGAGAAGAGACCCAAGAGGGAGAAGAGACCCGAGAGAGAGGGAGAAGGGACCAGAGAGAGAGAGAGAGTGAAAAGACCAGAGAGGGAGAGAGAGAGAAAAGACCAGAGAGGGAGAGAGGGAGAAGATACCAGAGAGAGAGAGAGGGAGAAGACACCAGAGAGAGAGAGAGAGGGAGAAGACACCAGAGAGAGAGAGAGAGGGAGAAGACACCAGAGAGAGAGAGAGAGAGAAGACACCAGAGAGAGGGAGAGGGAGAAGAGACCAGAGAGAGAGAGAGGGAGAAGAGACCAGAGAGAGAGAAGGAGAAGAGACCAGAGAGAGAAAGAGGGAGAAGAGACCAGAGAGAGAAAGAGAGAGAAGAGACCAGAGGGAGAGAGAGAGAAGAGACCATAGAGAGAGGGAGAAGGGACCAGAGAGAGAGGGAGAAGAGACCAGAGAGGGAGAAGAGACCCGAAAGAGAGGGAGGGAGAAGAGACCAGAGAGAGAGAGAGGGAGAAGAGACCAGAGAGAGAGAGAGGGAGAAGAGACCAGAGAGAGAGAGAGGGAGAAGAGACCAGAGAGAGAGAGGGAGAAGATACCAGAGAGAGAGAGAGGGAGAAGAGACCAGAGAGAGAGAGAGGGAGAAGAGACCAGAGAGAGAGAGGGAGAAGAGACCAGAGAGAGAAAGAGGGAGAAGAGACCAGAGAGAGAGGGAAAAGAGACCAGAGAGGGAGAAGAGACCCGAGAGAGAGGGAGAAGGGACCAGAGAGAGAGGGAGAAGGGACCAGAGAGAGAGAGAGAGGAGGCCAGAGAGAAAGAGAGAAGAGACCAGAGAGAGAGAGAAGAGACCAGAGAGAGAGAGAGGAGGCCAGAGAGAGAGAGAGAGGAAGCCAGAGAGAGAGAGAGAGGAGGCCAGAGAGAGAGAGAGGAGGCCAGAGAGAGAGAGAGGAGGCCAGAGAGAGAGAGGAGGCCAGAGAGAGAGAGGGAGAAGAGACCAGAGAGAGAAAGAGGGAGAAGAGACCAGAGAGAGAGAAAAGACCAGAGAGGGAGAGAGAGAGAAAAGACCAGAGAGGGAGAGAGGGAGAAGAGAACAGAGAGAGAGAGATAGGGAGAAGAGACCAGAGAGAGAGAGAGAGAAGAGACCAGAGAGAGAGAGGGAGAAGAGACCAGAGAGAGAGAGAGGGAGAAGAGACCAGAGAGAGAGAGGGAGAAGAGACCAGAGAGAGAGAGGGAGAAGAGACCAGAGAGAGAGAGGGAGAAGAGACCAGAGAGAGAGAGGGGGAGAAGAGACCAGAGAGAGAGAGGGGGAGAAGAGACCAGAGAGAGAGAGGGGGAGAAGAGACCAGAGAGAGAGATAGGGAGAAGAGACCAGAGAGAGAGAGAGGGAGAAGACACCAGAGAGAGAGAGAGGGAGAAGACACCAGAGAGAGGGAGAGGGAGAAGAGACCAGAGAGAGAGAGAGGGAGAAGAGACCAGAGGGAGAGAGAGAGAAGAGACCATAGAGAGAGGGAGAAGGGACCAGAGAGAGAGGGAGAAGAGACCAGAGAGGGAGAAGAGACCCGAGAGAGAGGGAGGGAAAAGAGACCAGAGAGAGAGAGAGGGAGAAGAGACCAGAGAGAGAGAGGGAGAAGATACCAGAGAGAGAGAGGGGGAGAAGAGACCAGAGAGAGAGAGGGAGAAGAGACCAGAGAGAGAAAGAGGGAGAAGAGACCAGAGAGAGAGGGAAAAGAGACCAGAGAGGGAGAAGAGACCCGAGAGAGAGGGAGAAGGGACCAGAGAGAGAGGGAGAAGGGACCAGAGAGAGAGGGAGAAGAGACCAGAGAGGGAGAAGAGACCCGAGAGAGAGGGAGGGAGAAGAGACCAGAGAGAGAGAGAGGGAGAAGAGACCAGAGAGAGAGAGAGGGAGAAGAGACCAGAGAGAGAGAGGGAGAAGAGACCAGAGAGAGAGAGAGGGAGAAGAGACCAGAGAGAGAGAGAGGGAGAAGATACCAGAGAGAGAGAGGGGGAGAAGAGACCAGAGAGAGAGAGGGAGAAGAGACCAGAGAGAGAAAGAGGGAGAAGAGACCAGAGAGAGAGGGAAAAGAGACCAGAGAGGGAGAAGAGACCCGAGAGAGAGGGAGAAGGGACCAGAGAGAGAGAGAGGGAGAAGATACAAGAGAGAGAGAGGGGGAGAAGAGACCAGAGAGAGAGAGGGAGAAGAGACCAGAGAGAGAAAGAGGGAGAAGAGACCAGAGAGAGAGGGAAAAGAGACCAGAGAGGGAGAAGAGACCCGAGAGAGAGGGAGAAGGGACCAGAGAGAGAGGGAGAAGGGACCAGAGAGAGAGGGAGAAGAGACCAGAGAGGGAGAAGAGACCCGAGAGAGAGGGAGGGAGAAGAGACCAGAGAGAGAGAGAGAGGAGGCCAGAGAGAAAGATAGAAGGGACCAGAGAGAGAGAGAGAGGAGGCCAGAGAGAGAGAGAGAGAGGAGGCCAGAGAGAGAGCGAGGAGGCCAGAGAGAGAGAGAGGAGGCCAGAGAGAGAGAGAGGAGGCCAGAGAGAGAGAGAGGAGGCCAGAGAGAGAGAGGGAGAAGAGACCAGAGAGAGAAAGAGGGAGAAGAGGCCAGAGAGAGAGAGAGAAAAGACCAGAGAGGGAGAGAGAGAGAAAAGACCAGAGAGGGAGAGAGGGAGAAGAGAACAGAGAGAGAGAGAGAGGGAGAAGAGACCAGAGAGAGAGAGGGAGAAGAGACCAGAGAGAGAGAGGGAGAAGAGACCAGAGAGAGAGAGGGAGAAGAGACCAGAGAGAGAGGGAGAAGGGACCAGAGAGAGAGGGAGAAGGGACCAGAGAGAGAGGGAGAAGAGACCAGAGAGGGAGAAGAGACCCGAGAGAGAGGGAGGGAGAAGAGACCAGAGAGAGAGAGAGGGAGAAGAGACCAGAGAGAGAGAGAGGGAGAAGAGACCAGAGAGAGAGAGAGGGAGAAGAGACCAGAGAGAGAGAGGGAGAAGAGACCAGAGAGAGAGAGAGGGAGAAGAGACCAGAGAGAGAGAGAGGGAGAAGATACCAGAGAGAGAGAGGGGGAGAAGAGACCAGAGAGAGAGAGGGAGAAGAGACCAGAGAGAGAAAGAGGGAGAAGAGACCAGAGAGAGAGGGAAAAGAGACCAGAGAGGGAGAAGAGACCCGAGAGAGAGGGAGAAGGGACCAGAGAGAGAGGGAGAAGGGACCAGAGAGAGAGAGAGAGGAGGCCAGAGAGAAAGATAGAAGGGACCAGAGAGAGAGAGAGAGGAGGCCAGAGAGAGAGAGAGAGAGGAGGCCAGAGAGAGAGCGAGGAGGCCAGAGAGAGAGAGAGGAGGCCAGAGAGAGAGAGGGGGCCAGAGAGAGAGAGAGGAGGCCAGAGAGAGAGAGGGAGAAGAGACCAGAGAGAGAAAGAGGGAGAAGAGGCCAGAGAGAGAGAGAGAAAAGACCAGAGAGGGAGAGAGAGAGAAAAGACCAGAGAGGGAGAGAGGGAGAAGAGAACAGAGAGAGAGAGAGAGGGAGAAGAGACCAGAGAGAGAGAGGGAGAAGAGACCAGAGAGAGAGAGGGAGAAGAGACCAGAGAGAGAGAGGGAGAAGAGACCAGAGAGAGAGAGGGGGAGAAGAGACCAGAGAGAGAGAGGGGGAGAAGAGACCAGAGCGAGAGAGGGGGAGAAGAGACCAGAGAGAGAGAGAGGGAGAAGACACCAGAGAGAGGGAGAGGGAGAAGAGACCAGAGAGAGAGAGAGGGAGAAGAGACCAGAGAGAGAGAAGCAGAAGAGACCAGAGAGAGAGAAGCAGAAGAGACCAGAGAGAGAAAGAGGGAGAAGAGACCAGAGAGAGAAAGAGGGAGAAGAGACCAGAGGGAGAGAGAGAGAAGAGACCATAGAGAGAGGGAGAAGAGACCAGAGAGGGAGAAGAGACCCGAGAGAGAGGGAGGGAGAAGAGACCAGAGAGGGAGAAGAGACCCGAGAGAGAGGGAGGGAGAAGAGACCAGAGAGAGAGAGAGGGAGAAGAGACCAGAGAGAGAGAGAGAGGGAGAAGAGACCAGAGAGAGAGAGAGAGGGAGAAGAGACCAGAGAGAGAGAGAGGGAGAAGAGACCAGAGAGAGAGAGAGGGAGAAGAGACCAGAGAGAGAGAGAGGGAGAAGATACCAGAGAGAGAGAGAGGGAGAAGAGACCAGAGAGAGAGAGAGGGAGAAGAGACCAGAGAGAGAGAGGGAGAAGAGACCAGAGAGAGAAAGAGGGAGAAGAGACCAGAGAGAGAGGGAAAAGAGACCAGAGAGGGAGAAGAGACCCGAGAGAGAGGGAGAAGCGACCAGAGAGAGAGGGAGAAGAGACCCAAGAGAGAGGGAGAAGAGACCAGAGAGAGAGGAGAAGAGACCCGAGAGAGAGAGAGAGAAGAGACCAGAGAGAGAGAGGGAGAAAAGACCAGAGAGAGAGAGGGGGAGAAGAGACCAGAGAGAGAGAGGGGGAGAAGAGACCAGAGAGAGAGAGGGGGAGAAGAGACCAGAGAGAGAGAGAGGGAGAAGAGACCAGAGAGAGAGAGAGGGAGAATATACCAGAGAGAGAGAGAGAGAGAAGAGACCAGAGAGAGAAAGAGGGAGAAGAGACCAGAGAGAGAGGGAAAAGAGACCAGAGAGAGAGGGAAAAGAGACCAGAGAGGGAGAAGAGACCCGAGAGAGAGGGAGAAGGGACCAGAGAGAGAGGGAGAAGGGACCAGAGAGAGAGAGAGGAGGCCAGAGAGAATGAGAGAAGAGACCAGAGAGAGAGAAGAGACCAGAGAGAGAGAGAGGAGGCCAGAGAGAGAGAGAGAGAGGAGGCCAGAGAGAGAGAGAGAGAGAGGAGGCCAGAGAGAGAGAGAGGAGGCCAGAGAGAGAGAGAGAGGAGGCCAGAGAGAGAGAGAGAGGAGGCCAGAGAGAGAGAGAGGGAGAAGAGACCAGAGAGAGAAAGAGGGAGAAGAGACCAGAGGGAGAGAGAGAGAAGAGACCATAGGGAGAGGGAGAAGGGACCAGAGAGAGAGGGAGAAGAGACCAGAGAGGGAGAAGAGACCCGAGAGAGAGGGAGGGAGAAGAGACCAGAGAGAGAGAGAGGGAGAAGAGACCAGAGAGAGAGAGAGAGGGAGAAGAGACCAGAGAGAGAGAGAGGGAGAAGAGACCAGAGAGAGAGAGAGAGGGAGAAGAGACCAGAGAGAGAGAGAGGGAGAAGAGACCAGAGAGAGAGAGAGAGGGAGAAGAGACCAGAGAGAGAGAGAGGGAGAAGATACCAGAGAGAGAGAGAGGGAGAAGAGACCAGAGAGAGAGAGAGGGAGAAGAGACCAGAGAGAGAGAGGGAGAAGAGACCAGAGAGAGAAAGAGGGAGAAGAGACCAGAGAGAGAGGGAAAAGAGACCAGAGAGGGAGAAGAGACCCGAGAGAGAGGGAGAAGCGACCAGAGAGAGAGGGAGAAGAGACCCAAGAGAGAGGGAGAAGAGACCAGAGAGAGAGGAGAAGAGACCCGAGAGAGAGAGAGAGAAGAGACCAGAGAGAGAGAGGGAGAAAAGACCAGAGAGAGAGAGGGGGAGAAGAGACCAGAGAGAGAGAGGGGGAGAAGAGACCAGAGAGAGAGAGGGGGAGAAGAGACCAGAGAGAGAGAGAGGGAGAAGAGACCAGAGAGAGAGAGAGGGAGAATATACCAGAGAGAGAGAGAGAGAGAAGAGACCAGAGAGAGAAAGAGGGAGAAGAGACCAGAGAGAGAGGGAAAAGAGACCAGAGAGAGAGGGAAAAGAGACCAGAGAGGGAGAAGAGACCCGAGAGAGAGGGAGAAGGGACCAGAGAGAGAGGGAGAAGGGACCAGAGAGAGAGAGAGGAGGCCAGAGAGAATGAGAGAAGAGACCAGAGAGAGAGAAGAGACCAGAGAGAGAGAGAGGAGGCCAGAGAGAGAGAGAGAGAGGAGGCCAGAGAGAGAGAGAGAGAGAGGAGGCCAGAGAGAGAGAGAGGAGGCCAGAGAGAGAGAGAGGAGGCCAGAGAGAGAGAGAGAGGAGGCCAGAGAGAGAGAGAGGGAGAAGAGACCAGAGAGAGAAAGAGGGAGAAGAGACCAGAGGGAGAGAGAGAGAAGAGACCATAGGGAGAGGGAGAAGGGACCAGAGAGAGAGGGAGAAGAGACCAGAGAGGGAGAAGAGACCCGAGAGAGAGGGAGGGAGAAGAGACCAGAGAGAGAGAGAGGGAGAAGAGACCAGAGAGAGAGAGAGAGGGAGAAGAGACCAGAGAGAGAGAGAGGGAGAAGAGACCAGAGAGAGAGAGAGAGGGAGAAGAGACCAGAGAGAGAGAGAGGGAGAAGAGACCAGAGAGAGAGAGAGGGAGAAGATACCAGAGAGAGAGAGAGAGGGAGAAGAGACCAGAGAGAGAGAGAGGGAGAAGAGACCAGAGAGAGAGAGGGAGAAGAGACCAGAGAGAGAAAGAGGGAGAAGAGACCAGAGAGAGAGGGAGAAGAGACCCGAGAGAGAGGGAGAAGGGACCAGAGAGAGAGGGAGAAGGGACCAGAGAGAGAGGGAGAAGGGACCAGAGAGAAAGAGAGAAGAGACCAGAGAGAGAGAAGAGACCAGAGAGAGAGATAGGAGGCCAGAGAGAGAGAGAGAGGAGGCCAGAGAGAGAGAGAGGAGGCCAGAGAGAGAGACAGGAGGCTAGAGAGAGAGAGAGGAGGCCAGAGAGAGAGAGAGGAGGCCAGAGAGAGAGAGGAGGCCAGAGAGAAAGAGGGAGAAGAGACCAGAGAGAGAGAGAGAAAAGACCAGAGAGGGAGAGAGAGAAAAGACCAGAGAGGGAGAGAGGGAGAAGAGAACAGAGAGAGAGAGAGAAGAGACCAGAGAGAGAGAGAGAGAAGAGACCAGAGAGAGAGAGGGAGAAGAGACCAGAGAGAGAGAGAGGGAGAAGAGACCAGAGAGAGAGAGGGAGAAGAGACCAGAGAGAGAGAGGGAGAAGAGACCAGAGAGAGAGAGGGAGAAGAGACAAGAGAGAGAGAGGGAGAAGAGACCAGAGAGAGAGAGGGAGAAGAGATCAGAGAGAGAGAGGGGGAGAAGAGACCAGAGAGAGAGAGGGGGAGAAGAGACCAGAGAGAGAGAGAGGGAGAAGAGACCAGAGAGAGAGAGAGGGAGAAGAGACCAGAGAGAGAGAGAGGGAGAATATACCAGAGAGAGAGAGAGAGAGAAGAGACCAGAGAGAGAAAGAGGGAGAAGAGACCAGAGAGGGAGAGAGGAGGCCAGAGAGAGAGAGAGAGAGGAGGCCAGAGAGAGAGAGAGGAGGCCATAGAGAGAGAGAGGAGGCCAGAGAGAGAGAGAGGAGGCCAGAGAGAGAGAGGAGGCCAGAGAGAGAGAGGGAGAAGAGACCAGAGAGAGAAAGAGGGAGAAGAGACCAGAGAGAGAGAGAGAAAAGACCAGAGAGGGAGAGAGAGAGAAAAGACCAGAGAGGGAGAGAGGGAGAAGAGACCAGAGAGAGAAAGAGGGAGAAGAGACCAGAGAGAGAGAGAGAGAAAAGACCAGAGAGGGAGAGAGAGAGAAAAGACCAGAGAGGGAGAGAGGGAGAAGAGAACAGAGAGAGAGCGAGAGGGAGAAGAGACCAGAGAGAGAGAGAGAGAAGAGACCAGAGAGAGAGAGGGAGAAGAGACCAGAGAGAGAGAGAGAGAAGAGACCAGAGAGAGAGAGGGAGAAAAGACCAGAGAGAGAGAGGGGGAGAAGAGACCAGAGAGAGAGAGGGGGAGAAGAGACCAGAGAGAGAGAGGGGGAGAAGAGACCAGAGAGAGAGAGAGGGAGAAGAGACCAGAGAGAGAGAGAGGGAGAATATACCAGAGAGAGAGAGAGAGAGAAGAGACCAGAGAGAGAAAGAGGGAGAAGAGACCAGAGAGAGAGGGAAAAGAGACCAGAGAGAGAGGGAAAAGAGACCAGAGAGGGAGAAGAGACCCGAGAGAGAGGGAGAAGGGACCAGAGAGAGAGGGAGAAGGGACCAGAGAGAGAGAGAGGAGGCCAGAGAGAAAGAGAGAAGAGACCAGAGAGAGAGAAGAGACCAGAGAGAGAGTGAGGAGGCCAGAGAGAGAGAGAGAGGAGGCCAGAGAGAGAGAGAGAGAGGAGGCCAGAGAGAGAGAGAGGAGGCCAGAGAGAGAGAGAGGAGGCCAGAGAGAGAGAGAGAGGAGGCCAGAGAGAGAGAGAGGGAGAAGAGACCAGAGAGAGAAAGAGGGAGAAGAGACCAGAGAGAGAGAGAGAAAAGACCAGAGAGGGAGAGAGAGAGAAAAGACCAGAGAGGGAGAGAGGGAGAAGAGACCAGAGAGAGAAAGAGGGAGAAGAGACCAGAGAGAGAGAGAGAGAAAAGACCAGAGAGGGAGAGAGAGAGAAAAGACCAGAGAGGGAGAGAGGGAGAAGAGAACAGAGAGAGAGCGAGAGGGAGAAGAGACCAGAGAGAGAGAGAGAGAAGAGACCAGAGAGAGAGAGGGAGAAGAGACCAGAGAGAGAGAGAGAGAAGAGACCAGAGAGAGAGAGGGAGAAAAGACCAGAGAGAGAGAGGGGGAGAAGAGACCAGAGAGAGAGAGGGGGAGAAGAGACCAGAGAGAGAGAGGGGGAGAAGAGACCAGAGAGAGAGAGAGAGGGAGAAGAGACCAGAGAGAGAGAGAGGGAGAATATACCAGAGAGAGAGAGAGAGAGAAGAGACCAGAGAGAGAAAGAGGGAGAAGAGACCAGAGAGAGAGGGAAAAGAGACCAGAGAGAGAGGGAAAAGAGACCAGAGAGGGAGAAGAGACCCGAGAGAGAGGGAGAAGGGACCAGAGAGAGAGGGAGAAGAGACCAGAGAGAGAGGGAGAAGAGACGAGAGAGAGAGGGAAAAGAGACCAGAGAGAGAGGGAAAAGAGACCAGAGAGAGAGGGAAAAGAGACCCGAGAGAGAGAGAGAGGGGCAGAAGCGAGAGAGGCAGAAGCGAGAGAGGCAGAAGAGAGAGAGGCAGAAGAGAGAGAGGCAGAAGAGAGAGAGGCAGAAGAGAGAGAGGCAGAAGAGAGAGAGGCAGAAGAGAGAGAGAGGCAGGAGAGAGAGAGAGAGGCAGGAGAGAAAGGGAGAGGCAGAAGAGAGAGAGGGATAAGAGGATGAGAGTGAAGACCAGAGAGAGAGAAGAGACCAGAGAGAGAAGAGACCAGAGAGAGAGAGAGAAGAGAGACCAGAGAGAGAGAGGGGGAGAGAAGAGACCAGAGAGAGAGAGACCAATTAGACCCAACCAAATAATGAGAAAACAAAAAGATAATTACTTGACACATTGGAAAGAATTAACAAAAAAACAGAGCAAACTAGAATGCTATTTGAAACAGAGAGTACACAGCGGCAGAATACCTGACCACTGTGACTGACCAAAACTTAAGGAAAGCTTTGACTATGTGTCAAAGTGAGCAGAGCCTTGCTATTGAGAAAGGCTGTAGTGCCTTGCTATTGAGAAAGGCTGTAGTAGGCAGACATGGCTCTCAAGAGAAGACAGGCTATGTATGTGCTCACTGCCCACAAAATGAGGTGGAAACTGAGCTGCACTTCCTAACCTCCTGCCCAATGTATGACCATATTAGAGAGACATATTTCCCTCAAATTACACAGATCCATAAAAAATTTTGAAAACAAATCCAATTTTGATAAACTCCCATATCTACTGGGTGAAATTCCACAGTGTGCCGTCACAGCAGCAAGATTTGTGACCTGTTGCCACAAGAAAAGGGCAACCAGTAAAGAACAAACACCATTGTAAATACAACCCATATTTATGTTTATTTATTTTCCCTTTTGTACTTGAACTATTTGCACATCGTTACAACACTGTATATATATATATATATATATAAAATATGACATTTAAAATGTATATTCTTTTGGAACTTCTGTGAGTGTAATGTTTACTGTTCATTTATTTTATATGCACTTCACTTGCTTTGGCAATGTGAACACATGTTTCCCATGCCAATAAAGCCCCTTGAATTGAATTGAGAGACGCCAGAGAGACCACACAGAGAGAGACCAGGGACAGACCAGAGAGAGAGACACCAGAGAGAGAGAGAGAGACCAGAGAGAGAAAGGGGCTGGTGCACTTCACAAAATAGATGGCATCATGAGGAAGGAAAATTATGTGAATATATTGAAGCAACATCTCAAGACATCAGTCAGGAAGTTTAAGCTTGGTCGCAAATGGGTCTTCCAAATGGACAATGACCCCAAGCATATTTCCAAAGTTGTAGCAAAATGGCTTAAGGACAACAAAGTCAAGGTATTGGAGTGGCCATCAGAAAGCCCTGACCTCAATCCTGACTCTCCACTATTATTCTGACATTTCACATTCTTAAAATAAAGTTGTGTTCCTAAATGAACTAAAACAGGGATTTTTTACTACGATTAAATACCAGGAACTGTGAAAAACTGAGTTTAAATGTATTTGGCTAAGGTGTATGTAAACTTCCGAATTCAACTGTAGACCATCCCACCACAGGTAGACCATCCAACCACAGGTAGACCATCCCACCACAGGTAGACCATCCAACCACAGGTAGACCATCCCACCACAGGTAGACCATCCAAACACAGGTAGACCATCCCACCACAGGTAGACCATTCCACCACAGGTAGACCATTCCACCACAGGTAGACCATTCCACCACAGGTAGACCATCCCACCACAGGTAGACCATCCCACCACAGGTAGACCATCTGTGAAAAAGGTAGACCCGCCACAGGTAGACCATCCCACCACAGGTAAACCATCCCACCACAGGTAAACCATCCCACCACAGGTAAACCATCCCACCACAGGTAAACCATCCCACCACAGGTAAACCATCCCACCACAGGTAAACCATCCCACCATAGGTAGACCATCCCACCACAGGTAGACCATCCCACCACAGGTAGACCATCCCACCACAGGTAGACCATCTGTGAAAAAGGTAGACCCGCCACAGGTAGACCATCTGTGAAAAAGGTAGACCCGCCACAGGTAGACCATCCCACCACAGGTAAACCATCCCACCACAGGTAAACCATCCCACCACAGGTAAACCATCCCACCACAGGTAAACCATCCCACCATAGGCAGACCATCCCACCACAGGTAGACCATCCCACCACAGGAAGACCATCCCACCACAGGTAAACAGATGCTACAATGTATAGGCCTGGGATGAGCAACCGGCTGCCCATGGGGAACTCAGTCAGGGTCTGAACTTACTTTTGAGAGTTAGAATAGTAGAGCACATGTTCATTTTGTGTAATTTTGACATTTGGTTGTGAGTCGTTACCATATTAAAAACTGCAAAACATCTCTCCTCCCCCATGAGACAAAATTAAATGAGTTGTAAAATTGCAATATCTTCTCTCCGCCACAATGGCAAAAATGTGTTGAATTGAAGCACACTTGCTTTAAAAACTACAACATTTTATCTATGCCCACATTGCTAAATTGTGTACAATTGCAGAAATGTACTCTAACATTTAAATTTCTCTCCACTGTAAAGGGGGGATGCTTAAATGTTTTTCTCAAGCTGGTGAGGGGGAGGCAACTAAATATCACTTAGGCCCCCAAAAGGATAGGTCCGGCTCTGACTGCATGTGTGGGTATGGATGTGGGTGTAGATGTGGGTATAGGTGTGGGTATAGGTGTGGGTAGATGTGGGTATGGATGTGGGTACGGATGTGTGTGTAGATGTGGGTACAGATGTGGGTACGGATGTGGGTACGGATGTGGGTACGGATGTGGGTATAGGTGTGTGTATAGGTGTGGGTGTAGATGTGTGTATAGATGTGGGTGTAGATGTGTGTATAGGTGTGGGTGTAGATGTGTGTATAGGTGTGGGTGT
Organism: Oncorhynchus mykiss; assembly: GCF_013265735.2. Taxonomy (NCBI): domain Eukaryota; kingdom Metazoa; phylum Chordata; class Actinopteri; order Salmoniformes; family Salmonidae; genus Oncorhynchus; species Oncorhynchus mykiss. The sequence continues at coordinate 91,940,457 of NC_048581.1, read as the reverse complement.
AGATGTGTGTATAGATGTGGGTGTAGATGTGGGTATAGATGTGGGTATAGATGTGGGTATAGGTGTGGGTATAGGTGTGGGTATAGGTGTGTGTATAGGTGTGGGTGTAGATGTGTGTATAGATGTGGGTGTAGATGTGTGTATAGATGTGGGTATAGATGTGGGTATAGGTGTGGGTGTAGGTGTGGGTGTAGATGTAGATGTGGGTGTAGATGTGGGTATAGGTATAGATGTGTGTATAGATGTGTGTATAGATGTGGGTATAGATGTGTGTATAGATGTGTGTATAGATGTGTGTATAGATGTGGGTATAGGTGTGGGTGTAGGTGTGGGTGTAGATGTAGATGAGGGTGTAGATGTGGGTGTAGATGTGGGTATAAGTATAGATGTGGGTATAGATGTGGGTGTAGATGTGTGTATAGATGTGGGTGTAGATGTGTGTATAGATGTGGGTATAGATGTGTGTATAGATGTGGGTGTAGATGTGTGTATAGATGTGGGTATGGATGTGTGTATAGATGTGGGTATAGGTGTGGGTGTAGGTGTGGGTGTAGATGTAGATGTAGATGTGGGTGTAGATGTGGGTATAGGTATAGATGTGGGTATAGATGTGGGTATAGATGTGTGTATAGGTGTGGGTGTAGATGTGTGTATAGGTGTGGGTGTAGATGTGTGTATAGATGTGTGTATAGATGTGGGTATGGATGTGTGTATAGATGTGGGTATAGGTGTGGGTGTAGATGTAGATGTAGATGTGGGTGTAGATGTGGGTATAGGTATAGATATGGGTATAGATGTGGGTATAGATGTGTGTATATGTGTGGGTGTAGATGTGTGTATAGGTGTGGGTGTAGATGTGTGTATAGATGTGTGTATAGATGTGGGTATGGATGTGTGTATAGATGTGGGTATAGGTGTGGGTGTAGGTGTGGGTGTAGATGTAGATGTAGATGTGGGTGTAGATGTGGGTATAGGTATAGATGTGGGTGTAGATGTGTGTATAGGTGTGGGTGTAGATGTGTGTATAGGTGTGGGTGTAGATGTGTGTATAGGTGTGGGTGTAGATGTGTGTATAGGTGTGGGTGTAGATGTGTGTATAGATGTGTGTATAGGTGTGTGTATAGGTGTGTGTATAGGTGTGGGTGTAGATGTGTGTATAGGTGTAGGTATAGATGTGTGTATAGGTGTGGGTGTAGATGTGTGTATAGGTGTGGGTGTAGATGTGTGTATAGGTGTGGGTGTAGATGTGTGTATAGATGTGTGTATAGATGTGGGTATGGATGTGTGTATAGGTGTGGGTGTAGATGTGTGTATAGGTGTAGGTATAGATGTGTGTATAGGTGTAGGTATAGATGTGTGTATAGGTGTGGGTGTAGATGTGTGTATAGGTGTGGGTGTAGATGTGTGTATAGATGTGTGTATAGATGTGGGTATGGATGTGTGTATAGGTGTGGGTGTAGATGTGTGTATAGATGTGGGTATGGATGTGGGTATGGATGTGGTGAGGCAGACCTGTTTTTGTCCCCCCCCCACCCCATCAAGAAGTATAAAATCCCTGTTATAGGTGACAAAGTAAGCAGCAACGTTACATAACTTGTCAATGGATCACGTAAATAAACATAGTTTACCTTCGTAGCAAATTATTCCGATGTTGTTGTTCATTTTGTCCAGGTACTGATAGCTCAACAGATCCATTTTCCTAACAAGCATTTAAAAGACCAGCTTTTTTGCTTCTAACCGAGTCGCAAAGAAAAAGGATTGCGACCAGAGCTCGACTTGACGTGGAGGAGTCGACCACACGGAGCTGCTAAACTGCTCAGACTTCAACTCAACTTTTCTACGCGCAAATAAACTCCTCCAATCAAAGAAAAACGTTGAAAAAAAATACTTCCCGATAAAAATCCTAGGGAGTTTTTAAATACTTGTAAAGATATAAAAAGTATTTGTTGGGACAAGAAAAGGGTGTAGCGCCAGTTGCTCCTAACCTTACAGCCAGCTGTAAAGTCGCACTGACACGCAGCAGGCTTGGCTCCGTCCGACTCCAATCTACACCCGTTTCCTCCGAGGAGACGACGAACACTGGGCATGCTCGGTAAATCCCGGGAGAGACTCAAATGTCAGGGATTTTTTTCACAGAAGATCAGCCTTCCAAATGCAGAGCCAGGCAGGGCCGGGGAGGGGAGAGTAGGAGAGAGGGGAGAGAGACTAAAAACAAGGAGGGGCTACTACATCATTTGGGAGACAGGAAATAGTGCCGTCTTGACGAAAATAACATACAACGAGAACTCTATTCAGAATACATTTAACCTAGTTCCTTCTTACAAACATACGGATATTAACTGTGACTTACAGAACTGTGGTTTTCATGAAGACAGTTTGGCTACTATAATTCTGTATGGTACAAGTGTCCTTCAAAATCCACTACTCAAATCTCCAAATACAACAGTATTTCTTGTTTTGATAGGAGAGAGAGAAAAACAAAACAATGCCCTGACATTACCCAAATATATCTTACTATGTACAGTGATGCTGTGCTGCCCTCTAGTGGAACAGAATCACTACTTCCTAGATTATGCACCAAATTGCACACAGGGACCAAATAGGCCTTGTCAAGAGGGGATGTTAATCATTTCATAATCATAATTCAGAGTATGCTTATTATTTCAATACAGATGCATAGATAATGTTATTTTTTGTTGTTGTGTGCAAACACTTTTTCATATCTATATTGTAAATACACTTGATTGTATAAGTTTTGTATATTTTGGTTTGGTCCGTCATGGGGTCTCTGTGTTACCGTACCCTCCTATTGTTCTCTCTTGCCTGACCTTCAGCTAGACAGGTATGTTGTCCTTGGCTCTGCTATTTTTCATTGATCATCCTTGAGATGTTTCTACAACTTGATTGGAATCCACCTGTGGTAAATTCAATTGATTGGACATGATTTGGAAAGGCACACACCTGTCTATACAAGGTCCCAAAATAAGGTCGAAGGAATTGTCCGTAGAGCTCGGAGACAGGATTGTGTCGAGGCACAGATCTGGGGAAGGGTACCAAAAATGTCTGCAACATTGAATGTCCCCAAGAACACAATGGCCTCTGTTAGCAATTGATGTTATTCTTTAATAAACACAGACCCCAAAGCAAATCAGGTTTATTCAAAGAGGACAACTCATACAGAGAGGTAGATGGTCTCCCCTGTCCTCAGTGATTCTCTCCAGTGGTTCTCTCCCCAGAACAAAGGGACAGCGTGTCGTTTTATAACCCAGCCCTTAGCCTGTGGTTGACCAATTAGAATTCCTTGCAAAAAAAACAAGCCAATGGCCAATTAACAAGTATCCAATTTCAGAAGACATATTCCTCCCATGTCTCTGAACCACTGACCTTATTACAGAAAAAACACTTTCGTTTTTACTTCATTGACTTCTGGTCCTTTTGACCTCTCGTCTCTGACTTGTGTATTTATCTTCAACACATTCAACCTCCGTTGTTCTTTAATTTACGAACCACCGGACAAACTGAGCAATCAGGGGAGGATGGCCTTGGTCAGGGAGGTGACCAAGAACCCGATGGTCACTCTGACAGAGCTCTAGAGTTCCTCTGTGGAGATGGGAGAATCTTCCAGTAGGACAACCATCTCTGCAGCACTCCACCAATCAGGTCTTTATGGTAGAGTGGCCAGACGGAAGCCACTCCTCAGTAAAAGGCACATGACAGCCCGCTTGATATTTGCCAAAAGACACCTAAAGGACTCTCAGACCATGAGAAACAAGAGTCTCTGTTCTGATGAAACAAAGATTGAACTCTTTGGCCTGAATGCCAAGCGTCACGTCTGGAGGAAACCTGGCACCATCCCTACGGTGAAGCATGGTGGTGGCAGCATCATGGAATGTTTCTCAGTAGCAGGGACTGGGAAACTAGTCAGGACCGAGGGAAAGATGAACTGAGCAAAGTACAGAGAGATCCTTGATGAAAACCTGGTCCAGAGCGATCAGGACCTCAGATGATGAACCTTCGCCCCAGTCTAACAGGACAATGACCCTAAGCACACAGCCAAGACAGAGTAGGAGTGGCACCAGGACAACTCTCTGAATGTTTTTGAGTAGCCCAGCCAGAGAGACCAGACTTCAACCCGATCGAACATCCCTGGAGAGACCTGAAAATAGCTGTGGAGCGACACTCCCCATCCAACCTGACAGAGCTTGAGAGGATCTGCAGAGAAGAATGGGAGAAACTCTCCAAATACAGGTGTGCCAAGCTTGTAGCGTCATACCTAAGAAGACTGGAGGTTGTAATCACTGTCAAAGGTGCTTTAACAAAGTACTGAGTAGAAGGGTCTGAATATTTATGTAAACGTCACATTTCAGTTTTTTAAATTTTAAATACACATGCAAAAAGAAAGTTTTTACTTTGTCATTACGGGGTATTGTGTGTAGACTGATGGCGGGGGGAAAACAATGCAAGTTAGTACAGAATGCTCAGATCAACCTTTAAAGAGATGGGTGGGGCTCTGGCTTAAGAGATGGGTGGGGCTAAGGCTTAAGAGATGGGTGGGGCTAAGGCTTAAGAGATGGGTGGGGCTAAGGCTTAAGAGATGGGTGGGGCTAAGGCTTAAGAGATGGGTGGGGCTAAAGTTTAAGAGGGTGTGAACAATGGTGAAGGGTGGAAACAAAGGGCTCTCCAGTAGTAGTACCAAAATATTCAAAGGCCATTTTATCAAAAGTGAGTTTACTAGTTTAATCAACTTTCAAAGCATAATTACTTTCCTGTTGTTCCTCAACTCTAGTGTGTGATATACCATGTTGTATCTCTGAGTCTCTACTTTTATCCAATGTGAAAAACACCATTTCACATGTTGCTACATTAGACTGATTTGAGACAGGCACATCTGAACAATATATGATGGAAGGGAGTTGCAGGCAATAAGGGCTCTGTATAATACGAAACACTTTCTTTAATCTGTTCTGGATTCGGGGACTGTGGAAAGACCCCTGGTGAAATGTCTGGTGGGGTAAGTGTGTGTGTGTCAGAGCTGTGTGTAAGTTGACTATGCAAACAATTTGAAATGTTTAACACATTAATGTTTCTTATAAAAATAAAGAAGTGATGCAATCAGTCTCTCCTCAAACTCTGAGCCAAGAGAGACTGGAATACATAGTATTTATATCAGCCCTCTGATGACAATGAAGAGCAAGACGTGGCGCTCTGTTCTGGGCTGTTCTGCAGCTTAGCGAGGTCTTTACCTGCAGCACTGGACCACATGACTGGACAATAATCAAGACAAGATAAAAACTAGAGCCTCCAGGACTTGCTTTGTGGAGTGTGGTGTCGAAAAAGCAGAACAGATCTCTTTATCGCGGACAGACCTCTCCCCATCTTTACAACCATTGAATCTACATTGAACAAAAATATAAAAAACGCAACATGTAAAGTGTTGGTCCCATGTTAATTAATAAGGCTTATTTCTGCATATTGCACCTTTAAAAGACAGTCAGTTGGGGCCCCTTAGCAGCTGGGGCCCAATTCATTAAAACCTATAAAACATGGGCCAAGTATGCCGATGACCACATACACACGTAAACTAACACATACACACGTGACTCATTCCATCTGTTCAGACACACGTCTTCCCTGCAGATGTCCAGACCTGCTCTACATTACTACTAAACCTGTAGCTAACCCACAGCCCCCCCCCTCCTAACCCACAGCGCCCCCATCTCCTAACCCACAGCGCCCCCATCTCCTAACCCACAGCCCCCCCTCCTAACCCACAGCGCCCCCCCCCCCCCCCCTAACCCACAGCCCCCCCCCTCCTAACCCACAGCCCCAAGAACACAGTGTGTGTGTGTGTGTGTGTGTGTGGCCATACTTTTATTTGTAAAAACAAACCTACTAGTTGGTATTTACAGGCTGAGTGTTGCATAACTGTTAATCACCTTAGGGTAGTTACTCAACTCAGAACAAAAGGGACCATTTAACAAAACTAATTGTAGTGACTATTAGTGCTGCCTGCCACTACAGGTCCATTGTGATTGTATCAATACAGACAGTACAGTCCACCCTGTTTACACTACGACAGACAGTACAGTCCTGTCCACCCTGTTTACACTACAACAGACAGTACAGTCCTGTCCACCCTGTTTACACTACGACAGACAGTACAGTCCACCCTGTTTACACTACGACAGACAGTACAGTCCTGTCCACCCTGTTTACACTACGACAGACAGTACAGTCCTGTCCACCCCGTTTACACTACAACAGACAGTCCTGTCCACCCCGTTTACACTACGACAGACAGTACAGTCCTGTCCACCCTGTTTACACTACAACAGACAGTCCTGTCCACCCTGTTTACACTACGACAGACAGTAGTCCTGTCCACCCTGTTTACACTACGACAGACAGTACAGTCCACCCTGTTTACACTACAACAGACAGTCCTGTCCACCCTGTTTACACTATGACAGACAGTAGTCCTGTCCACCCTGTTTACACTACGACAGACAGTACAGTCCACCCCGTTTACACTACAACATACAGTCCTGTCCACCCTGTTTACACTACGACAGACAGCACAGTCCTGTCCACCCTGTTTACACTACGACAGACAGCACAGTCCTGTCCACCCTGTTTACACTACGACAGACAGTCCTGTCCACCCTGTTTAGGAAAGGGGGACACCTGGTCACACTGGTCAGTATAACAACAATGCATTTAACTGAAAAGTGTGTACAGTAAAATAATCACACTACCGTATAGTACGGTCACAATCACTGGGTTGTTTTAAATAACTATCAACAATCCAGTCTTCCTATCTGCATAATAAGTGTTGATGTTGAAGTAGGCTACTAACCTTGTTTCTCTGTCTCTCTGCCCTTAAATACATGTGGTTTATTGAACTAGGCCTGTCAGTTAAGAACAAATGATGTTTTACAATGACTACCTACCTGGAAACAGTGGGTTAACTGCCTTGTTCAGGGGGCAGAATGACACATTTTTTTTTACCTTGCCAGCTCTGGGATTCGATCTAGCAACTTTTTGGTGACGGCCTCAACGCTCAAACCACTCTAACCACATACAGCTGAAGTTGGAAGTTTACATACACTTATGTTTTAGTCATTAAAACACGTTTTTCAACCACTCCACAAATGTCTTGTTAACAAACTATAGTTTTGGCAAGTCGGTTAGGACATCTACGCTGTGCACGACACAAGTCATTTTTCCAACAATTGTTCACAGACAGATTATTTCACTTATAATTCACAATTCCAGTGGGTCAGAAGTTTACATTCACTAAGTTGACTGTGCCTTTACACAGCTTGGAAAATTCCAGAAAATTATGTAATGACTTTAGAAGCTTCTGATAGGCTAATTGACATCATTTGAGTCAATTGGAGGTGTACCTGTGGATGTACTTCGAGGCCTACCTTCAAACTCAGTGCCTCTTTGCTTGACATCATTGGAAAATCAAAAGAAATCAGCCAAGACCTTGGGAGCAATTTCCAAACACCTGAAGGTACCACGTTCATCTGTACAAACAATAATAAGCAAGTATAAACACCATGGAACCACGCAGCCGTCATACCGCTCAGGAAGGAGACTGGGTATTCCAAATGGACAATGACCCCAAGAATACTTCCAAAGTTGTGGCAAAATGGCTTAAGGACAACCATGTCAAGGTATTAGAACTGAAAAAGTGTGTGTGAGCAAGGATGTCTACAAACCTGACTCAGTTACACCAGCTCTGTCAGGAGGAATGGGCCAAAATTCACCCAACTTATTGTGGGAAGCTTGTGGAAGGCTACCCAAAACATTTGACCCAAGTTAACCAATTTAAAGGCAATGCTACCAAATACTAATTGAGGGTATGTAAACTTCTGACGCACTGGGAATGTGATGAAAGAAATAAAAGCTGAAATAAAATCACTCTCTACTATTATTCTAACATTTCACATTCTTAAAATAAAAAGAGGTGATCCTAACTGACCTAACACAGGGAATTCTTACGAGGATTAAATACCAGGAATTGTGGAAAAACGGAGTTTACATGTATTTGTCTAAAGTGTTGTTCAACTGTGTTGTTGTTGTCTGTTCACACTGCTATGCTTTATCTTGGCCAGGTCGCAGTTGTAAATGAGAACTTGTTCTCAAATAGCCTACCTGGTTAAATAAAGGTAAAATAATAAATAGACAGAAATACTTGATATTTATTTTTAACTAACTCACTGAGACTGGTCCAGTTCTATTATGATGGGCAGTGGCAGTCCAATTACAGGCCTACAGACAGCGTGTTGTCGTCTCCTAACCCACCAGAGAAGACAATAGTCCAAGCAGCCAACAGTCTGAATGGGATCAGTGTTCTACAGCTGTCCCGATGGAGAGTTCTACATTCTGAATGGGATCAGTGTTCTACAGCTGTCCCGATGGAGAGTTCTACATTCTGAATGGGATCAGTGTTCTACAGCTGTCCCGATGGAGAGTTCTACATTCTGAATGGGATCAGTGTTCTACAGCTGTCCTGATGGAGAGTTCTACATTCTGAATGGGATCAGTGTTCTACAGCTGTCCCGATGGAGAGTTCTTCATTCTGAATGGGATCAGTGTTCTACAGCTGTCCCGATGGAGAGTTCTACATTCTGAATGAGATCAGTGTTCTACAGCTGTCCCGATGGAGAGTTCTACATTCTGAATGGGATCAGTGTTCTACAGCTGTCCCGATGGAGAGTTCTACATTCTGAATGGGATCAGTGTTCTACAGCTGTCCTGATGGAGAGTTCTACATTCTGAATGGGATCAGTGTTCTACAGCTGTCCCGATGGAGAGTTCTACATTCTGAATGGGATCAGTGTTCTACAGCTGTCCTGATGGAGAGTTCTACATTCTGAATGGGATCAGTGTTCTACAGCTGTCCTGATGGAGAGTTCTACATTCTTCACAGTGTGTGAAACATGAGACAATGGACTCCTCAGATAACCAATGAGAACACTTTTCTTTAGTTTGGATTAAGGGAGGTGGGAGGGGGGAGAGGAAGGGGTGTGAGAGGAAGGGGGAGAGCAGTGTGGGGGGGTGAGGCCTTCAGTGTTAGTTTGGTTTAAGGGTGGTGGGAGATGAGGGGGGGAGTGAGGCCTTCAGTGTTAGTTTGGTTTAAGGGAGGTGGGAGATGGGGGGGTGAGGCCTTCAGTGTTAGTTTGGTTTAAGGGTGGTGGGAGATGAGGGGGGCCTTCCGTGTTTGTTTGGACTAGGCATGTTGTATAGAGGTAACCTGATATTTCCTACTGTTGGGTGGCGATGTATCTAGCCCTGTCTCTCACAAAAACCAGGTGGAGGGTGGAGCAAAGAACCTGGGTGCCAGTTACATCTCTGAGAAACAACCGGGGAGCAGAAACAAAGAGTAACAATACACAGCAACTCCTGCAAAGGACAGCACTTTGTTTAGAACAAAAATACAATACATAGTTTTTTTTAAAGCACTGGCATTTCGGTCAGAGCGCATTTTAAAACAGCATCGTTTGGATTGTGTGGGAGACTCAAGTATGGTTCAACAAAATACAAGTGGTGTTTTGTAACTCAGTCAGACATAGCCCCCGACCAGACAGACACACGACAACACATGCACACACAAATCCAAACACATTTGATTTGTCACATGCGCCGTAAACAACAGGTGTGGACAAACAGTGAAATGATTACTTAAGGGTCCTTTCCCAACAATGCAGAGTTGAGATAAAACATTTCATTTAAAAAATGAAATAGTGACAAGGAATAAATACAAAATGAATAATGAGTAAAAGAAACATGGTTATATACAGGGAGTACCAGGTAATAACATGGTTATATACAGGGAGTACCAGGTAATAACATGGTTATATACAGGGAGTACCAGGTAATACCATGACTATATACAGGGAGTACCAGGTAATAACATGGTTATATACAGGGAGTACCAGGTAATAACCTGACTATATACAGGAAGTACCAGGTAATAACATGGTTATATACAGGGAGGTAATAACATGGCTATATACAGGGAGTACCAGGTAATAACATGGTTATATACAGGGAGTACCAGGTAATAACATGGCTATATACAGGGAGTACCAGGTAATAACATGGTTATATACAGGGAGTACCAGGTAATAACCTGACTATATACAGGGAGTACCAGGTAATAACATGGCTATATACAGGGAGTACCAGGTAATAACATGGTTATATACAGGGAGTACCAGGTAATAACATGGTTATACACAGGAAGTACCAGGTAATAACATGACTATATACAGGGAGTACCAGGTAATAACATGGCTATATACAGGGAGTACCAGGTAATAACATGGCTATATACAGGAAGTACCAGGTAATAACATGGCTATATACAGGAAGTACCAGGTAATAACATGGCTATACACAGGAAGTACCACAGAAGTGGAACAGAAGTGTGATTGACTTGGAGTTACATTGTGCTGTTTAAGTGTTCACTTTATTTTTTGGTGAGCAGTGTATATATAAATACCTGGTTAAATAAAGGGTTATATATATATATAAATACCTGGTTAAATAAAGGGTTATCTATATAAATACCTGGTTAAATAAAGGGTTAGGGTTATGTATATAAATACCTGGTTAAATAAAGGGTTATATATATATAAATACCTGGTTAAATAAAGGGTTATATATATATATATATATATATATATATATATATATATATATATATATATATATATATATATATATATATATATACCTGGTTAAATAAAGGGTTATATATATATATATATATATATATATATATATATATATATATATATATATATATATATATATATATATATATATATAAATAAATACCTGGTTAAATAAAGGGTTAGGGTAATATATATAAATACCTGGTTAAATAAAGGGTTATATATATATATATATATATATATAAATACCTGGTTAAATAAAGGGTTATATATATATATATATATATATATAAATACCTGGTTAAATAAAGGGTTATATATATATATATATATATATATAAATACCTGGTTAAATAAAGGGTTATATATATATATAAATACCTGGTTAAATAAAGGGTTAGGGTTATGTATATAAATACCTGGTTAAATAAAGGGCTATATATATATAAATACCTGGTTAAATAAAGGGTTATATATATATATATATATACCTGGTTAAATAAAGGGTTATATATATATAAATACCTGGTTAAATAAAGGGTTATATATATATATATATATATATATATATATATATATATATATATATATATATATATATATACCTGGTTAAATAAAGGGTTATATATATATATATATATAAATACCTGGTTAAATAAAGGGTTAGGGTTATATATATATATATATATATATAAATACCTGGTTAAATAAAGGGTTATATATATATATATAATTACTTGGTTAAATAAAGGGTTAGGGCTATATATATAAATACCTGGTTAAATAAAGGGTTAGGGTTATGTATATAAATACCTGGTTAAATAAAGGGCTATATATATAAATACCTGGTTAAATAAAGGGTTAGGGCTATATATATAAATACCTGGTTAAATAAAGGGTTAGGGTTATGTATATAAATACCTGGTTAAATAAAGGGTAATATATATAAATACCTGGTTAAATAAAGGGTTATATATATATATATAATTACTTGGTTAAATAAAGGGTTAGGGCTATATATATAAATACCTGGTTAAATAAAGGGTTAGGGTTATGTATATAAATACCTGGTTAAATAAAGGGCTATATATATAAATACCTGGTTAAATAAAGGGTTATATATATATATATACCTGGTTAAATAAAGGGTTATATATATAAATACCTGGTTAAATAAAGGGTTATATATATATAAATACCTGGTTAAATAAAGGGCTATATATATAAATACCTGGTTAAATAAAGGGTTATATATATATATATACCTGGTTAAATAAAGGGTTATATATATAAATACCTGGTTAAATAAAGGGTTAGGGTTATATATAGAAATACCTGGTTAAGTAAAGGGTTAGGGTTATATATATATATATATATATATATATATATATATATATATATATATATATATAAATACCTGGTTATATATATAAATACCTGGTTAAATAAAGGGTTAGGGTTATATATATATATATATATATATAAATACCTGGTTAAGTAAAGGGTTAGGGTAATATATATAAATACCTGGTTAAATAAAGGGTTAGGGTTATATATATAAATACCTGGTTAAGTAAAGGGTTAGGGTTATATATATAAATACCTGGTTAAATAAAGGGTTAGGGTTATATATAGAAATCCTGGTTAAATAAAGGGTTATGTATATATATAAATACCTGGTTAAGTAAAGGGTTAGGGTTATATATATAAATACCTGGTTAAGTAAAGGGTTAGGGTTATATATATATAAACACCTGGTTAAATAAAGGGTTAGGGTTATATATATATATTTATATATTATATATATATATATAATATATATATATATATATATATATATATATATATATATATATATATATACACACATACTGGTTAAATAAAGGTGAAATCTTTTGTTTTATAATAATAGCAGGCATTTAGCTCGTCTGGTAGACATCACTGGGCAGCTCGCGGCTGGGTTTCCCTAGGTAATCCATGATAGTTGCCCCTCAGAGGTGCGTGCTTAGTCCCCTCCTGTACCCATGACTGCATGGCCATGCACGACTCCAACACCATCATTAAGTTAGCCGACGACACGACGGTGGTTGGTCTGGTTTTCAACCTTCCCAAGTTCTCTCGTGTCACCCTGTTCCACACTCCACTGGCTTCCAGTCGAAGCTTGCATCCACTACAAGACCACAGAACAGCAAGAGGAACTGTCCCTCCCTGCCCCTTCCGGCTCAAACCCTACACCCCAAACCGAGCACTCCCGTTCTGCCACCTTAGGTCTCTTGGCCCTCCCACCCCTACAGTGGGGCAGCTCCTGCTCAGCCCAGTCCAAGCTCTTTCTCTGTCCTGGCACCACAATGGTGGAACCAGCTTCCCCCTGAAGCTAGGACAGTAGAGTCCCTGCACTACTTCCAAAACATCTGAAAGCCTACCTCAATAAACTGTACCTTAAATAACCCCCTCACCTCGATCCACGGTGATATGTGGTTGTACCACCTAGCCATCTTAAGATGAATGCAGTAACTAAGTCGCTCTGTATAAGAGCATCTGCTAAATGACTAACATGTAAAAATGTAAATGTATAGGGAGTAGGTCAGAAACCTGGCAATGTGGTGGACCAAGGAGCTGATAGTGGACTACAGGAAATGGAGGACCGAGCAAGACCCCATTCACATCGACAAGGCTGTAGTGGAGCTGGTCGAGTGCTTCAAGTTCCTTAGTGGACACCATCATGGTCCAAACACATCAAGACAGTCGTGAAGAGGGCATGGCAACTGCTCAGCATGCGACCGCAAGGCTCTACAAAAGTTAGTGTGTACTGCCCAGTACATCACAGGGGTCAAGGTTCCTGCCATCCAGGACCTCTATACCAGGTGGTGTCAGAGGAAGGCTCTAAAAATGTTCAAAGACTCCAGCCACCGAAGTCATAGACTGTTCTCTCTGCTACCACATGAGAAAGAGGTACCGGAGCGCCAAGTCTGAACCGCTTCTACCCCCAAGCCATAAGACTGCTGAACAGTTGGCAATATCATTGACCCCATATATATGTCGTCTCTTTGGCTATGCTGGATTAAGTGATATGACATGCTATTCTATGAAATAATTTCTACGTAATTAATATTACCTGATTGAGCTAATCATGTAAATGTAATTAACTACAGAGTCGGGCACCACTAAATAATATTTATAGAGCTGCTATCTTCCGAATAAACTCTTAAAGACCTAGTAATATTTTACATCAATAGCAGTCAATATCAATCGTCACCTTAATTCAGTCTCATCTGAAAGTTGTAAATTCTTAGTTATCTGCAAGAACCCTGGCTAACAATTTGAATCAGCAATACAAAATTGGGTTTATTTATTTATTTATTAAATACCTAACTAATCACACAGAATTACACATACACATAATTAAATCATAACTTGATTACAAATTACGTCATAAAGGAAAACGTCCCTAGCAGGCGGAACAGATATGACAGCTGGTTACACAAAAGAAAAGGGTCTGGGTTGAGTGAAGGAGCAGGAAGACTGAGGAACACAGGGCGAAGCTGTGCTATCGTAAATACAGTATCTTATGCATTCTAAATTACCGCCCATTTTGAAAAGGAAAATGCAATAAATATTGACTCTGAGCTGCGCTTCGGTAGGTTGGTGGTAGATGGAAGGCCGTGTTGCCCAACCGAGTCCTTTGAAGAATGTCTCTGGTGGTCATTTAGATACGTTGTAGTAACGTCGTTGTGTGGTAGATGGGATACTCTGCCTGTTCCTTCCTAACCTGCGTTTGCAGCTGCGGTCGCTATCACTTCTGTAGTGAATAAGAGTTCAAAGTTCATACCATTCGCAACCAAAGCTCACGCTGATGTTGGCTTCGTTATATTATCTGAACCCTTCTGACATCAGACCGTCGTCCTACATCCTCGGAACAGATAGTTCTATTGTCGTCAAGGCTTTATATAGGAAGGGAGAAAAGGGGTGTGTTTCATAGTTTACAACTTCGGTCTCTTCACATGGGCGGCCACTGAGTGAGCAGCCCTAACTTATGAAAACCCACATCTCACATTTTAGAAGCTAAAATCACATTTCATCCCCTCACGAATAATTTCATATTCAAACATTTAAATTGAACAACAATTCCATGTGAATCCAATAACTCTGATGTGTAGACTTTCCACTGTAGAGTTTGTCATCTTATCATTGATGAGAATGTCTCAGATGACAACCGAACTGACATCATATTCATTAAGTACCACCGCATATGTTCAATTGGTCGGATTACCAGAATATAGTTCATTTCCCCCCACATTCTGATGTTCCCAGAATCTCTATGTTAACCAAGGGGTTTTGCAAATGTAACATCAGTAGGGTAGAGAGAGAGGAAAAGGGGGGGGAACAGGTATTTATGACTGTCATAAACCTATCCCCCAGGCCAACGTCATGACAAAAATATATATTTTACTGCCTCCCTTGCACAGGCGTCATGTACACTCACTGGTCTCTTTTAATGTTGAATACAAATGTGAAAGTGCATTTCAGATTATAGACCGACTCCAAATTCTAAAGCACACTACAAGGAGTATAATGACGCCAAGATGTCTGTATTTTTATTTTTTTTTAAACTGCCTTAAATGATGCTTGCATCGTGATTTAAAAAAATACATAGTTTAATACAAATGTAAAGCATGTCAAACATCCTTCCCCCCAATGAAGTTTCTATGTGAGAATTGCCAGAACATTCAGAGATACCAAAAATATTTTTTGGGGGGGTCATGCTGCCGTTGAATCGCCCAAACTGAGCGGTAATCAGACAGACAGACATACAAGCAGACCTGGGTTCCAGTGCACATACTGGTACTTAAAGTTCACATGTATATAAATACAGGTCTGCAGGCAGACTGGCAGGTAGATGGTGGAACGTGCCATCACGTCAGAGTTGTGATATACTGCAATGGCAGAGGGATACCAAGCCAGAGCCAGAGCTCGGTCAATAGGTAAAAGTTGAGGTACAATATATTTTATATATTGAACAAAAATATAAAATGCAATCATCTCAAAGATTTTACTGAGCTACAATTCATAAAAGGAAATCAGTCAATTGAAATTAATTAATTTAGCACTAATCTATATATTTCACATGACTGGGCAGGGGTGCAGCCATGCGTGGGCCTGGCTCCGACTGGGAAGCCAGGCCAAGACAGAAACGCCAAAGGAGAAATGAAACATGGGACTATGTTGCATTTGTATTGTTGCGCAGTATAGCAATCCAATGAACAGAGCTGAAGTGATTCCTTATTCTACATACCAGAGAGGCATGTTTTGTCTTCATAATATATTTCTAACTGAAGGTTGACTGGTTAGGACACTTCCACACAGGAAAGAGGTTACACCAGGGAAACAATAAACAGAGAACCTCCCCTTAGTCTTAGACAGGAAGGAATAACATCGGACTTCCTTCGGAACAGATATGTTCTTTCACTGACAACACTACAGCCCTCCATCTTATACAGACAGAACTGACAACACTGTTTAGGCTATAGTCACAGAGCAGCTGGAATAACTAGAGCAGTGTTGGGTGGGCCAAAACCACACACACACAAAAAGGATAAAAGCCTGGCAACAACACTGTCTGACTGCACTACAACACTGTCTGACAGCACTACAACACTGAAGGCCTGACTACAGCTGTCCTACTAAACACTGTCGGACAACACTGAAGGCCTGACTACAGCTGTCCTACTAAAACACTGTCTGACTGCACTACAACACTGAAGGCCTGACAAGAGCTGTCATACTACAACACTGTCTGACTGCACTACAACACTGTCTGACAACACTACAACACTGAAGGCCTGACAACAGCTGTCCTACTACAACACTGTCTGACAGCAATGAAGGCCTGACAACAGCTGTCCTACTACAACACTGTCTGACAACACTACAACACTGAAGGCCTGACAACAGCTGTCCTACTACAACACTGTCTGACAACACTGAAGGCCTGACTACAGCTGTCCTACTACAACACTGTCTGACAGCACTACAACACTGAAGGCCTGACAACAGCTGTCCTACTACAACACTGTCTGACAGCACTACAACACTGAAGGCCTGACTACAGCTGTCCTACTACAAAACTGTCTGACAACACTACAACACTGAAGGCCTGACAACAGCTGTCCTACTACAACACTGTATGACAACACTACAACACTGAAGGCCTGACAACAGCTGTCCTACTACAACACTGTCTGACAACACTACAACACTGAAGGCCTGACAACAGCTGTCCTACTACAACACTGTCTGACAACACTACAACACTGTCTGACAACACTGAAGGCCTGACAACAGCTGTCCTACTACAACACTGTCTGACAACACTGAAGGCCTGACTACAGCTGTCCTACTACAACACTGTCTGACAACACTACAACACTGAAGGCCTGACTACAGCTGACCTACTACAACACTGTCTGACAACACTACAACACTGAAGGCCTGACAACAGCTGTCCTACTACAACACTGTCTGACAACACTACAACACTGACTGACAACACTGAAGGCCTGACAACAGCTGTCCTACTACAACACTGTCTGACAACACTGAAGGCCTGACTACAGCTGTCCTACTACAACACTGTCTGACAGCACTACAACACTGAAGGCCTGACTACAGCTGTTCTACTACAACACTGTCTGACAACACTACAACACTGAAGGCCTGACACCAGCTGTCCTACTACAACACTGTCTGACAACACTACAACACTGAAGGCCTGACTACAGCTGTCCTACTACAACACTGTCTGACAGCACTACAACACTGAAGGCCTGACTACAGCTGTCCTACTACAACACTCTCTGACAACACTACAACAATGAAGGCCTGACTACAGCTGTCCTACTACAACACTGTCTGACAACACTGAAGGCCTGACAACAGCTGTCCTACTACAACACTGTCTGACAACACTACAACACTGAAGGCCTGACAACAGCTGTCCTACTACAACACTGTCTGACAACACTACAACACTGAAGGCCTGACAACAGCTGTCCTACTACAACACTGTCTGACAACACTGAAGGCCTGACTACAGCTGTCCTACTACAACACTGTCTGACAGCACTACAACACTGAAGGCCTGACAACAGCTGTCCTACTACAACACTGTCTGACAACACTACAACACTGTCTGACAACACTGAAGGCCTGACAACAGCTGTCCTACTACAACACTGTCTGACAACACTGAAGGCCTGACTACAGCTGTCCTACTACAACACTGTCTGACAACACTACAACACTGAAGGCCTGACTACAACACTGTCTGACAACACTACAACACTGAAGGCCTGACAACAGCTGTCCTACTACAACACTGTCTGACAACACTACAACACTGTCTGACAACACTGAAGGCCTGACAACAGCTGTCCTACTACAACACTGTCTGACAACACTGAAGGCCTGACTACAGCTGTCCTACTACAACACTGTCTGACAACACTACAACACTGAAGGCCTGACTACAGCTGTCCTACTACAACACTCTCTGACAACACTACAACACTGAAGGCCTGACTACAGCTGTCCCACTACAACACTGTCTGACAACACTACAATACTGAAGGCCTGACTACAGCTGTCCTACTACAACACTGTCTGACAACACTGAAGGCATGACTACAGCTGTCCTACTACAACACTGTCTGACAACACTACAACACTGAAGGCCTGACAACAGCTGTCCTACTACAACACTGTCTGACAACACTACAACACTGTCTGACAACACTGAAGGCCTGACTACAGCTGTCCTACTACAACACTCTCTGACAACACTACAACACTGAAGGCCTGACTACAGCTGTCCTACTACAACACTGTCTGACAACACTACAATACTGAAGGCCTGACTACAGCTGTCCTACTACAACACTGTCTGACAACACTACAACACTGAAGGCCTGACTACAGCTGTCCTACTACAACACTGTCTGACAACACTGAAGGCCTGACTACAGCTGTCCTACTACAACACTGTCTGACAACACTACAACACTGAAGGCCTGACACCAGCTGTCCTACTACAACACTGTCTGACAGCACTACAACACTGAAGGCCTGACACCAGCTGTCCTACTACAACACTGTCTGACAACACTACAATACTGAAGGCCTGACAACAGCTGTCCTACTACAACACTGTCTGACAACACTACAACACTGAAGGCCTGACTACAGCTGTCCTACTACAACACTGTCTGACAACACTGAAGGCCTGACTACAGCTGTCCTACTACAACACTGTCTGACAACACTACAACACTGAAGGCCTGACACCAGCTGTCCTACTACAACACTGTCTGACAGCACTACAACACTGAAGGCCTGACACCAGCTGTCCTACTACAACACTGTCTGACAACACTACAATACTGAAGGCCTGACTACAGCTGTCCTACTACAACACTGTCTGACAACACTACAACACTGAAGGCCTGACTACAGCTGTCCTACTACAACACTGTCTGACAACAGCTGTCCTACTGTAGAGAGCAGGGGGACATGAGGGACGGACCCAGAGAGACACATGGTATTGTAGAGAGCAGGGGGACATGAGGGACCCAGAGAGACACATGGTATTGTAGAGGGCAGGGGGACATGAGGGACCCAGAGAGACACATGGTATTGTAGAGAGCAGGGGGACATGAGGGACCCAGAGAGACACATGGTATTGTAGAGGGCAGGGGGACATGAAGGACCCAGAGAGACACATGGTATTGTAGAGAGCAGGGGGACATGAGGGACCCAGAGAGACACATGGTATTGTAGAGGGCAGGGGGACATGAGGGACGGACCCAGAGAGACACATGGTATTGTAGAGGGCAGGTGGACATGAGGGACCCAGAGAGACACATGGTATTGTAGAGGGCAGGGGGACATGAGGGACGGACCCAGAGAGACACATGGTATTGTAGAGGGCAGGGGGACATGAGGGACCCAGAGAGACACATGGTATTGTAGAGGGCAGGGGGACATGAGGGACGGACACAGAGAGACACATGGTATTGTAGAGGGCAGGGGGACATGAGGGACGGACCCAGAGAGACACATGGTATTGTAGAGCGCAGGGGGACATGAGGGACCCAGAGAGACACATGGTATTGTAGAGGGCAGGGGGACATGAGGGACCTAGAGAGACACATGGTATTGTAGAGGGCAGGGGGACATGAGGGACGGACCCAGAGAGACACATGTTATTGTAGAGCGCAGGGGGACATGAGGGACCCAGAGAGACACATGGTATTGTAGAGGGCAGGGGGACATGAGGGACCCAGAGAGACACATGGTATTGTAGAGGGCAGGGGGACATGAGGGACCCAGAGAGACACATGGTATTGTAGAGGGCAGGGGGACATGAGGGACCCAGAGAGACACATGGTATTGTAGAGGGCAGGGGGACATGAGGGACCCAGAGAGACACATGGTATTGTAGAGGGCAGGGGGACATGAGGGACCCAGAGAGACACATGGTATTGTAGAGGGCAGGGGGACATGAGGGACCCAGAGAGACACATGGTATTGTAGAGCGCAGGGGGACATGAGGGACCCAGAGAGACACATGGTATTGTAGAGGGCAGGGGGACATGAGGGACCTAGAGAGACACATGGTATTGTAGAGGGCAGGGGGACATGAGGGACGGACCCAGAGAGACACATGTTATTGTAGAGCGCAGGGGGACATGAGGGACCCAGAGAGACACATGGTATTGTAGAGGGCAGGGGGACATGAGGGACCCAGAGAGACACATGGTATTGTAGAGGGCAGGCTCACCGATACACTACCATGCTCAGTTGACATGTCAGAGAGAATAGCATGGTATGGCAGACACTCAACACAGGATGGGAAACGAGCTACATGATGCCAGGCCTGATCTGACAGATTAAAACACTTACCACTGAAGACAAAGGTACCTATTCACAAAGAGTCTGGGTAGTAGTGCTGATCTAGGATCAGGTCCCACCCCGTCTAATTCATTATAATCTATAGCACCAGTAGCAGTAGTGCTGATCTAGGATCAGGTCCCACCCCGTCTAATTCATTATAATCTATAGCACCAGTAGCAGTAGTGCTGATCTAGGATCAGGTCCCACCCCGTCTAATTCATTATAATCTATAGCACCAGTAGCAGTAGTGCTGATCTAGGATCAGGTCCCACCCCGTCTAATTCATTATAATCTATAGCACCAGTAGCAGTAGTGCTGATCTAGGATCAGGTCCCACCCCGTCTAATTCATTATAATCTATAGCACCAGTAGCAGTAGTGCTGATCTAGGATCAGGTCCCACCCCGTCTAATCAGCACTCCAACTCCAATAGTCTTTGTGAATAGCCTTCCATAGACTCCAGTCTCTCCACACAGAACAACTAGCAAGTTGCAACTAGCAAGAGAACACTGCACACTGCCTACAAAATGAGGTGGAAACTGAGCGGTACTTCCTAATCTCCTGCCAAATGTATGGCTGTATTAGACAGACATATTTCCTTCAGATTACACAAGATATCTAAAATTGTGAATTCTTTGTGTAAGAATTATATTTTGATAAACTCCCATAGCTATTGGGTGAAATACCACAGTGTGACATCACAGAAGCAAGATGTGTGACCTGTTGCCACAACAAAAAGCACAACCAGTGAAGAACAAACACAACCCGTATTTATGTTTATTTATTTTCCCTTTTGAACTTTAACTATTTGCACATCGTTAAGATAATGTACATATACGACGTTTGAAATGTCTTTATTCTTTTGGAACTTTTGTGAGTGTAATGTTTACTGTTAAGACAATATTTACTGAATTATCTAGTTCACTTGCTTGGGCAATGTTAAAATATGTTTCCCCATGCCAGTAAAGCCCTTAAAATGTCAATGACAACACAGACCAACTCCCCTGCAGAGGTTAATCAAATTAAATCGACAAGAGACAACTCTTCTCTCAGCAGCTAACTTAGAACACTTTTCAAAAGAAAGAACAGCATATTTTCCGTACTGCCCGTCTCGACTCCTCACTCGGTCTAGCCCAGACCGCCCGTCTCGACTCCTCACTCGGTCTAGCCAGACCGCCCGTCTCGACTCCTCACTCGGTCTAGCCCAGACCGCCCGTCTCGACTCCTCACTCGGTCTAGCCAGACCGCCCGTCTCGACTCCTCACTCGGTCTAGCCCAGACCGCCCGTCTCGACTCCTCACTCGGTCTAGCCAGACCGCCCGTCTCGACTCCTCACTCGGTCTAGCCAGACCGCCCGTCTCGACTCCTCACTCGGTCTAGCCAGACCGCCCGTCTCGACTCCTCACTCGGTCTAGCCAGACCGCCCGTCTCGACTCCTCACTCGGTCTAGCCAGACCGCCCGTCTCGACTCCTCACTCGGTCTAGCCAGACCGCCCGTCTCGACTCCTCACTCGGTCTAGCCAGACCGCCCGTCTCGACTCCTCACTCGGTCTAGCCAGACCGCCCGTCTCGACTCCTCACTCGGTCTAGCCAGACCGCCCGTCTCGACTCCTCACTCGGTCTAGCCAGACCGCCCGTCTCGACTCCTCACTCGGTCTAGCCAGACCGCCCGTCTCGACTCCTCACTCGGTCTAGCCAGACCGCCCGTCTCGACTCCTCACTCGGTCTAGCCAGACCGCCCGTCTCGACTCCTCACTCGGTCTAGCCAGACCGCCCGTCTCGACTCCTCACCCGGTCTAGCCAGACCGCCCGTCTCGACTCCTCACTCGGTCTAGCCAGACCGCCCGTCTCGACTCCTCACCCGGTCTAGCCAGACCGCCCGTCTCGACTCCTCACCCGGTCTAGCCAGACCGCCCGTCTCGACTCCTCACCCGGTCTAGCCAGACCGCCCGTCTCGACTCCTCACTCGGTCTAGCCAGACCGCCCGTCTCGACTCCTCACTCGGTCTAGCCAGACCGCCCGTCTCGACTCCTCACTCGGTCTAGCCAGACCGCCCGTCTCGACTCCTCACCCGGTCTAGCCAGACCGCCCGTCTCGACTCCTCACTCGGTCTAGCCAGACCGCCCGTCTCGACTCCTCACTCGGTCTAGCCAGACCGCCCGTCTCGACTCCTCACTCGGTCTAGCCAGACCGCCCGTCTCGACTCAGTGTTGTAGCCAGACCGCACGTCTAGCCAGACCGCACGTCTAGCCAGACCGCACGTCTCTACTCTTGACTCGGTCTAGCCAGACCACCCGTGTCTACTCTTAACTCAGTCTAGCCAGACTGCATGCCCGCTGAGAAGGATTTGCTGCTGCTTAATATAAGAAGGGATTTTCAACCAGACAGAATTAAAGCTTGATTATGTGTGGAGACAGCCATGAGGAGTGACTGTAGGCCCAAGGGATAGGGTTGAAGGGAAGGGATAAGGCCAGGGTATGGCAGGATAAGGGTAAAGCCAGGGTATGGATAAGGCCAGGGATGGGCAAGGGTAGGAGAAGTGTATGGCTAGGGTAGGGCCAAAGTAGGCTAGGTAACGGGTAGGGCCGGGACAATACCATAATTGCGGAATTCATTAGTATCGGGCAAGGAAATCAAAACATGAAGCGGATTTAACTTCTTTAGGAAAACAGCCCATATGTTGTCATCAAGAGAATCACATTTATGTATTTTCCAAGCTAGAGCCAGGGCGTCAGGGCTAGGGAGTCAGGGAGTCAGGGCCAGGGCATCAGGGCAAGGGCGTCAGGGCGTCAGGGCCAGGGCGTCAGGGCAAGGGCGTCAGGGCAAGGGCGTCAGGGCAAGGGCGTCAGGGCAAGGGCGTCAGGGCAAGGGCGTCAGGGCCAGGGCGTCAGGGCCAGGGCGTCAGGGCCAGGGCGTCAGGGCCAGGGCGTCAGGGGCAGGGCGTCAGGGGCAGGGCGTCAGCAGGGGCAGGGCATCAGGGCGTCAGGGTCAGGGCATCAGGGCCAGGGAGTCAGGGCTAACTTACGTTTCTCATCATCCGCATACACTAACGATGCAGCTCTTGACAGAACATCCAAGGGCCTTTCCATTCTTCACAACAACCTGAAGAAGAAAGATCAGATTGATTTAGAATGCAACAATTTTCTATCTTTAAGGACCATAAAGAAATCTGACAGCATGCTTATTTAATTTTCGAGCTCTAGCCTTAGACTTGGCAGCGACGTAGTGTCCCCCCGTAAGTGACAGAACACTGAGCCAATCCCGGCACAACTTGAGAACATTACCAACCCCTAAAAGCTCTGTATTTTCTGCTGGCTGCCCCACCACCACAAAAAGCACTGAGCTCGGCTGAATCACTTGCATTTTGGAGATGCCTTACTCATGAAAGGAAAATAGACCATGGGTGCATGTGGCTTTATTATTAACGCAATTATTTTGTCTTTTTTTTTCTACATTGTTTGCAAACTGATGTGTAACACGTATTAATGCCAAAATAACATGCAAAACAGGCAACACAAAAAAAAAACGAAAAAGGTGAACCCTGAAGGTGACCCCTGAATGAGGGGTCACTACTGAGTAGGACTAAAGGTAAGCTGTTTCAGAATTGACATTTTTTACTAGAATCGACTGATGGTGAGACAATGTTGTTGCTATCGAAACTGAACTCGGACCAGATCAGAGAACGGAGCTCCTCAACTACCCGGGAAGAAGACCACAGTAGGCGCTAAAGGAAGTTCAAGTCTATCATAGGAATGGAGTCATTTCCATGGAACTAATAATGAACACAGGACGGAAGATTTTAGATATTTGTGGCAATACTTTATAGGCTACATAAAGTGTAAGACTTATTTGTGCAGTTTCTTTAACTTCTATTTAGATATACAAACAAGTAATGTAATGGTACTGTGTATTCGCCCATATCAGGAAATCATTAGTCACAATTAATTTAACGTCGGAAAACGTTTGTTTTACAACTGAAAGTAGATCGGGGCAACGTAATCCAAATCCCAACAACTGCTACACAACACAAGAATGCATGCAATGTTGCTACAATGTTTCCCCGTCACAACGAGTAGGATCGTAGCCAGTCGCTACAGTGTACATACCACCTTCCTTACTGCGACACTTTGGAAATCTTCGCAATTATATTCGCGCCGATAACAATTCTGAAGAACAATCCTGGTGCAATTTCAACCCACAGAAACGACACCACTGAATTGTTTCGTGTCCGATGCCAGTGAGAAACAATGCCTTGGTAATGGTTGAACACACTTGGGAAGTTCGTTGTTAAACGGAGCGTGAAGAATGATAGAATTGTCTTCCTAGCAGGTGGTGAAAGTGGAGACTTCTCATTGGTCGTGCGCCACGAAATGATCTCAGCATAACTGATGAGCGCTACATTGCATCACATCCTCTGCAGGTAGAGTGAAGTCCGAGAAAAGTGGGACGTCATATACAGTTTAATTCTGATGCGTTTGTTTATTACGCCGACAGGTGAACACTATTGGGAGTTTGAGCGGTAAGGATATTCAACTGAATGTAGACGAAAGTCGAGGAGGAGTGAAGTCATAGATGAGGCAACAGCCGAAATTCGGACACTAATGTCGTTTTTCCGACAAGAAAAGGCTCAGATCGGAATTATGGTTTCAAAAAACAAATAAAACAACACCTCGTGGCACAGCGCCTCTCCCCCATGTGACCTACTGGTTGTGTGTATGTACTGACACGTGTAACTGATAGATGCACACACATACACACACTACATGTTACTGTTTTTAAACGTATGTAAATTGTGAAGTTTTTAGTCTGTAATGTATTTTTTTATGATGTGTCAGACCCCCAGTATGACAAGCTGTCTCCATTGTCGTCGGCTAACGGGGACCCTAATGAATCCAATCGACCGTTAACATGGTGGTGTTGCCATTGTTTATATAAAAATAAAAAAAAAGTTATTTTATAACGTGGAAATAAACACATGTCCAACCCTCATATCACACTCACAAACTGAAAAACATGTTTGTGTTTACAATCAGTTAGTGAGAGAGAGCCTCAAACATCACATTCATTTCTGTACAGCCTGCTACACTGAACAAATGCATACATGCAACATTCAAGTTGAGGAGACTAAATGACGTGGTGTTACCTTAGATTGTAAACTGTCATGGTCAGAACATATATAGAAACAAATAGAAACGTAACATGCAACAATTTAATACATTTTACTGACTTACAGTTCATGTAAGGGAATCAGTCAATTAAAATCAATTCATTAGGCCCTAATTTAGGGTTTTCACATTACTGGGAATACAGCTGTGCATCTGTTGCTGGATACTGGCGGGAACTGGAATGCGCTGTCTGTCGTACACGTCGATCCAGAGCATCCCAAACATGCTCAACGGGTGACATGTCTGGTGAGTATGGAGGAATTGGAACACGCTGTCCAACACGTCGATCCAGAGCATCCCAAACATGCTCAACGGGTGACATGTCTGGTGAGTAATGTAAGGCCATGGAAGAACTGGGACATTATCAGCTTCCAGGAATTGTGTGCAGATCCTTGTGACATGGGGCCGTGTGTTATCATGCTGAAACATGAGGTGATGGTGGGTGGATGAATGGTACGACAATGGGCCTCAGGATCTCATCACGGTATCTCTGTACATTAAAATTGCCATCGATAAAACGCACATTGTGTTCGTTGTCCGTAACTTATGCCTGTCCATACCAATTGCACACTCCCTCAAAACTTGAGACATCTGTGGCATTGTGTTGTGTGACAAAACTGCACCTGTTAGAGTGACCTATTATCCCCAGCACAAGGTGCACCTGTGTAATGATCATGCTAGTTAAATAAAGGTAAAATAAAAAAATTAAAATATTATACTGATCACACTATAAGGCTCTATGCTCTACTGATCACACTATAAGGCTCTATGCTCTACTGATCACACTATAAGGCTCTATGTTATACTGATCACACTATAGGGCTCTACTGATCACAATATAAGGTTCTATGTTCTACTGATCACACTATAAGGCTCTATGTTCTACTGATCACACTATAAGGCTCTATGTTTAGCTGATCACACTATAAGGCTCTACTGATCACAATATAAAGTTCTGATCACACTATAAGGCTCTATGCTCTACTGATCACACTATAAGGCTCTACTGATCACACTTTAAGGCTCTATGTTATACTGATCACACTATAAGGCTCTATGCTCTACTGATCACACTATAAGGCTCTATGCTCTACTGATCACACTATAAGGCTCTATGCTCTACTGATCACACTATAAGGCTCTATGCTCTACTGATCACACTATAAGGCTCTATGCTCTACTGATCACACTATAAGGCTCTATGCTCTACTGATCACACTATAAGGCTCTATGTTATACTGATCACACTATAAGGCTCTATGTTATACTGATCACACTATAAGGCTCTATGTTATACTGATCACACCATAAGGCTCTATGCTCTACTGATCACACTATAAGGCTCTATGTTATACTGATCACACTATAAGGCTCTACTGATCACACTATAAGGCTCTATGCTCTACTGATCACACTATAAGGCTCTATGCTCTACTGATCACACTATAAGGCTCTATGTTCAACTGATCACACTATAAGGCTCTATGCTCTACTGATCACACTATAAGGCTCTATGCTCTACTGATCACACTATAAGGCTCTACTGATCACAATATAAGGTTCTATGTTCTACTGATCACACTATAAGGCTCTATGCTCTACTGATCACACTATAAGGCTCTATGTTATACTGATCACACTATAAGGCTCTACTGATCACAATATATGGTTCTATGTTCTACTGATCACACTATAAGGCTCTATGCTCTACTGATCACACTATAAGGCTCTATGTTATACTGATCACACTATAAGGCTCTATGTGAGACTGATCACACTATAAGGCTCTATGTTTAGCTGATCACACTATAAGGCTCTACTGATCACAATATAAGGTTCTATGTTCTACTGATCACACTATAAGGCTCTATGTTCTACTGATCACACTATAAGGCTCTATGTTATACTGATCACACTATAAGGCTCTATGTTGTCTTCTTATGGCTGGGGGAAGTATTGAGTAGCTTGGATGAATAAGGTGCCCAGAGTAAACTGCCTGCTCCTCAGTCTCAGTTGCTAATATATGCATATTATTATTAGTATTGGATAGAAAACACTCTGACGTTTCTAAAACTGTTTGAATGATGTCTGTGAGTATAACAGAACTCATACGGTAGGCAAAAACCTGAGAAGAAATCCAAACAGGAAATGAGAAATCTGAGGTTGGTGGATTTTCAACCCATTCCCTATTGAATTCACAGTGAGATATGAATGAAGTTGCACTTCCTAGGGCTTCCACTAGATGTCAACCGCCTTTAGAAACTAGAATGAGGCTTCTACTGTGTTGTAGGCCCTAATGAGGAGCTGAATGAGTCAGGTTACTGGCAGAGAGCCATTTTCTGGTCACGCTCATTCCACATGATAGCGACCTGTGTTCCATTGCTCCTCTACAAAGTAATTCTCTGGTTGGACATTTATTGAAGATTTATGATAAAAACATCCTAATGATTGATTCTGTACTTAATTTGAAATGTTTCTTCGAACAGTAATATAACTTTTTGAAGTTTTTGTCCGAAGTAATGCTCGACCTGCACGAGCGTTTGGATATGTTTACCTAACGCGCTAACAAAAGTAGCTAATTGGACATAATGGACATTATCGAACAAACAAGTATTTATTGTGGAACTGCGATTCCTGGGAGTGCATTCTGATGAAGATCATCAAAGGTAAGGGAATATTTATAATGCTATTTCTGATTTCTTGTGACTCCAACATGGCGGGTATATTTATTCGTTTTCTGAGCGCCGTCTCAGATTATTGCATGGTTTACTTTTTCCGTAAAAAAAAAATAAAATCTGATACAGCGGTTGCATTAAGGAGAGGTATATTTATAATTCCATGTGTATAACTTGTATTATCATCTACATTTATGAGTATTTCGGTTGAAACGATGTGGTTGTGCAAAATCACTGGATGTTTTTGAAACTAGTGAACGTAACGAGCAAATGTACATTCAGATTGTTTGATATAAATATGAACTTTATCAAACAAAACATACATGTATTGTGTAACATGAAGTGCTATGAGTGTCATCTGATGAAGATCAAAGGTTAGTGATTCATTTTATCTCTTTCTGCTTTTTGTGACTCCTCTCTTTGGCTGCAAAAATGGCTGAGTTTTTCTTTGGCTTGGTGGTGACCAACCAATCGTTTGTGGTGATTTCGCTGTAAAGCCCACAAAAAAATAGAAGTGGTTTTACAAATCAGAGATCTTTTGTATCTTGATTGTTAAACCTTTTCTCTTTTCTAAACTGCAAGCTACAATGCTAGGTTTACCTGCAAACATTAGCACATGCCCGGAGTTGGCTAGCTAGTTAGCCTGGCACCTGCTAACTTGTCATACACCACACCTCGCATTTGTAACTTGTTAGCAAACGTAAACATCAGCAACTGTAAATTATTTTACTAGCTAGCTATGTAGGGTTGCCATTGGTTATGATTATGACCGTGGATGCATTTTAATCTCACAAAATTATTGGCATAACGCAAGATAGGATTCAAAATAGATGTAAATAACAACTATTCGCTATCTATGCTAGCTCACCAACTTTACTCGCTAACAGTGAGGAGAAACCATAATAGAACAGTTTACTGTTGTAAATCTGTCAAACTTATAAATTGGTTTTACTATTAAAAAAGTTGCCTAATAAGCAATGATCACACTATAAGGCCTGATAGACATGGCTGTAGTGAGATACTGTCTATCTACCTAAGTATATTTGTATGGTCTGTTCACTGTGCAAAGGTTGAAGGTTATGCCATATTTCTTTCGATTCAACAAGATATTGTTGTAAATGTAATCTCTGTCTCTGTCACAGGAGGTTGGTGGCACCTTAACTGGGGAGGACGGGCTCGTGGTAATGGCCGGAGCGGAATCAGTAGAATGACATCATTTACATCAAACACCTGGTTTTTCATGTGTCTGATGCCATTCCATTTTCTCCGTACTCGGGATGCAACCGGTCAGATGCAATCTGAACACATACAGGCTGTGGTGAAAAGATTTACACACAAAAAAAATGCAAGGCGACACAGTCGCGTTCTGTAGGTCGAACAAAGAAGAGAGACAAGCAGATTTTTCTAAGAGAAAGAAAGAGACACACAGAGAGAAGTAGCAAGGAGGACTTCAGAAGACCAGGGGAGTCTCTCAAATTGGATTTAATTTGATTTCATTTAATTAACCTTGAATATTTCAGCCTATTTTGTTTAGGCAAAACCTGTGGAGATCAACAATAAATAGTGGCTACATTTTATCCTCAAGCAAACTACTTTGTTCCTCATTGTTAGGCTATTTGATATGTAGTTTTGATTTCTTTTTTAAGTTTATAATTAGAAGCTAAATACTGTATATACTATAGAAAGTAGGCTACACTGCTCAATTAAACAATCCCTAGTAAAGCCAGTGTTTTGAGGGTGAACAGACTATTTTTGGGGCATTAATTGACTGGTTTTACACACAACAACTTTCTATCCCAGCTGACCACAACTACACAACTACTGACCACAACTACAGTCCACAGCCACACAACTACTGACCACAACCACACAACTACTGACCACAACCACACAACTACTGACCACAACCACACAACTACTGACCACAACCACACAACTACTGACCACAACCACACAACTACTGACCACAACCACACAACTACTGACCACAACTACAGCCCACAACGACTGACCACAAATACTCAACTACTGACCACAACCACGCAACTACTGACCACAACTACTGACCACAACTACACAACTACTGACCACAACTACACAACTACTGACTAGAGAATACATACAATTTCCAATACATTGTTTGAGTTTTGACAGATTCTGAATCCAGATGTTGTTTTTTTAAACATGATATTAGGATTTCTCTGAATATCACACACGGACATTTCCTATGGCCGGATATGGACTCATTCAATATCCTGAGATATATTACATCCTATATTCTCTCTTACTGTTGACAAATACTGTCTGTATACACCCCATATCTGTGTTTCAAGATAATAAGCTATATTGATTACAGATAATTAATTTGACAAATATTAGATCCATATTTTTATTTTATGCACAATTCATTTTTAGGATTCCCTCAGGACATCATACATGGTAAGGCCGGATATTGCCTCATTAGATATCCTGAGATAGGCCTATGTGTACATCTTATTTTCTCTATACGATGACAAATACTAACAGAGGGCCTACAGAGTATATTTTTCTCAGCACATACAATGCATAGTCTCTTGACTGAGGTCCATTTCAGGATCTTGATATGGTTTTTTGATATGCTAAATAAGGACAATTTTTAATGCTATTTGAGTGTTGAGGCCATGTCCAATATTTTTGACAGATATTAAATCCATATCAGTTTTGTAAGGTGCATAAACTATACAGAAAACAACTACCCACAAAACCCAAACGAAAAAGGACAACTTATCCAATCAGATCCCCAATCAGAGACAATGATAGACAGCTGCCTCTGATTGGGAACCACACCAACATAGAAATAAATAAACTAGAATGCCCACCCTAGTCACACCCTGGGTGGGCATCCCTTTACGGCGGCGGCTCTGGTGCGGGACGTAGACCCCCCCTCCGCTTTGATGGCGGCCCTAGAGCATGGACCTTCACTGGAGTAACCGGGCCGCAGATCATCGCCAGAGGACCGTCGCCGCAGGTCCCGGACTGGGGACCGTCGCCGCAGGCCCCGGACTGGGGACCGTCGCCGCAGGCCCCGGACTGGGGACGCCGCCACAAGCCCCGGACTGAGGACGCCGCCACAGGCCCCGGACTGAGGACGCCGCCACAGGCCCCGGACTGAGGACGCCGCCACAGGCCCCGGACTGGGGACGCCGCCACAGGCCCCGGACTGGGGACGCCGCCACAGGCCCCGGACTGGGGACGCCGCCACAGGCCCCGGACTGAGGACGCCGCCGCAGGCCCCGGACTGGGGACGCCGCCGCAGGCCCCGGACTGGGGACGCCGCCACAGGCCCCGGACTGAGGACGCCGCCACAGGCCCCGGACTGGGGACGCCGCCACAGGCCCCGGACTGGGGACTGTCGCCGCAGGCCCCGGACTGAGGACGGCGCCGCAGGCCCCGGACTGGGGACGCCGCCGCAGGCCCCGGACTGGGGACGACGCCGCAGGCCCCGGACTGGGGACGCCGCCACAGGCCCCGGACTGAGGACGCCGCCACAGGCCCCGGACTGGGGACGCCGCCACAGGCCCCGGACTGGGGACGCCGCCACAGGCCCCGGACTGGGGACCGGCTCAGGACTGGGGACCGGCTCAGGACATAATCAAATGCAAGATGGCAGATTGTTCCATCTTGTTATTCAAACAAGGGACCTTTCAGTTACGGGCACAACGTTCTGAACTGCTAGGCTACCCCCCCCCCCTCGCCCCCACCACGTCACAGCCTCCCCCCCCCCCCCTCACCACGTCACAGCATCTTCCCCTCCTCACCACTTCACAGCCTCTCTTCCCCTCCTCACCACGTCACAGCCTCCCCCCCACCACATCACAGCATCTTCCCCCCCCTCCTCACCACGTCACAGCCTCTTCCCCTCCTCACCACGTCACAGCCTCTTCCCCCCCTCACCACGTCACAGCCTCTTCCCCTCCTCACCAAGTCACAGCCTCTTCCCCCCCTCACCACGTCACAGCCTCTTCCCCCCCTCACCACGTCACAGCCTCTCCCCCCCCTCCTCACCACGTCACATCACAGCATCTTCCCCCCCTCCTCACCACGTCACAGCCTCTTCCCCTCCTCACCACGTCACAGCCTCTTCCCCCCCTCACCACGTCACAGCCTCTCCCCCTTCCTCAGAGCCTCCCCCCCCCTCCAAACCACGTCACAGCCCCCCCCCCCCACACAACATCACAGCATCTTACCCCCCTCCTCACCACGTCACAGCCTCTTCCCCTCCTCACCACGTCACAGCCTCTTCCCCTCCTCACCTCGTCACAGCCTCTTACCCCCCTCACCACATCACAGCCTCTTCCCCGCCTCACCATGTCACAGCCTCTCCCCCCCCTCACCACGTCACAGCCTCCCCCCCCTCACCACGTCACAGCCCCCCCCCCACCACATCACAGCATCTTCCCCCCCTCCTCACCACGTCACAGCCTCTCCCCCTCCTCACAACGTCACAGCCTCTTCCTTACCTCACCACGTCACAAGCTCTTCCACTCCTCACCACGTCACAGCCTCTTACCCCCCTCACCACGTCACAGCCTCTCCCCCCCCTCCTCAACACGTCACAGCCTCTTCCCTTACCTCACCACTTGACAGCCTCTTACCCCCCTCACCATGTCACAGCCTCTTCCTCCCATCCCCTCACCACGTCACAGCCTCTCCCCCCCTCTCCTCATCACGTCACAGCCTCTCTTCCCCTCCTCACCACGTCACAGCCTCTCCCCCCCTCTCCTCACCACGTCACAGCCTCTCTTCCCCTCCTCACCACGTCACAGCCCCCCCCTCACCACGTCACAGCCTCCCTTCCCCTCCTCACCACGTCACAGCCCCCCCCCCCCACCACATCACAGCATCTTCCCCCCCTCCTCACCACGTCACAGCCTCTTCCCCTACTCACCACATCACAGCCTCTTCCCCTCCTCACCACGTCACAGCCTCTTCCCCTCCTCACCACGTCACAGCCCCTTCCCCTCCTCACCACGTCACAGCCTCTTCCCCCCTCACCAAGTCACAGCCTCTTCCCCTCCTCACCACGTCACAGCCTCCTCCCCCCACCACATCACAGCATCTTCCCCCCCCTCCTCACCACGTCACAGCCTCTTCCCCCCCTCACCACATCACAGCCTCTTCCCCCCCACCACGTCACAGCCTCTTCCCCTCCTCACCACGTCACAGCCCCTTCCCCTCCTCACCACGTCACAGCCTCTTCCCCTCCTCACCACGTCACAGCCTCTTCCCCCCCTCACCACGTCACAGCCTCTTCCCCCCCTCACCACATCACAGCCTCTTCCCCCCCTCACCACGTCACAGCCTCTTCCCCTCCTCACCACGTCACAGCCCCTTCCCCTCCTCACCACGTCACAGCCCCTTCCCCTCCTCACCACGTCACAGCCTCTTCCTCCTTCACCACGTCACAGCCTCTTCCCCTCCTCACCACGTCACAGCCTCCTCCCCCCACCACATCACAGCATCTTCCCCCCCTCCTCACCACGTCACAGCCTCTTCCCCCCCTCACCACATCACAGCCTCTTCCCCCCCTCACCACATCACAGCATCTTCCCCCCCTCCTCACCACGTCACAGCCTCTCCCCCTCCTCACAACGTCACAGCCTCTTCCTTACCTCACCACGTCACAAGCTCTTCCACTCCTCACCACGTCACAGCCTCTTACCCCCCTCACCACGTCACAGCCTCTCCCCCCCTCCTCACCACGTCACAGCCTCTTCCCTTACCTCACCACTTGACAGCCTCTTACCCCCCTCACCACATCACAGCCTCTTCCCCCCCTCACCATGTCACAGCCTCTTCCTCCCCTCCCCTCACCACGTCACAGCCTCCCCCCCCTCTCCTCACCACGTCACAGCCTCTCTTCCCCTCCTCACCACGTCACAGCCCCCACCCTCACCACGTCACAGCCTCCCTTCCCCTCCTCACCACGTCACAGCCCCCCACCCCCCACCACATCACAGCATCTTCCCCCCCTCCTCACCACGTCACAGCCTCTTCCCCTACTCACCACGTCACAGCCTCTTCCCCTCCTCACCACGTCACAGCCTCCTCCCCCCACCACATCACAGCATCTTCCCCCCCCCTCCTCACCACGTCACAGCCTCTTCCCCCCCTCACCACATCACAGCCTCTTCCCCCCCTCACCAAGTCACAGCCTCTTCCCCCCTCACCACGTCACAGCCTCTTCCCCTCCTCACATCGTCACAGCCTCTTCCCCACCTCACATCATCACAGCCTCTTCCCCTCCTCACCACGTCATAGTCTCTCCCCCCCCCACCACAACTATATAGACCGTAATGAGGAGACAACAGTCTATACATGCCCTAATGAGGAGACAACAGTCTATACAGGCCCTAATGAGGAGACAACAGTCTATATAGGCCCTAATGAGGAGACAACAGTCTATATAGGCCATAATGAGGAGACAACAGTCTATACAGGCCCTAATGAGGAGACAACAGTCTATATATTTTTATTTTTATTTTTATTTTACCTTTATTTAACCAGGCAAGTCAGTTAAGAACAAATTCTTATTTTCAATGACGGCCTGGGAACAGTGGGTTAACTGCCTGTTCAGGGGCAGAACGACAGATTTGTACCTTGTCAGCTCGGGGGTTTGAACTCACAACCTTCCGGTTACTAGTCCAACGCTCTAACCACTAGGCTACCCTGCCGCCCCATATATATATATAGACCCTAATGAGGAGACAACAGTCTATATAGACCCTAGTGAGGAGACAACAGTCTATATAGACCCTAATGAGGAGACAACAGTCTATATAGACCCTAATGAGGAGACAACAGTCTATATAGACCTTAATGAGGAGACAACAGTCTATATAGACCCTAATGAGGAGACAACAGTCTATATAGACCCTAGTGAGGAGACAACAGTCTATATAGACCCTAGTGAGGAGACAACAGTCTATATAGACCCTAATGAGGAGACAACAGTCTATATAGACCCTAGTGAGGAGACAACAGTCTATATAGACCCTAGTGAGGAGGCAACAGTCTATATAGACCCTAATGAGGAGACAACAGTCTATATAGACCCTAATGAGGAGACAACAGTCTATATAGGCCATAATGAGGAGACAACAGTCTATATAGACCCTAATGAGGAGACAACAGTCTATATAGACCCTAGTGAGGAGACAACAGTCTATATAGACCCTAATGAGGAGACAACAGTCTATATAGACCCTATATATAATATTTGTGTTTAATATGTATATTTTATGGCTCCTATTTGGTTTGTTTTTCTTAACTTTTCTTGATAATTAATAGCCTTGAGGTGTCTGACAGAGAAATAGGCAGCTCTGTTGTCCCTGGGTGTGTCCCAATTGCTATCCTATTCCATAGATAGTGCACTGCTTTTGACCAGAGCCTTTGCCTTTAAAGTAGTGCACTATGTAGGGAATAGTGTCCCATTAGGGACAAACAGGGCTGACGGTAGAGCTGGTTACCGTCCCTGGCTAACAGAATTACTCATCATTTACTGTCATTTAGCTCACGTTGTTTTAGTGTGCATCTTACTCATGACTTCAGAAAGCAGAAAAATAACCATTAGAAACTAGCAGAAGACTTTGACAAAGCTCTTTCAGTGTCTTGTTCTGGCCCTTTAATGATAGGAATTAATTTGTGAGATACACCCACATTTCCTGCTTAATTATGTGACGTGAAATTGTATGTTTCGTTCATGGAATATATTAACCTGCTTCGCAGGCAATTTTAAAGAACAAATGTTTGGTGGTTCTTTATACTTAGTGTTTGTTTGTGTGTGTCTGTTGTGCGTGCGTGGCACTTAGCTGACATGGTGAATAGACAATCTTGTTTCACCTGGAATTTCCAGTTGAATAAAAAGTAGAGCCGTCATAAATTGTCAATTCAAAAACACTCCGGTTTCAACAGGGAGACTGTTTTCTAATTGACTGGTTAGGGGGGTTGTTTACAAGGTTTCCACTGAATTTGTGACTTGATTTTATTAGAAACACGTGACTTTAAAACTAAAACAACACAGCAGCCTGAAACTCTCCTGATTGGTGTTTCATTCATCCATCAATTCATCAGATGTTTATGGTAAAAACAACTGGATAGCCCACTCACTCATTAACACCTGACATTTCCATGGAGTCCTGGGATCCATATACACTATAATAAACCTCATTCACAATATACAGGTAAACAATGTACTGTAAGATAAGTGAGTCATTAAAGGGTCATAGGAGAAGTTCAACAAACTTCTTCCATTGAACTGTGTCTCTTATCTAGAAGAAGTTTGGCTTCCATTGAACTGATTCTGTACATTAACACTACAATAACCAGGCACGTACACTGAGAGGGATCCACAAGTCCACAGAGAGGGGTTTACAAGTCCACAGAGAGGGATCCACAAGTCCACAGAGAGGGATCCACAAGTCCACAGAGAGGGGTCTACAAGTCCACAGAGAGGGATCCACAAGTCCACAGAGAGGGTTCTACAAGTCCACAGAGAGGGATCTACAAGTCCAC
The DNA here is from genome assembly GCF_013265735.2 of Oncorhynchus mykiss. NCBI lineage: Eukaryota > Metazoa > Chordata > Actinopteri > Salmoniformes > Salmonidae > Oncorhynchus > Oncorhynchus mykiss. The sequence goes on along the minus strand of NC_048581.1, from coordinate 91,903,426 downwards.
AGAGAGGGGTCTACAAGTCCACAGAGAGGGGTCTACAAGTCCAGAGAGAGGGGTCTACAAGTCCACAGAGAGGATCTACAAGTCCACAGAGAGGATCTACAAGTCCACATAGAGGGTTCTACAAGTCCACAGAGAGGATCTACAAGTCCACAGAAAGGGTTGTATAAGTGCTTCCCCCTCTCTAGTGGAAATTCCTCTTCAAATATTGATCCGTCATAAACTGGACTTACACTGAGTGTACCAAACATTAGGAACACCATTTGTACACTCAGTCTATGTCAAGGAAAGAGCAGGTGTTCTTAATGTTTTGTACACTCAGTGTACGTGCCCTTTGTAGACATAAACACCTGCCCTGAAAATGTAAATACGCAACCCTGGCAATTCTCCTTAAGTATCCTGCTATGCTATAGAAGTGACCTAGAAGTGTTTAACTCGTTCCATGGAACTTTCCTGCCTCACCTGAGAGTAGAGGAGGTGAGAGACCGCCCTTTCTGGGGAAAAAACACTATTTTGTCTCCTCCCCCAAAGCTTTAAATAGGAGCACACACTATTTTCTCTCACACACAAAGTTTTGTCGTAGGATAGTTGGTCACTGGGCTGAAAATCTTCCAGAACCTGTAAGTAAAATATTGTCTATCATTGATAATGATAAAAGGGAAAAGGTTTGTCTATATCTGATAACTATGGATGTTATAAATGTGTGTGATATTTTTCAAGATGTTTTTTTCTTCATGGCTTATCAGAAAAACCTGACAGCCTGTTGATTTAAGATACGGTATCACATTAGATATGTTTACATAGTGCCAGTGATGAAATCACTGAGTCTAATTTAATTTAACATCTTAATGTCTTTTGCAGGTTCCTGACCTACGCCCCTAAGCACAGATCAAGGATCAGCTCATCCTCATCAAGCCCAAACCAGGACATTAACAAACCACAAGGGGAAACCTGACCTCAGACCAGCGTTTAAACCCCACGTCTTCCTGCCAAGACACTGACACTCCGTCCAGAATTCCAGCTGTCCATCCATCCATCCATCCATCCACACCCCAGCCAGCCAGCTATGGGTCTGATGAGCGAGGACATGGAGTGCTGTGTCTGCCTCCAGCCCTACTCTCGCAGGGAGAAGATCCCTCGGATGCTCCACTGTAAGCACACATTCTGTGGGCTGTGCTTGCAGGCGATGTCCAGGCTCCAAAGCGGCCTACTGACAGTCTGCTGCCCCCTGTGCCGTTGGATCACCTGCACCGAGCCCAGCCTCACCCTGCCGGGGTCACTGTGGGTTAACACTGAGATCTGGGACCAGATACTAGACAGACAACAGGAAGAGGAGGAAGAGTGGAAGGGAGCTAACAGACAGACACAGACCACTACACAGTACACATGGTGAGTACCCCAGGCAAAGGTGGATGGATTGATAGACTGATTTAGAAACCTGGAGATACCTTCCTCTGTTCTCTGATCTTCCTAACATTTAGTTCTGTATCTTTTGGTCTCTCTCTCTCTCTCTCTCTCTCTCTCTCTCTCTCTCTCTCTCTCTCTCTCCTCTCTCTCTCTCTCTCTCTCTCTCTCTCTCTCTCTCTCTCCTCTGTTTTTTTCCCCTTCTCTCCTGTCCTCCAGTTCTCCATCAAGGCATTGTGGCCTGAGGCTCAAACTACAGAATTTCCTGACGAGGATGAAGCACAATGTACTGCAAACCGAGAAGACGAAGAGCAGAGAAAGAAGCCTGGATTTTCCCATTTCAGAGCAGGAGATACTCGTTGAGTAATGAAGCTATTTCACATAACAGGACCGACCGGTGACTTTACAGAATGAAGCAAGATTGAACCAATTGTTCATATGCTTTGTGTTTGATTGACTTTGGGTATGTGTAATGTTCTCAGTCAACTTACCTGGTAAAATAAGGGTTAAATTATAATATTAATAATAAAGGATGGATAGGTGGAGGAAATAAAAAATAAGATATTAAATGGATTGAGGAAGAAAGAAAGATAAAGGAAGTTATGCATAGATTGACAGACATAGATAGATAGATAGAAAGATAGATAGATAGATAGATAGATAGATAGATAGATAGATAGATAGATAGTTAGATAGATAGATAGATAGATAGATAGATAGATAGAAAGATAGATAGATAGTTAGTTAGATAGATAGATAGATAGATAGATAGATAGATAGATAGATAGATAGATAGATAGATAGATAGATAGATAGATAGATAGATAGATAGATAGATAGACAGATAGATAGATAGATAGATAGATATTTACATATTCATGCTTATTTATTTTCCCTTGTGTACTTTAACCATTTGTACATTGTTACAACACTGTACACTGTACACATATGTATAATATGACATTTGTAATGTCTTTATTGTTTTGAAACTTCTGTATGTGTAATGTTTACTGTTAATTTTTATTGTTTATTTCACTTTTGTATATTATCTACCTCACTTGCTTTGGCAATGTTAACACATGTTTCCCATGCCAATAAAGCCCCTTGAACTGAATTGAATTGAATAGACAGACAGATAATAGATAATAGATGTTTAATGATTTGATAAAAGGTGTATTACTGCGTGAAGGGAAGTGGAGGTTTAGTATTTATTATGACATCATTTTAGAACAGCTTTAATATTGCAGATTGTTTCTTTTATCAATGTAATTGTCTGCATCATTTCCAGTCCCCCAAATCAGGCATGTTGGATTTGTTTATCCTCATTGGACATGTTTAATTCATCTGTTCTGTTTGAAGAGCAGGTTTTTTATCCTGGAATTATATTTATTGGTTAATAAATACATCCAATTTAAAATAACCCTGTCTTAGAGTTGTGAAATAGCTTATTATTATCATTACATTAGGAAAGTAACTGTCTGATATCCAACTATTTATGGACCCCAGATAGAGTTGGGGGTGTTAATACACTACACATTCTACACTACTATTTCCTAAAACACAAAACAATTCCTAAACATTCCACTGTCCTTGGTTTTGATGTGTGCAGGACATGACTGAAATCACTCTCTGTCTAATCATGTCTCAGAGAACCCTGTATGCATTCTTGCATATGAGATTCCCTAAAAACACATCACTTTGATAAAGCAATAACCAGAATTGAATTCTTCGTTGCAGGTTAGGAGAATTTATGCAGCATGTTAGGGGAATTAACGTTGCAGGTAAGGAGAATGAGGTTAAAGGTTAGGAAAAGGCTTAGGGTCACTTCTGGTCATAGCTGTACCGAAGTGGTGTTTTTAGGAAGTCCTTCTGTGTTTGGTGGATCTCATATGTCTGTTTTGGTTGTGTACGTTTCATTACATGATGTGAGTTATTGAATTGGTCACTAGCCTGTCTTGAAACCATGAAGAAGCTCTTCAAATAGACAGACAGATTGTGTCTGAAATGGCCCCTATTCCTTATATAGTATACTACTTTAGACCAGAGACCAGCTAGTGCAGTATGTAGTATATGTAATCAACCCTATGTGTAGCTGGTGTAGAGGAGTCAGGTGCAGGACATCAGATATGAGTAATAAACGTAATTGACTCAAAATAGACAAATACAACACAATAATGCGACCCCACAATAACGGACCGTCTTACATACAAACAAACATGGGGGAACAGAGAGTTAAACCTCTCTAGGCTAGGGGGCGGTATTTTCACGTCCGGATGAAATGCTTGCCCAAAGTTAACTACCTGCTACTCAGGCCCAGAGGCTAGGATATGCATATTATTTGTAGATTAGGATAGAAAACAGTCTGAAGTTTCTAAAACTGTTTGAATGATGTCTGTGAGTATAACAGAACTTATTTGGCAGAAGAAACCCCGAGGACAAACCATCCAGGAAAATCTTTTTTTGAGGTCACTCTCTATTCAATGGGTTTTCTATGTGGATCTAGATTTCTAAGGCTCTTGCTTGCAGTTCCTATCGCTTCCACTGGATGTCAACAGTCTTTTGAAATTGGTTGATGTTTTTCCTTTGTGTAATGAAGAACTAGGGCTGTTCAGAATGAGGGTTGAGTGTATAACCATGGAATTTATCGAACAAAATGACTATTTGTGATGTTTATGGGACATATTGGAGTGCCAACAAAAGAAGATCTTCAAAGGTAAGGCATGAATTATATCTTTATTTCTGAGTTTTGTGTCACGCCTGGCGGGATGAAATATGATTGTCTGTGTTTGTTTGATGGGGTGCTATCCTCAGATAATAGTATGGTTTGCTTTCGCCGTAAAGCCTTTTTGAAATCGGACACAGTGGCTGGATTAACAAGAAGTTTATCTTTAATCGTATGTATAACACTTGTATCTTTCATCAATGTTTATGATGAGTATTTCTGTAATTTGATTTGGCTCTCTGCAAATTCACTGGATGTTATTTGAGACAATGCATTACTGAACATAACGCGTCAATTTAAACTGAGTTTTTTGGACATAAAGAGGGATCGTTTCTCTAAGTCCTGTCGTCTCCTCCCTCTGCCCGGTCTCCCTACGGCCCTACAAACTGCGGAGGCCCTATTTACGTCTTCCAGCACTACGAGGTTCCTGAGGATATAGTGTCTGAACGAGGTCCGCAGTTCACTTCGAGAGTCTGGAGGGTGTTCATGGAACGTTTGAGGGTCTCGATCAGCCTCACCTCAGGTTTTCTCCCCGTCAGTAATGGGCAGAGAGTGAGTGAACCAGGATGTGGGCAGGTTTCTGCGGTCCTATTGCCAGGACCGGCCGGGGGAGTGGGCAGTGTTCTTGCCCCGGGCAGAGATGGCGCAGGACTTGCTCCGCCACTCCTCCACTAACCTCTCCCCCTTTCAGTGTGTATTGGGGTACATGCCGGTTCTGGCACCGTGGTATCAGAATCAGACCGAGGCTCCTGCGGTGGACGATTGGTTCAGATGAGGAGACAACAGTCAGTATAGGCCCTAATGAGGAGACAACAGTCTATATAGACCCTAATGAGGAGACAACAGTCGATGTAGGCCATAATGAGGAGACAACAGTCTATATAGGCCCTAATGAGGAGACAACAGTCTATACAGGCCCTAATGAGGAGACAACAGTCTATACAGGCCCTAATGAGGAGACATCAGACTATAGAGGCCCTAATGAGGAGATATCAGTCTATAGAGCCCCTAATGATGAGACATCAGTCTATAGAGGCCCTAATGAGGAGACATCAGTCTATAGAGGCCCTAAGTTGGTGGTTGAAGATATCCCTCTAGTGGTGTGGGGGCTGTGCTTTGGCAAAGTGGGTGGGGTTATATCCTTCCTGTTTGGCCCTGTCCGGGGGTGTCCTCGGATGGGGCCACAGTGTCTCCTGACCCCTCCTGTCTCAGCCTCCAGTATTTATGCTGCAGTAGTTTATGTGTCGGGGGGCTAGGGTCAGTTTGTTATATCTGCAGTACTTCTCCTGTCCTATTCGGTGTCCTGTGTGAATTTAAGTGTGTTCTCTCTAATTCTCTCTTTCTTTCTCTCTCTCGGAGGACCTGAGCCCTAGGACCATGCCTCAGGACTACCTGACATGATGACTCCTTGCTGTCCCCAGTCCACCTGGCCGTGCTGCTGCTCCAGTTTCAACTGTTCTGCCTTATTATTATTGGACCATGCTGGTCATTTATGAACATTTGAACATCTTGGCCATGTTCTGTTATAATCTCCACCCGGCACAGCCAGAAGAGGACTGGCCACCCCACATAGCCTGGTTCCTTTCTAGGTTTCTTCCTAGGTTTTGGCCTTTCTAGGGAGTTTTTCCTAGCCACCGTGCTTCTACACCTGCATTGCTGGCTGTTTGGGGTTTTAGGCTGGGTTTCTGTACAGCACTTTGAGATATCAGCTGATGTACGAAGGGCTATGTAAATAAATTTGATTTGATTTGATTTTGATTTAATGAGGAGACAACAGTCTATAGAGGCCCTAATGAGGAGACAACAGTCTATAGAGGCCCTAAGGAGGAGACAACAGTCTATAGAGGCCCTAATGATTAGACATCACAGTGCATTCAGAAAGTTTTCAGACCCACTGACTTTTTCCACATTTTGTTACATTACAGCCTTGTTCTAAAATTTAATAAATATAATATGCTCAGCCATCTACACACAATACTCCATAATGACAAAGCAAAATCAGAATTTATGACATTTTTTGCCAATGTATTAAAAATAAAAACTGGAAATATCACAATATCATAAGTATTCAGAGCCTTTGATCACTACTTTGTTGTTGTATCTTTGGCAGCGATTACAGCCTTGAGTCTTGTTGGCTATGACTCTACAAGCTTGGCATACCTGTGTTTGGGGAGTTTCTCCCATTCTTCTCTGCAGATCCTCTCAAGTTCTGTCAGGTTGACAGAATGTTGCTGCACAGCTTTTTTCTCTCCAGAGATGTTCGATCGTGTTCATTCCAGGCTCTGGTTGGGCCACTTAAGGACATTCAGAGACTTGTCCCAAAGTCACTCCTGTGTTGTCTTGGCTGTGTGCATAGGGTCCTTGTCCTGTTAGAAGGTGAACATTTACCCCAGTCTGAGATCCTGAGCGCTCTGGACCAGGTTTTCATCAACGATCTCTCTGTACTTTGCTCTGTTCATCTTTCCCTCGATCCTGACTAGTCTCCCAGTCCCTACCGCTGAAAAACATCCTAACAGCATGATGCTGCCACCACCATGCTTCACTGTAGGGATGGTGCCAGGTTTCCTCCAGACGTGACGCTTGGTATTCAAGCCAAAGTGTTCTATCTTGGTTTCATCAGACCAGATCATCTTGTTTCTCATGGTCTGAGAGTCCGTTAGATGCCTTTTGGCAAACTCCAAGAGGGCTGTCATGTGTTTTTTTACTGAGGAGTGGCTTCCGTCTGGCCACTCTACCATAAAATCCTGATTTGGTGGATTGCTGCAGCAGGTTGTCCTTCACGAAGGTTCTCCCATATCCACAGAGGAACTCTGGAGCTCTGTCAGAGTGACCATTGTGTTCTTGGTCACCTCCTTGACCAAGGTGCTTCTCCCCCTACTGCTCAGTTTGGCCTGGCGGCCAGCTCTATGAAGAGTCTTGGTGGTTCCAGACTTCTTCCATTTAAGAATGATGGAGTTCACTGTGTTTTTGGGGACCTTTATAAGGCAGATATGTCTTGGTAACCTTACCCAGATCTGTGCCTCGACACAATCCTCTCTCAGAGCTCTACAGACAATTCCTTCCACCTCAAGGCTTGGTTTTTGCTCTGACATGCACTGTCAACTGTGGGACCTTTATCTCAAGGATGATCCATATATAGGGTTCCATTTGGGACAAACAGGGCTGACGGTAGAGCTGGTTACCGTCCCTGGCTAACAGAATTACTCATCATTTACTGTCATTTAGCTCACGTTGTTTTAGTGTGCAGCTTACTCATGACTTCAGAAAGCAGAAAAATAACCATTAGAAACTAGCAGATGACTTTGACAAAGCTCTTTCAGTCTCTTGTTCTGGCCCTTTAATGATAGGAATTCATTTGTGAGATACACCCAGATGTCCTGCTTAATTATGTCACGTGAAATTGTATGTTTAGTTCATGGAATATATTAACCTGCTTCGCAGGCAATTTTAAAGAACAAATGTTTGATGGTTCTTTATACTTAGTGTTTGTTTGTGTTTGTCTGTTGTGCGTGCGTGGCACTTAGCTGGCATGGTGAATAGACAAGTGTGTTTCACCTGGAATTTCCAGTTGAACAAAAAGTAGAGCCGTCATAAATTGTCAATTCAAAAACAATCCGGGGTCAACAGGGAGACTGTTTTCTAATTGACTGGTTAGGGGGGTTGTTTACAAGGTTTCCACTGAATTTGTGACTGTTAATGATGATGCACGGACACAGAGAGGGTTCTTCAATTCCACCGAAAGGGTTCTAGAAGTCCTACCCCCCCCCCATCCAGTGAAAATGCTCCTACAATGAAGATTGATTTATTTTAAACTGAATGTACACTGAGGACATCACACGTTACGAACACCTTCCTAGTATTAAGTTGCACCCCCTTGAGAACAGCCTCAATTCATCAGGGCATGGATTCTACAAGGTGTGGAAATCGTTCCACAGGGATGCTTGGCCACGTTCACTCCAATGCTTCCCACAGTTGTGTCCAGTTTTCTTACCAGGACGTGTATTCCCAGCATGCGCTGACCAACTGGTAAGTGTCTTCACTGACATTTTCAACCTGTCCCTGACGGAGTCTGTACAACCAACATGTTTCAAACAGACCACCATAGTCCCTGTGCCCAAGAACACTTCCCCCTTAAGAGACTGAAAAGATTTGGCATGGGTCCCCAGATCCTCAAAAAGTTCTACAGCTGCACCATCGAGAGCATCTTGACTGGTTGCATCACCGCCTGGTATGGCAACTGCTCGGCATCCGAGGTACTACAGAGGATAGTGTGTACGGTCCAGAACATCACTGGGGCCAAGCTTCCTGCCATCCAGGACCTATATAATAGGCGGTGTCAGAGGAAAGCCCATAAAATTGACAGAGACTACAGTCACCCAAGTCAAAGACTGTTTCCTCTGCTACCCCACGGCAAGCGGTACCGGAGCTCCAAGTCTGGGACCAAAAGGCTCCTTAACAGCTTCTACCCCCAAGCCATAAGACTGCTGAACAATTAATCAAATGGCCACCGGACTATTTACATTGTCAACCCCCCTCTGAACATCTATGTGCTGAAGGTGGTGCCAGGACAACAACCTCTCCCTCAACGTGATCAAGACAAAGGAGATGATTGTGAACTAAAGGAAAAGGAGGACCGAGCCACGCCCCCATTCTCATCGACGGGGCTTTAATGGAGCAGGTTGAGAGCTTCAAGTTCCTTGGTGTCCACATCACCAGCAAACTATCATGGTCCAAACACACCAAGACACAAGACTCCTGAACTTCTAATCAAATGGCTACCCAGACTATTTGCATTGCCCCCCCCCCCCATCACCCAACCTCTTTTACGCTGCTGCTACTCTCTGTTCATTATCTATGCATAGTCACTTTAACTTTACCTACATCTACATATGACCTCAATTACCTCGACTAACCGGTGCCTCCGCACATTGACTCTGTACCGGTACCTCCCGTTACATACCCTAGCTATTGTAATTTTACTGCTGCTCTTTAATTGTTTGTAACTTTTCATTTTATTTATTTTACGTATCTATTTTATACTTAACACTTATTTTTCCTAAAACTGCATTGTTGGTTAAGTGCTTGTAAGTAAGCATTTCACTGTGAGGTCTACTACACCTGTTGTATTCAGCATTTCACTGTAAGGTCTACTACACCTGTTGTATTCAGCATTTCACTGTGAGGTCCACACCTGTTGTATTCAGCATTTCACTGTGAGGTCCACACCTGTTGTATTCAGCATTTCACTGTGAGGTCTACTACACCTGTTGTATTCAGCATTTCACTGTGAGGTCCACACCTGTTGTATTCAGTATTTCACTGTGAGGTCCACACCTGTTGTATTCAGCATTTCACTGTGAGGTCCACACCTGTTGTATTCAGCATTTCACTGTGAGGTCCACACCTGTTGTATTCAGCATTTCACTGTGAGGTCCACACCTGTTGTATTCAGCATTTCACTGTGAGGTCCACACCTGTTGTATTCAGCATTTAACTGTAAGGTCCACCTACACCTGTTGTATTCAGCATTTCACTGTGAGGTCCACCTTCACCTGTTGTATTCAGCATTTCACTGTGAGGTCCACCTACACCTGTTGTATTCAGCATTTCACTGTGAGGTCCACACCTGTTGTATTCTGCTCATGTGACAAATACAATTTGATTGGATGTCCTTTGGCTGGTGATGGACCATTCTTGACAAACACAGGAAACTGTTGAGCGTGAAAAACCTTTCACCCTCTTTGTAGACATGAACACCTGCCCTGAAAATGTCAACACGCAACCCTGGCAATTCTCCTGAAGTGTCCTACTATGCTATAGAAGTGACCTAGAAGTGTTTAACTCGTTCCATGGACCTTTCCTGCCTCACCTGAGAGTAGAGGAGGTGAGAGACCGCCCTTTCTGGGAATATAACACAATTTTGTCTCCTCCCTCAAAGCTTTAAATAGGAGCACACACACTCTTCTCTCTCACACACAAAGTTTTGTCGTAGGATAGTTGGTCACTTGGCTGAAAATCTTCCAGAACCTGTAAGTAAAATATTGTCTCTCATTGATAATGATAAAAGTGAAAAGGTTTGTCTATATCTGATAACTATGGATGTTATAAATGTGTGTGATATTTTTCAAGATATTTTTTTCTTCATGTCTAATCAGAAAAACCTGACAGCCTGTTGATTTAAGACACGGTATCACATTAGATATGTTTACATAGTGCAAGTGATGAAGTCACTGAGTCTAATTTAATTTAACATCTTAATGTCTTTTGCAGGTTCCTGACCTACGCTCCTAAGCACAGATCTAGGATCAGCTCATCCTCATCAAATCCAAACCAGGATCTTAATAAACCACAAGGGGAACACTAACCTCAGACCAGCGTTTAAACCCCACGTCTTCCTGCCAAGACACTGACACTCCGTCCAGAATTCCTCTGCGCTCCAGCTGTCCATCCATCCATCTGTCCATCCATCCATCCATCCACACTCCAGCCAGCCAGCCATGGGTCTGATGAGCGAGGACATGGAGTGCTGTGTCTGCCTCCAGCCCTACTCTCGCAGGGAGAAGATCCCTCGGGTGCTCCACTGTGAGCACACATTCTGTGGGCTGTGCTTGCAGGCGATGTCCAGGCTCCAAAGCGGCGTACTGACAGTCTGCTGCCCCCTGTGCCGTTGGATCACCTGCACCGAGCCCAGCCTCACCCTGCCGGGGTCGCTGTGGGTTAACACTGAGATCTGGGACCAGATACTAGACAGACAACAGGAAGAGGAGGAAGAGTGGAAGGGAGCTAACAGACAGACACGGACCACTACACAGTACACATGGTGAGTACCCCAGGCAAAGGTGGATGGATTGATAGACTGATTTAGAAACCTGGAGATACCTTCCTCTGTTCTCTGATCTTCCTAACATTTAGTTCTGTATCTTTTGGTCTCTCTCTCTCTTTCTCTCTCTCTCTCTCTCTCTTCTGTTTATTTCCCCTTCTCTCCTGTCCTCTAGTTCTCCATCAAGGCATTGTGGCCTGAGGCTCAAACTACAGAATTTCCTGAGGAGGATGAAGCACAATGTACTGTAAACCGAGAAGACGAAGAGCAGAGAAAGAAGCCTGAATTTTCCCATTTCAAAGCAGGAGATACTCATTGAGTAATGAAGCTATTTCACAAAACAGGACCGACCTGTGACTTTCCATAATGAAGCAAGATTGAACCAATTATTAATATCCTTTGTGTTTGATTGTCTTTGGGAATGTGTAATGTTCTCAGTCAACTTACCTGGTAAAATAAGGGTTAAATTATAATATTAATAATAAAGGATGGATAGGTGGAGGAAATAAAAAATAAGATATTAAATGGATTGAGGAAGAAAGAAAGATAAAGGAAGTTATGAATAGATAGATAGATAGATAGATAGATAGATAGATAGATAGATAGATAGATAGATAGATAGATAGATAGATAGATAGATAGATAGAGAGAGGGGTGAAGGTTAGAGACTGTGTATTGTACAATGTGTTCTGTGTACAATACAATATACTGTGAACAATGTTTATAATAGATGTTTAATGATTTGATAAAAGGTGTATTACTGTGTGAAGGGAAGTGGAGGTTTAGTATTTATTATGACATCATTTTAGAACAGCTTTAATATTGCAGATTGTTTATTTTATCAATGTAATTGTCTGCATCATTTCCAGTCCCCCAAATCAGGGATGTTGGATTTGTTTATCCTCATTGGACATGTTTAATTCATCTGTTCTGTTTGAAGAGCAGGTTTTTATCCTGGAATTATATTTATTGGTTAATAAATACATCCACTTTAAAATAACCCTGTCTTAGAGTTGTGAAATAGCTTATTATTATCATTACATTAGGAAAGTAACTGTCTGATATCCAACTATTTATGGACCCCAGATAGAGTTGGGGGTGTTAATTCACTACACATTCTACACTACTATTTCCTAAAACACAAAACAAACCCTAAACATTCCACTGTCCTTGGTTTTGATGTGTGCAGGACATGACTGAAATCACTCTCTGTCTAATCATGTCTCAGAGAAGCCTGTATGCATTCTTGCATATGAGATTCCCTAAAAACACATCACTTTGATGAAGCAATAACCAGAATTGAATTCTTCGTTGCAGGTTAGGAGAATTTCTGCAGCATGTTAGGGGAATTAACGTTGCAGGTTAGGAGAATTTATGCAGCATGTTAGGGGAATTAACGTAGCAGGTAAGGAGAATGAGGTTAAAGGTTAGGAAAAGGCTTAGGGTCACTTCTGGTCGTAGCTGTACCGAAGTGGTGTTTTTAGGAAGTCCTTCTCTGATTGGTGGAACTCATGTCTGTTTTGGTTGTGTACGTTTCATTACATGATGTGAGTTATTGAATTGGTCACTACCCTGTCTTGAAAACATGAAGAAGCTCTTCAAATAGACAGACAGATTGTGTCTGAAATGGCCCCTATTCCTTATATAGTATACTACTTTAGACCAGGGACCAGCTAGTGCAGTACGTAGTATATGTAATCAATCCTATGTGTAGCTGGTGTAGAGGAGTCAGGTGCAGGACATCAGATATGAGTAATAAACGTAATTGACTCAAAATAGACAAATACAACACAATAATGCGACCCCACAATAACGGACCGCCTTACATACAAACAAACATGGGGGAACAGAGAGTTAAACCTCTCTAGGCTAGGGGGCGGTATTTTCACGTCCGGATGAAATGCTTGCCCAAAGTTAACTACCTGCTACTCAGGCCCAGAGGCTAGGATATGCATATTATTTGTAGATTAGGATAGAAAACAGTCTGAAGTTTCTAAAACTGTTTGAATGATGTCTGTGAGTATAACAGAACTTATTTGGCAGAAGAAACCCCGAGGACAAACCATCCAGGAAAATATTTTTTTGAGGTCACTCTCTATTCAATGAGTTTTCTATGTGGATCTAGATTTCTAAGGCTCTTGCTTGCAGTTCCTATCGCTTCCACTGGATGTCAACAGTCTTTTGAAATTGGTTGATGTGTTTCCTTTGTGTAATGAAGAAGTAGGGCTGTTCAGAATGAGGGTTGAGTGTAGTGTACTGTTGTGGTTGGGGCGCGTGACCTGAATGCTCGCTCCACTTTGTTTTTGTCCGGTATTGTCTTTTGTCTTAAATTTTATTGATCATTTACGTAAAAAAATACCTAATGTTGTATAAGGAAAGTTGTTTGAAATGTTTGGACAAAGATTACAGGTAACTTATAAGATATTTTGTAGTTAAGTTGCGCAAATTGGAACCGGTGTTTTTCTGGATCAAAAGTGCCAAATAAATTGACATTTTGGAGATATAACCATGGAATTTATCGAACAAAAGGACTATTTGTGATGTTTATGGGACATATTGGAGTGCCAACAAAAGAAGATCTTCAAAGGTAAGGCATGAATTATATCATTATTTCTGAGTTTTGTGTCACGCCTGGCGGGATGAAATATGATTATCTGTGTTTGTTTGATGGGGTGCTATCCTCAGATAATAGTATGGTTTTATTTTGCATTAAAGCCTTTTTGAAATCGGACACAGTGGCTGGATTAACAAAAAGTTTATTTTTAATCCTATGTATAAAACTTGTATCTTTCATCAATGTTTATGATGAGTATTTCTGTAATTTGATTTGGCTTTCTGCAATTTCACTGAATGTTATTTGAGACAATGCATTACTGAACATAACGCGCCAATTTAAACTGAGTTTTTTGGACATAAAGAGGGATCGTTTCCCTAAATCCTGTCGTCTCCTCCCTCTGCCCGGTCTCCCTACTGCCCTACATACTGCTTAGGCCCTGTTTACACACGTCTTCCGGAACTACGGGGTTCCTGAGGATATAGTGTCTGATAGATGTCCCCAATTCACTTCCAGAGCCTGGAGGGCGTTCATGGAACGTTTGGGGGTCTCGATCAGCCTCACCTCAGGTTTTCACCCCGAGAGTAATGGGTAGAGAGTGAGTGAACAAGGATGTGGGCAGGTTTCTGCGGTCCTATTGCCAGGACCGGCCGGGGGAGTGGGCAGTGTTCGTGCCCCGGGCAGAGATGGCGCAGGACTTGCTCCGCCACTCCTCCACTAACTTCTCCCCCTTTCAGTGTGTATTGGGGTACCAGCCGGTTCTGGCACCGTGGCATCAGAGTCAGACCGAGGCTCCTGCGGTGGACGATTGGTTCAGACGTGCGGAGGAGACCTGGGAAGCCGCACATGGTCGCCTCCAGCAGGCCGCGCTGCGCCAAAAGACCAGCGCAGACAGTCACCGCAGTGAGGCACCAGCGTTCGCAACGGGGGACAGGGTCTGGCCCTCGACCCAAAACCTGCCCCTCCTCCTGCCCTGCTGGAAGCTTGGCCCCCGGTTTGTGGGGCCATTCAAAGTCCTGAGGAGACTGAACGAGGTATGTCACAAGTTACAGGTTCCCCTCGATTACCATATTAACCCCTCGTTCCATGTGTCTCTCCTCAGGCCGGTGGTGGCTGGTCCGCTCCGGGAGTCTGAGGTACAGGAGGTTCCTCCGGCCCAGCTGGACACCGAGGGGGCCCCGGCGTACTCTGTCCGTTCCATCCTGGATTCGAGGCGTCGGGCGAGGGGCCTTCAGTACCTCGTGGAGTGGGAGTGGTACGGTCCGGAGGAGAGGTGCTGGCTTCTGGTGGCTGATGTATTGGACCCTGAGCGTGAGTTCCACCATCGCCTCGCCCTCCCGGTCGTCCCCGAGTTTGGTGTCGACGCACCTCTGGAGCCGAGCGTCGGCTGTCACGACTTCCTCCATCGGCTCCTCTCCTTGTTTGTTCGGCGGTCGACGTCACCGGCTTTCTAGCCATTGCCGCTCCATGTATCCATTTGTTTTGTCTTGTTCCCTGCACACCTGGTTTTCCTTTCCCAATCACTCTACATGTATTTATTCCTCTGTTCCCCATCATATCTTCTTGTGAGATTTATTGTGTTACGTGTGTGTTGTTGACGCGCCAGCCTGGCTTGTTTTTTCCATGGTATTTCACGAAGATGTTTATTGTTAAACATAATTATTGTGACTGTTTTGCACTTTTGCCTGAATGAAGTGAGCACTTGTTCACAAATATCTGCTCTCCTGCACCTGACTTCACCTTCAGTATGCACACATCTGACAGAATCTCACAGTCTACATAGATCCCAATGAGGAGACAACAGTCTATATTGTCCCTAATGAGGAGACAACAGTCTGTATAGGGCCTAATGAGGAGACAACAGTCTATATAGGCCCTAATGAGGAGACAACAGTCTATACAGGGCCTGATGAGGAGACAACAGTCTATATAAACCCTAATTAGGGGACAACAGTCTATACAGGGCCTAATGAGGAGACAACAGTCTACACAGGCCCTAATGAGGAGACAACAGTCTATGTAGACCCTAATTAGGAGACAACAGTCCATATAGACCCTAGTGAGGAGACAACAGTCTATATGGATCCTAATGAGGAGACTACAGTCTATATAGGCCCTAATGAGGAGACAACAGTCTATATAGACCCTAGTGAGGAGACAACAGTCTATATAGGCCCTAGTGAGGAGACAACAGTCTATATAGACCCTAGTGAGGAGACAACAGTCTATATAGACCCTAATGAGGTGACAACAGTCTATATAGACCTTAATGAGGAGACAACAGTCTATATAGGCCCTAATGAGGAGACAACAGTCTATACAGGCCCTGATGAGGAGACAACAGTCTATATAGACCCTAGTGAGGAGACAACAGTCTATATAGACCCTAGTGAGGAGACAACAGTCTATATAGACCCTAATGAGGAGACAACAGTCTATATAGACCCTAGTGAGGAGACAACAGTCTATATAGACCCTAGTGAGGGGACAACAGTCTGTATAGAACCTAATGAGGAGACAACAGTCTATATAGACCCTAGTGAGGAGACAACAGTCTATATAGAACATAATGAGGAGACAACAGTCTATATAGACCTTAATGAGGAGACAACAGTCTGTATAGACCCTAGAGAGGAGACAACAGTCTATATAGAACATAATGAGGAGACAACAGTCTATATAGACCCTAGTGAGGAGACAACAGTCTATATAGACCCTAGTGAGGAGACAACAGTCTATATAGACCCTCATGAGGAGACAACAGTCTATATAGACCATAATGAGGAGACAACAGTCTATATAGACCCTAGTGAGGAGACAACAGTCTATATAGACCCTAGTGAGGAGACAACAGTCTATATAGACCCTCATGAGGAGACAACAGTCTATATAGACCATAATGAGGAGACAACAGTCTATATAGACCCTAATGAGGAGACAACAGTCTATATAGACCCTAGTGAGGAGACAACAGTCTATATAGACCCTAGTGAGGAGACAACAGTCTATATAGACCCTCATGAGGAGACAACAGTCTATATAGACCATAATGAGGAGACAACTGTCTATATAGACCCTCATGAGGAGACAACAGTCTATATAGACCCTAGTGAGGAGACAACAGTCTATATAGAACATAATGAGGAGACAACAGTCTATATAGACCCTAGTGAGGAGACAACAGTCTATATAGACCCTAGTGAGGAGACAACAGTCTATATAGACCCTCATGAGGAGACAACAGTCTATATAGACCCTAGTGAGGAGACAACAGTCTATATACACCCTAATGAGGAGACAACAGTCTATATAGACCCTAGTGAGGAGACAACAGTCTATATAGACCCTAATGAGGAGACAACAGTCTATATAGACCCTAGTGAGGAGACAACAGTCTATATAGACCCTAGTGAGGAGACAACAGTCTATATAGACCCTAATGAGGAGACAACAGTCTATATAGACCTTAATGAGGAGACAACAGTCTATATAGACCCTAATGAGGAGACAACAGTCTATATAGACCCTAGTGAGGAGACAACAGCCTATATAGACCCTAATGAGGAGACAACAGTCTATATAGACCCTAATGAGGAGACAACAGTCTATATAGACCCTATATATAATCTTGTTGTTTAATATGTATATTTTATGGCTCCTATTTGGTTTGTTTTTCTTAACTTTTCTTGATAATTGTAGCCTTGAGGTGTCTGTCAGAGAAATAGGCAGCTCTGTTGTCCCTGGGTGTGTCCCAATTGCTATCCTATTCCATAGATAGTGCACTGCTTTTGACCAGAGCCTTTGCCTTTAAAGTAGTGCACTATGTAGGGAATAGTGTTCCATTTGGGACAAAGTCCCTGTGTTACCAAACTGTCATATAAAATAATAATGTATTTGTTAACCTACAGCTCCACTCCTCTTTTCCAACTAGTAGTTAATCAACGGTAGTTATTCATTAACGGGAGATATGTAGAAAGAGAAACTACAACATTCTGAAACAGGTGTGTCAGGTATGTATGGGGGTTAGATTAGATAACAGGGTGGATTGAGCACGGCCCTGACTAAAAGTAGTATACTATATAAGGAATGGTATGTATGGGGGTTAGATTAGTTAACAGGGTGGATGGAGCACGGCCCTGACTAAAAGTAGTATACTATATAAGGAATGGTATGTATGGGGGTTAGGCTAGATAACAGGGTGGATGGAGCACGGCCCTGATCAAAAGTAGTATGGTATGTATGGGGGTTAGGCTAGATAACAGGGTGGATGGAGCACGGCCCTGACTAAAAGTAGTATGGTATGTATGGGGGTTAGGCTAGATAACAGGGTGGATGGAGCACGGCCCTGACTAAAAGTAGTATACTATATAAGGAATGGTATGTATGGGGGTTAGGCTAGATAACAGGGTGGATGGAGCACGGCCCTGACTAAAAGTAGTATGGTATGTATGGGGGTTAGGCTAGATAACAGGGTGGATGGAGCACGGCCCTGACTAAAAGTAGTATACTATATAAGGAATGGTATGTATGGGGGTTAGGCTAGATAACAGGGTGGATGGAGCACGGCCCTGATCAAAAGTAGTATACTATATAAGGAATGGTATGTATGGGGGTTAGGCTAGATAACAGGGTGGATGGAGCACGGCCCTGACTAAAAGTAGTATACTATTTAAGGAATGGTATGTATGGGGGTTAGGCTAGATAACAGGGTGGATGGAGCATGGCCCTGACTAAAAGTAGTATACTATATAAGGAATGGTATGTATGGGGGTTAGGCTAGATAACAGGGTGGATGGAGCACGGCCCTGACTAAAAGTAGTATACTATATAAGGAATGGTATGTATGGGGGTTAGATTAGATAACAGGGTGGATGGAGCATGGCCCTGACTAAAAGTAGTATACTATATAAGGAATGGTATGTATGGGGGTTAGATTAGATAACAGGGTGGATGGAGCACGGCCCTGATCAAAAGTAGTAGGAGGACTTCCTAAAAAAAACACTTCGGTACAGCTACGACCAGAAATGACTTTCGTAGCTGGTTAGGAGAGCTAACCCTAAGCCTTTTCCTAACCTTAACCTCATTCTCCTAACCTGCTACGTTAATTCCCCTAACATGCTGCATAAATTCGCCTAACATGCTACGAAGAATTCAATTCCGGTTATTGCTTTATCAAAGTAATGTGTTTTTAGGGAATCTCATATGCAAGAATGCATACAGGGTTCTCTGAGACATGATTAGACAGCGAGTGATTTCAGTCATGTCCTGCACACATCAAAACCAAGGACAGTGGAATGTTTAGGATTTGTTTTGTGTTTTAGGAAATAGTAGTGTAGAATGTGTAGTGTATTAACACCCCCTACTCTATCTGGGGTCCATAAATAGTTGGATATCAGACAGTTACTTTCCTAATGTAATGATAATAATAAGCTATTTCACAACTCTAAGACAGGGTTATTTTAAAGTGGATGTATTTATTAACCAATAAATATAATTCCAGGATAAAAACCTGCTCTTCAAACAGAACAGATGAATTAAACATGTCCAATGAGGATAAACAAATCCAACATCCCTGATTTGGGGGACTGGAAATGATGCAGACAATTACATTGATAAAATAAACAATATGCAATATTAAAGCTGTTCTAAAATGATGTCATAATAAATACTAAACCTCCACTTCCCTTCACGCAGTAATACACCTTTTATCAAATCATTAAACATCTATTATCTATTATCTGTCTGTCTATTCAATTCAATTCAATTCAAGGGGCTTTATTGGCATGGGAAACATGTGTTAACATTGCCAAAGCAAGTGAGGTAGATAATATACAAAAGTGAAATAAACAATAAAAATTAACAGTAAACATTACACATACAGAAGTTTCAAAACAATAAAGACATTACAAATGTAATATTATACATATGTGTACAGTGTACAGTGTTGTAACAATGTACAAATGGTTAAAGTACACAAGGGAAAATAAATAAATATAAATATGTAAATATCTATCTATCTATCTATCTGTCTGTCTGTCTGTCCATCTATTCATAACTTCCTTTATCTTACTTTTTTCCTCAATCCATTTAATATCTTATTTTTTATTTCCTCCACCTATCCATCCTTTATTATTAATATTATAATGTAACCCTTATTTTACCAGGTAAGTTGACTGAGAACATTACACATACCCAAAGTCAATCAAACACAAAGCATATGAATAATTGGTTCAATCTTGCTTCATTATGTAAAGTCACCGGTCGGTCCTGTTTTGTGAAATAGCTTCATTACTCAATGAGTATCTCCTGCTCTGAAATGGGAAAATCCAGGCTTCTTTCTCTGCTCTTCGTCTTCTCGGTTTACAGTACATTGTGCTTCATCCTCCTCAGGAAATTCTGTAGTTTGAGCCTCAGGCCACAATGCCTTGATGGAGAACTAGAGGACAGGAGAGAAGGGGAAATAAACAGAAGAGAGAGAGAGAGAGAGAGAGAGAGAGAGAGAGAGAGAGAGAGAGAGGGGAGAGAGAGAGAGCGAGAGAGGGGAGAGAGAGAGAGAGAGAGAGGAGAGAGAGAGAGAGAGAGAGAGAGAGAGAGAGAGAGAGAGAGAGAGAGAGAGAGAGAGAGAGAGAGCAAAAGATACAGAACAAAATGTTAGGAAGATCAGTGAACAGAGAAAGGTTTCTCCAGGTTTCTAAATCAGTCTATCAATCCATCCACATTTGCCTGGGGTACTCACCATGTGTACTGTGTAGTGGTCTGTGTCTGTCTGTTAGATCCCTTCCACTCTTCCTCCTCTTCCTGTTGTCTGTCTAGTATCTGGTCCCAGATCTCAGTGTTAACCCACAGCGACCCCGGCAGGGTGAGGCTGGGCTCGGTGCAGGTGATCCAATGGCACAGGGGGCAGCAGACTGTCAGTAGGCCGCTTTGGAGCCTGGACATCGCCTGCAAGCACAGCCCACAGAATGTGTGCTTACAGTGGAGCATCCGAGGGATCTTCTCCCTGCGAGAGTAGGGCTGGAGGCAGACACAGCACTCCATGTCCTCGCTCATCAGACCCATAACTGGCTGCCTGGGGTGTGGATGGATGGATGGATGGACGGATGGATGTATGGACAGCTGGAGCGCAGAGGAATTCTGGACGGAGTGTCAGTGTCTTGGCAGGAAGACGTGGGGTTTAAACGCTGGTCTGAGGTTAGTGTTCCCCTTGTGGTTTATTAAGGTCCTGGTTTGGATTTGATGAGGATGAGCTGATCCTAGATCTGTGCTTAGGAGCGTAGGTCAGGAACCTGCAAAAGACATTAAGATGTTAAATTACATTAGACTCAGTGACTTCATCACTGGCACTATGTAAACATATCTAATGTGATACCGTATCTTAAATCAACAGGTTGTCAGGTTTTTCTGATTAGACATGAAGAAAAAAATATTTTGAAAAATATCACACACATTTATAACTTCCATAGTTATCAGATATAGACAAACCTTTTCCCTTTTATTATTATCAATGAGAGACAATATTTTACTTACAGTTTCCGGAAGATTTTCAGCCCAGTGACCAACTATCCTACGACAAAACTTTGTGTGTGAGGGAGAAGAGTGTGTGTGCTCCTATTTAAAGCTTTGAGGGAGGAGACAAAATTCAGTTATTTTCCCAGAAAGGGCGGTCTCTCACCTCCTCTACTCTCAGGTGAGGCAGGAAAGTTCCATGGAATGAGTTAAACACTTCTAGGTCACTTCTATAGCATAGTAGGACACTTCAGGAGAATTGCCAGGGTTGCGTATTGACATTTTCAGGGCAGGTGTTTATGTCTACAAAGAGGGTGAATTGACAAGACAAAAGATTTAAGTGCCTTTGAATGGGATATGGCAGAATGTGCCAGGCACACCGGTTTTGGTCAAGAACTTCAAATCTGCTGCTGGGTTTCCTGTGTTTGTCAAGAATGGTCCATCACCAGCCAAAGGACATCCAATCAAATTGTATTTGTCACATGAATACAACAGGTGTGGACCTCACAGTGAAATGCTGAATAAAACAGGTGTAGGAGACCTCACAGTGAAATGCTGAATACAACAGGTGAAGGTGGACCTCACAGTGAAATGCTGAATACAACAGGTGTGGACCTCACAGTGAAATGCTGAATAAAACAGGTGTAGGAGACCTCACAGTGAAATGCTGAATACAACAGGTGTAGTAGACTTTAACAGTGAAATGCTGAATACAACAGGTGTAGTAGACCTCACAGTGAAATGCTGAATACAACAGGTGTAGTAGACCTCACAGTGAAATGCTGAATACAACAGGTGTAGTAGACCTCACAGTGAAATGCTGAATACAACAGGTGTAGTAGACCTCACAGTGAAATGCTGAATACAACAGGTGTAGTAGACCTCACAGTGAAATGCTGAATACAACAGGTGTAGTAGACCTCACAGTGAAATGCTGAATACAACAGGTGTAGTAGACTTTAACAGTGAAATGCTGAATACAACAGGTGTAGTAGACTTTAACAGTGAAATGCTGAATACAACAGGTGTAGTAGACCTCACAGTGAAATGCTGAATACAACAGGTGTAGTAGACCTCACAGTGAAATGCTGAATACAACAGGTGTAGTAGACCTCACAGTGAAATGCTGAATACAACAGGTGTAGTAGACCTCACAGTGAAATGATGAATACAACAGGTGTAGTAGACCTCACAGTGAAATGATGAATACAACAGGTGTGGACCTCACAGTGAAATGCTGAATACAACAGGTGTAGTAGACCTCACAGTGAAATGCTGAATACAACAGGTGTAGTAGACCTTACAGTGAAATGCTGAATACAACAGGTGTAGTAGACCTTACAGTGAAATGCTGAATACTACAGGTGTAGTAGACCTCACAGTGAAATGATGAATACAACAGGTGTAGTAGACCTCACAGTGAAATGCTGAATACAACAGGTGTAGTAGACCTTACAGTGAAATGCTAATTACAACAGGTGTAGTAGTCTTTAACAGTGAAATGCTAATTACAACAGGTGTAGTAG
Source organism: Oncorhynchus mykiss (assembly GCF_013265735.2). NCBI lineage: Eukaryota > Metazoa > Chordata > Actinopteri > Salmoniformes > Salmonidae > Oncorhynchus > Oncorhynchus mykiss. Next base: position 91,880,897 of record NC_048581.1, on the reverse strand, counting down.
TCTTTAACAGTGAAATGCTGAATAGAACAGGTGTAGTAGACCTTACAGTGAAATGATGAATACAACAGGTGTAGTAGACCTTACAGTGAAATGCTGAATACAACATGTGTAGTAGACTTTAACAGTGAAATGCTGAATACAACAGGTGTAGTAGACTTTAACAGTGAAATGCTGAATACAACAGGTGTAGTAGACTTTAACAGTGAAATACTTACTTAACCAACAATGCAGTTTTAGGAAAAATAAGTGTTAAGTATAAAATAGATACGTAAAATAAATAAAATGAAAAGTTACAAACAATTAAAGAGCAGCAGTAAAATAACAATAGCTAGGGTATGTAACGGGAGGTACCGGTACAGAGTCAATGTGCGGAGGCACCGGTTAGTCGAGGTAATTGAGGTCATATGTAGATGTAGGTAAAGTTAAAGTGACTATGCATAGATAATAAACAGAGAGTAGCAGCAGCGTAAAAGAGGTTGGGGGATGGGGGGGGGGGCAATGCAAATAGTCTGGGTAGCCATTTGATTAGAAGTTCAGGAGTCTTGTGTCTTGGTGTGTTTGGACCATGATAGTTTGCTGGTGATGTGGACACCAAGGAACTTGAAGCTCTCAACCTGCTCCATTAAAGCCCCGTCGATGAGAATGGGGGCGTGGCTCGGTCCTCCTTTTCCTTTAGTCCACAATCATCTCCTTTGTCTTGATCACGTTGAGGGAGAGGTTGTTGTCCTGGCACCAACTTCAGCACATAGATGTTCAGAGGGGGGTTGACAATGTAAATAGTCCAGTGGCCATTTGATTAATTGTTCAGCAGTCTTATGGCTTGGGGGTAGAAGCTGTTAAGGAGCCTTTTGGTCCCAGACTTGGAGCTCCGGTACCGCTTGCCGTGGGGTAGCAGAGGAAACAGTCTTTGACTTGGGTGACTGTAGTCTCTGTCAATTTTATGGGCTTTCCTCTGACACCGCCTATTATATAGGTCCTGGATGGCAGGAAGCTTGGCCCCAGTGATGTTCTGGGCCGTACACACTATCCTCTGTAGTGCCTCGGATGCCGAGCAGTTGCCATACCAGGCGGTGATGCAACCAGTCAAGATGCTCTTGATGGTGCAGCTGTAGAACTTTTTGAGGATCTGGGGACCCATGCCAAATCTTTTCAGTCTCTTAAGGGGGAAGAGGTTTTGTTGTGCCCTCTTCACGACTGTAACTCTTCAACTTAAAACTCTCGACACGCTCTACTACAGCCCCGTCGATGTGGCTACAGACGTGAGTGCTACGGGTCGGAGGTCATTTAGGAAGGTTACCTTCGTGTTCTTGGGCACAGGGACTATGGTGGTCTGTTTGAAACATGTTGGTTGTACAGACTCCGTCAGGGACAGGTTGAAAATGTCAGTGAAGACACTTACTAGTTGGTCAGCGCATGCTCGGTGTACACGTCCTGGTAAGAAAACAGGACACAACTGTGGGAAGCATTGGAGTGAACGTGGCCAAGCATCCCTGTAGAACGATTTCTACACCTTGTAGAATCCATGCCCTGATGAATTAAGGTTGTTCTCAAGGGGGTGCAACTTAACACTAGGAAGGTGTTCGTAACGTGTGGTGTCCTTAGTGTACATTCAGTTTAAAATAAATCAATCTTCATTGTAGGATCATTTTCACTGGATGTGGGGGTGGGTAGGACTTCTAGAACCCGTTCGGTGGAATTGAAGAACCCTCTCTGTGTCCTTGCATCATCATTAACAGTCACAAGTTCAGTGGAAACCTTGTAAACAACCCCCTAACCAGTCAATTAGAAAACAGTCTCCCTGTTGAAACCGGATTGTTTTTGGATTGACAATTTATGACAGCTCTACTTTTTGTTCAACTGGAAATTCCAGGTGAAACAAGATTGTCTATTCACCATGTCAGCTAAGTGCCACTCACGCACAACAGACACACACAAACAAACACTAAGTATAAAGATCCACCAAACATTTGCTCTTTAAAATCACCTGCAAAGCAGGTTAATATATTCCATGAACGAAACATACAATTTCACGTCACATAATTAAGCAGGAAATGTGGGTGTATCTCACAAATGAATTCCTATCATTAAAGGGCCAGAACAAGAGACTGAAAGAGCTTTGTCAAAGTCTTCTGCTAGTTTCTAATGGTTATTTTTCTGCTTTCTGAAGTCATGAGTAAGCTGCACACTAAAACAACGTGAGCTAAATGACAGTAAATGATGAGTAATTCTGTTAGCCAGGGACGGTAACCAGCTCTACCGTCAGCCCTGTTTGTCCCAAATGGGACACTATTCCCTACATAGTGCACTACTTTAAAGGCAAAGGCTCTGGTCAAAAGCAGTGCACTATCTATGGAATAGGATAGCAATTGGGACACTCCCAGGGACAACAGAGCTGACTATTTCTCTGACAGACACCTTAAGGCTACAATTAAGAAAAACAAACCAAATAGGAGCCATAAAATATGAACAGAGACCGTGTCTGTGCCTCGACCTAGGTTGGGCAAAACTAAACATGGCGGTGTTCGCCTTAGCAATCTCACTAGGATAAAGACCACCTCCATTCCTGTCATTATTGAAAGAGATCATGATACCTCACATCTCAAAATAGGGCTACTTAATGTTAGATCCCTTACTTCAAAGGCAATTATAGTCAATGAACTAATCACTGATCATAATCTTGATGTGATTGGCCTGACTGAAACATGGCTTAAGCCTGATGAATTTACTGTGTTAAATGAGGCCTCACCTCCTGGCTACACTAGTGACCATATCCCCCGTGCATCCCGCAAAGGCGGAGGTGTTGCTAACATTTACGATAGCAAATTTCAATTTACAAAAAAAAAAATGACGTTTTCGTCTTTTGAGCTTCTAGTCATGAAATCTATGCAGCCTACTCAATCACTTTTTATAGCTACTGTTTACAGGCCTCCTGGGCCATATACAGCGTTCCTCACTGAGTTCCCTGAATTCCTATCGGACCTTGTAGTCATAGCGGATAATATTCTAATCTTTGGTGACTTTAATATTCACATGGAAAAGTCCACAGACCCACTCCAAAAGGCTTTCGGAGCCATCATCGACTCAGTGGGTTTTGTCCAACATGTCTCTGGACCCACTCACTGTCACAGTCATACGCTGGACCTAGTTTTGTCCCATGGAATAAATGTTGTGGATCTTAATGTTTTTCCTCATAATCCTGGACTATCGGACCACCATTTTATTACGTTTGCAATTGCAACAAATAATCTGCTCAGACCCCAACCAAGGATCATCAAAAGTCGTGCTATAAATTCACAGACAACACAAAGATTCCTTGATGTCCTTCCAGACTCCTTCTGCCTACCCAAGGACGCCAGAGGACAAAAATCAGTTAACCACCTAACTGAGGAACTCAACTTAACCTTGCGCAATACCCTAGATGCAGTTGCACCCCTAAAAACTAAAAACATTTCTCATAAGAAACTAGCTCCCTGGTACACAGAAAATACCCGAGCTCTGAAGCAAGCTTCCAGAAAATTGGAACGGAAATGGCGCCACACCAAACTGGAAGTCTTCCGACTAGCTTGGAAAGACAGTACTGTGCAGTACCGAAGAGCCCTTACTGCTGCTCGATCATCCTATTTTTCTAACTTAATTGAGGAAAATAAGAACAATCCGAAATTCCTTTTTGATACTGTCGCAAAGCTAACTAAAAAGCAGCATTCCCCAAGAGAGGATGACTTTCACTTTAGCAGTGATAAATTCATGAACTTCTTTGAGGAAAAGATTATGATTATTAGAAAGCAAATTACGGACTCTTCCTTAAATCTGCGTATTCCTTCAAAGCTCAGTTGTCCTGAGTCTGCACAACTCTGCCAGGACCTAGGATCAAGAGAGACACTCAAGTGTTTTAGTACTATATCTCTTGACACAATGATGAAAATAATCATGGCCTCTAAACCTTCAAGCTGCATCCTGGACCCTATTCCAACTAAACTACTGAAAGAGCTGCTTCCTGTGCTTGGCCCTCCTATGTTGAACATAATAAACGGCTCTCTATCCACCGGATGTGTACCAAACTCACTAAAAGTGGCAGTAATAAAGCCTCTCTTGAAAAAGCCAAACCTTGACCCAGAAAATATAAAAAACTATCGGCCTATATCGAATCTTCCATTCCTCTCAAAAATTTTAGAAAAGGCTGTTGCGCAACAACTCACTGCCTTCCTGAAGACAAACAATGTATACGAAATGCTTCAGTCTGGTTTTAGACCCCATCATAGCACTGAGACGGCACTTGTGAAGGTGGTAAATGACATTTTAATGGCATCGGACCGAGGCTCTGCATCTGTCCTCGTGCTCCTAGACCTTAGTGCTGCTTTTGATACCATCGATCACCACATTCTTTTGGAGAGATTGGAAACCCAAATTGGTCTACACGGACAAGTTCTGGCCTGGTTTAGATCTTATCTGTCGGAAAGATATCAGTTTGTCTCTGTGAATGGTCTGTCCTCTGACAAATCAACTGTAAATTTCGGTGTTCCTCAAGGTTCCGTTTTAGGACCACTATTGTTTTCACTATATATTTTACCTCTTGGGGATGTTATTCGAAAACATAATGTTAACTTTCACTGCTATGCGGATGACACACAGCTGTACATTTCAATTAAACATGGTGAAGCCCCAAAATTGCCCTTGCTAGAAGAATGTGTTTCAGACATAAGGAAGTGGATGGCTGCAAACTTTCTACTTTTAAACTCGGACAAAACAGAGATGCTTGTTCTAGGTCCCAAGAAACAAAGAGATCTTCTGTTGAATCTGACAATTAATCTTAATGGTTGTACAGTCGTCTCAAATAAAACTGTGAAGGACCTCGGCGTTACTCTGGACCCTGATCTCTCTTTTGAAGAACATATCAAGACCATTTCAAGGACAGCTTTTTTCCATCTACGTAACATTGCAAAAATCAGGAACTTTCTGTCCAAAAATGATGCAGAAAAATTAATCCATGCTTTTGTCACTTCCAGGTTAGACTACTGCAATGCTCTACTTTCCGGCTACCCGGATAAAGCACTAAATAAACTTCAGTTAGTGCTAAATACGGCTGCTAGAATCCTGACTAGAACCAAAAAATTTGATCATATTACTCCAGTGCTAGCCTCTCTACACTGGCTTCCTGTCAAAGCAAGGGCTGATTTCAAGGTTTTACTGCTAACCTACAAAGCATTACATGGGCTTGCTCCTATCTATCTCTCTGATTTGGTCCTGCCGTACATACCTACACGTACGCTACGGTCACAAGACGCAGGCCTCCTAATTGTCCCTAGAATTTTTAAGCAAACAGCTGGAGGCAGGGCTTTCTCCTATAGAGCTCCATTTTTATGGAACGGTCTGCCTACCCATGTCAGAGACGCAAACTCGGTCTCAACCTTTAAGTCTCTACTGAAGACTCATCTCTTCAGTGGGTCATATGATTGAGTGTAGTCTGGCCCAGGAGTGGGAGGGTGAACGGAAAGGCTCTGGAGCAACGAACCACCCTTGCTGTCTCTGCCTGGCCGGTTCCCCTCTTTCCACTGGGATTCTCTGCCTCTAACCCTATTGCAGGGGCTGAGTCACTGGCTTTACTGGGGCTCTCTCATGCCGTCCCTGGAGGGGGTGCGTCACCTGAGTGGGTTGAGTCACTGATGTGGTCATCCTGTCTGGGTTGCCCCCCCCCCCCCCCCCCCCTTAAGTTGTGCCGTGGCGGAGGTCTTTGTGGGCTATACTCAGCCTTGTCTCAGGATGGTATGTTGGTGGTTGAAGATATCCCTCTAGTGGTGTGGGGGCTGTGCTTTGGCAAAGTGGGTGGGGTTATATCCTTCCTGTTTGGCCCTGTCCGGGGGTGTCCTCGGAGTGGGCCACAGTGTCTCCTGACCCCTCCTGTCTCAGCCTCCAGTATTTATGCTGCAGTAGTTTATGTGTCGGGGGGCTAGGGTCAGTTTGTTATATCTGGAGTACTTCTCCTGTCCTATTCGGTGTCCTGTGTGAATCTAAGTGTGCGTTCTCTAATTCTCTCCTTCTCTCTTTCTCTCTCTCGGAGGACCTGAGCCCTAGGACCATGCCCCAGGACTACCTGACATGATGACTCCTTGCTGTCCCCAGTCCACCTGACTGTGCTGCTGCTCCAGTTTCAACTATTCTGCCTTATTATTATTTGACCATGCTGGTCATTTATGAACATTTGAACATCTTGACCAGGTTTTGTTATAATCTCCACCCGGCACAGCCAGAAGAGGACTGGCCATCCCACATATGCTCTCTCTAATTCTCTCTTTCTTTCTCTCTCTCGGAGGACCTGAGCCCTAGGACCATGCCCCAGGAATACCTGACATGATGACTCCTTGCTGTCCCCAGTCCACCTGACTGTGCTGCTGCTCCAGTTTCAACTATTCTGCCTTATTATTATTTGACCATGCTGGTCATTTATGAACATTTGAACATCTTGACCATGTTTTGTTATAATCTCCACCCGGCACAGCCAGAAGAGGACTGGCCACCCCATATAGCCTGGTTCCTCTCTAGGTTTCTTCCTAGGTTTTGGCCTTTCTAGGGAGTTTTTCCTAGCCACCGTGCTTCTTCACCTGCATTGCTTGCTGTTTGGGGTTTTAGGCTGGGTTTCTGTACAGCACTTTGAGATATCAGCTGATGTACGAAGGGCTATATAAAATAAATTTGATTGAAATTTGATTGATAAAATATACATATTAAACACAAAGATTATATATATAGGGACTATATAGACTGTAGTCTCCTCATTAAGGTCTATATAGACTGTTGTCTCCTCATTAGGGCCTATATAAACTGTTGTCTCCTCATTAGGGTCAATATAGACTGTTGTCTCCTCATTAAGGTCTATATAGACTGTTGTCTCCTCATTAGGGCCTATATAAACTGTTGTCTCCTCATTAGGGTCTATATAGACTGTTGTCTCCTCATTAGGGTCAATATAGACTGTTGTCTCCTCACTAGGGCCATATAAACTGGTGTCTCCTCACTAGGGTATATATAGACTGTTGTCTCCTCATTAGAGCCTATATAGACTATTGTCTCCTCATTAGGGTCAATATAGACTGTTGACTCCTCACTAGGGTCTATATAGACTGATGTCTCCTCACTAGGGTCTATATAGACTGTTGTCTCCTCATTAGGGCCTATATAGACTGTTGTCTCCTCATTAAGGTCTATATAGACTGTTGTCTCCTCATTATGGTCGATATAGACTGCTGTCTCCTCATTAGGGTCTATATAGACTGTTGTCTCCTCATTAAGGTCTATATAGACTGTTGTCTCCTCATTAAGGTCTATATAGACTGTTGTCTCCTCATTATGGTCTATATAGACTGTTGTCTCCTCACTAGGGTCTATATAGACTGTTGTCTCCTCACTAGGGTCTATATAGACTGTTGTCTCCTCATTAGGGTCTATATAGACTGTTGTCTCCTCATTAAGGTCTATATAGACTGTTGTCTCCTCATTATGGTCTATATAGACTGCTGTCTCCTCATTAAGGTCTGTATGGACTGTTGCGTTGTTGCTATACTAGTCAGCTAAGTCTTTTGGATATCTAAACAAATTGGTCTCTACATCCCTGCCTCAGCACAGTTAGGAAGACTCACGGCGCCGGACTGAACTGATTGGCTCATGGGTTGACTGACTGGCAACGAACACAACCCAAGACGTGTCAACTCATATCGCCGTCTGTCTGAAATGGCATCCCTGTACAGTATGCTGCACTAGCCGGGCCCTGGTCTAAAGTAGTATACTATATACTGTAGTAGTTGGGCCCTGGTCTAAAGTAGTATACTATATACTGTACTAGTTGGGCCCTGGTCTAAAGTAGTATACTATATACTGTACTAGTTGGGCCCTGGTCTAAAGTAGTACACTATATACTGTACTAGTTGGGCCCTGGTCTAAAGTAGTATACTATATACTGTAGTAGTCGGGCCCTGGTCTAAAGTAGTACACTATATACTGCACTAGTTGGGCCCTGGTCTAAAGTAGTATACTATATACTGTACTAGTTGGGCCCTGGTCAAAGTAGTACACTATATACTGTAGTAGCCGGGCCCTGGTCTAAAGTAGTATACTATATACTGTACTAGTTGGGCCCTGGTCTAAAGTAGTATACTATATACTGTACTAGCCGGGCCCTGGTCTAAAGTAGTATTCTATATACTGTACTAGCCGGGCCCTGGTCTAAAGTAGTATACTATATACTGTAGTAGTTGGGCCCTGGTCTAAAGTAGTATACTATATACTGTAGTAGTCGGGCCCTGGTCTAAAGTAGTACACTATATACTGCACTAGCCAGGCCCTGGTCTAAAGTAGTATACTATATACTGTACTAGTTGGGCCCTGGTCAAAGTAGTACACTATATACTGTAGTAGCCGGGCCCTGGTCTAAAGTAGTATACTATATACTGTAGTAGTCGGGCCCTGGTTTAAAGTAGTATACTATATACTGTACTAGTTGGGCCCTGGTTTAAAGTAGTATATTATATACTGCACTAGCCGGGCCCTGGTCTAAAGTAGTATACTATATACTGCACTAGTTGGGCCCTGGTCAATAGTAGTATATTATATACTGCACTAGTTGGGCCCTGGTCAATAGTAGTATATTATATACTGTACTAGCCGGGCCCTGGTCTAAAGTAGTATACTATATACTGCACTAGTTGGGCCCTGGTCAATAGTAGTATATTATATACTGTACTAGCCGGGCCCTGGTCTAAAGTAGTATTCTATATACTGTACTAGTTGGGCCCTGGTCTAAAGTAATATACTATATACTGTACTAGCCGGGCCCTTGTCTAAAGAAGTATTCTATATACTGTAGTAGTCGGGCCCTTGTCAAAAGTAGTATACTATATACTGTACTAGTTTGGCCCTGGTCTAAAGTAGTATATTATATGCTGTACTAGTCGGGCCCTGGTCTAAAGTAGTATACTGTATACTGTACTAGCCGGGCCCTGGTCTAAAGTAGTATACTATATACTGCACTAGTTGGGCCCTGGTCAATAGTAGTATATTATATACTGTACTAGCCGGGCCCTGGTCTAAAGTAGTATTCTATATACTGTACTAGTTGGGCCCTGGTCTAAAGTAATATACTATATACTGTACTAGCCGGGCCCTTGTCTAAAGAAGTATTCTATATACTGTAGTAGTCGGGCCCTTGTCAAAAGTAGTATACTATATACTGTACTAGTTTGGCCCTGGTCTAAAGTAGTATACTATATACTGTACTAGCCGGGCCCTGGTCTAATGTAGTATATTATATACCGTACTAGCCGGGCCCTGGTCTAAAATAGTGTACTATATACTGTACTAGTTATGCCCTGGTTTAAAGTAGTGTACTATATACTGTACTAGCCGGGCCCTGGTAAAAAGTAGTATACTATATACTGCACTAGCCGGGCCCTGGTAAAAAGTAGTATACTATATACTGTACTAACCGGGCCCTGGTCAAAAGTAGTATACTATATACTGTACTAGTTGGGCCCTGGTCTAAAGTAGTATACTATATACTGTACTAGCCGGGCCCTGGTCAAAAGTAGTATACTATATACTGTACTAACCGGGCCCTGGTCAAAAGTAGTATACTATATACTGTACTAGTTGGGCCCTGGTTTAAAGTAGTATACTATATACTGTACTAACCGGGCCCTGGTTTAAAGTAGTATACTATATACTGTAATAGTTGGGCCCTGGTTTAAAGTAGTATACTATATACTGCACTAGTTGGGCCCTGATCTAAAGTAGTATACTATATACTGTACTAGTTGGGCCCTGGTTTAAAGTAGTATACTATATACTGTACTAGTTGGGCCCTAGTCAAAAGTAGTATACTATATACTGTACTAGCCGGGCCCTGGTCTAAAGTAGTATACTATATACTGTACTAGTCGGGCCCTGGTCAAAGTAGTATACTATATACTGTACTAGTTGGGCCCTGGTCAAAAGTAGTATACTATATACTGTACTAGTTGGGCCCTGGTTTAAAGTAGTATACTATATACTGTACTAGCCGGGCCCTGGTCTAAAGTAGTATACTATATACTGTACTAGTTGGGCCCTGGTTTAAAGTAGTATACTATATACTGTACTAGCCGGGCCCTGGTCTAAAGTAGTATACTATATACTGCACTAGTTGGGCCCTGGTCAAAAGTAGTATACTATATACTGTACTAGCCGGGCCCTGGTCTAAAGTAGTATACTATATACTGCACTAGTTGGGCTCTGGTTTAAAGTAGTATACTATATACTGTAGTAGTTGGGCCCTGGTTTAAAGTAGTATACTATATACTGTACTAGCCGGGCCCTGGTCTAAAGTAGTATACTATATAATGTACTAGTTGGGCCCTGGTCTAAAGTAGTATACTATATACTGTACTAGCCGGGCCCTGGTCTAAAATAGTATACTATATACTGTACTAGCCGGGCCCTGGTCTAAAGTAGTATACTATATACTGTACTAGCCGGGTCTTGGTCAAAAGTAGTATACTATATACTGTACTAGCCAGGCCCTTGTCTAAAGAAGTATTCTATATACTGTAGTAGTCGGGCCCTTGTCAAAAGTAGTATACTATATACTGTACTAGTTGGGCCCTGGTCTAAAGTAGTATAATATATGCTGTACTAGTCGGGCCCTGGTCAAAAGTAGTATACTGTATACTGTACTAGCCGGGCCCTGGTCTAAAGTAGTATACTATATACTGTACTAGTTGGGCCCTGGTTTAAAGTAGTATACTATATTCTGTACTAGTTGGGCCCTGGTCAAAGTAGTACCCTATATACTGTACTAGCCGGGCCCTGGTCTAATGTAGTATACTATATACTGTACTAACCGGGCCCTGGTCAAAAGTAGTATACTATATACTGTACTAGTTGGGCCCTGGTTTAAAGCAGTATACTATATACTGTACTAGTTGGGCCCTGGTCTAAAGTAGTATACTATATACTGTACTAGCCGGGCCCTGGTCAAAAGTAGTATACTATATACTGTACTAGTTGGGCCCTGGTTTAAAGTAGTATACTATATACTGTACTAGCCGGGCCCTGGTCAAAAGTAGTATACTATATACTGTACTAGTTGGGCCCTGGTTTAAAGTAGTATACTATATAATGTACTAGTTGGGCCCTGGTCTAAAGTAGTATACTATATACTGTACTAGTTGGGCCCTGGTCTAAAGTAGTATATTATATACTGTACTAGTTGGGCCCTGGTCTAAAGTAGTATACTATATATACTGTTCTAGCCGGGCCTTGGTAAAAAGTAGTATACTATATACTGTACTAGTTGGGCCCTGGTCAAAAGTAGTACACTATATACTGTACTAGCCGGGCCCTGGTCTAAAGTAGTATACTATATACTGTACTAGCTGGGCCCTGGTTTAAAGTAGTATACTATATACTGTACTAGTTGGGCCCTGGTTTAAAGTAGTATACTATATACTGTACTAGTTGGGCCCTGGTCTAAAGTAGTATACTATATACTGTACTAGCCGGGCCCTGGTCTAAAGTAGTATACTATATACTGTACTAGTTGGGCCCTGGTCTAAAGTAGTATACTATATACTGTACTAGCTGGGCCCTGGTCTAAAGTAGTATACTATATACTGTACTATCCGGGCCCTGGTCTAAAGTAGTATACTATATACTGTACTATCCGGGCCCTGGTCTAAAGTAGTATACTATATACTGTACTAGCCGGGCCCTGGTTTAAAGTAGTACACTATATACTGCACTAGCCGGGCCCTGGTCTAAAGTAGTATACTATATACTGCACTAGCCGGGCCCTGGTTTAAAGTAGTACACTATATACTGCACTAGTTGGGCCCTGGTCTAAAGTAGTATACTATATACTGTACTAGCCGGGCCCTGGTCTAAAGTAGTATACTATATACTGTACTATCCGGGCCCTGGTCAAAAGTAGTATACTATATACTGCACTAGCCGGGCCCTGGTCTAAAGTAGTATACTATATACTGTACTAGCTGGGCCCTGGTCAAAAGTAGTATATTATATACTGCTCTAGCTGGGCCCTGGTCAAAAGTAGTATACTATAATGAATAGGGGCCATTTCAGACACAATCTGTCTGTAAATTTGAAGAGCTTTTACATGGTTTCAAGACAGCCTAGTGACCAATACAAAGGGGCGTGTCACCCCTGGCCTTAGATATCTTTGTTTTCTTGATTATTTTGGTTTGGCCAAGGACTGACATGGGTGATTTTTGTGTTTGGCTTGTCTAGGGGTTTTTGTAGATTTATGGGGTTGTGTTCAGTTTAGGTGTCTAGGTAAGTCTATGGTTGCCTAGATTGGTCCTCAATCAGAGGCAGGTGTTTATCGTTGTCTCTGATTGGGAGCCATATTTAGGCAACCATATTCTTTGGGTATTTTTGTGGGTGATTGTTTCCTGTCTTTGTGTTTTATGCACCAGTTAGGACTGTTACGGTTTTCACGTTTATTGTTTTGTAGTTTGTTCATGTTTGAGTTTTCTTATTAAAGAACCATGAACTATAACCGGGCTGCGTTTTGGTCCGCCTCTCGTTCCCGGGAAGAAAGCCGTGACAGGGCGGCAGTGTACTCTAGTGGTTAGACCATTTGACAAGTAACCGAAAGGTTGCAAGATTGTATCCACCGAGCTGACAAGGTAGAAATCTGTCATTCTGCCCCTGAACAAGGCAGTTAGACCACTGTTCCTAGACCAGTTAACCCACTGTTCCTAGGCCAGTTAACCCACTGTTCCTAGACCAGTTAAACCACTGTTCCTAGGCCGTCATTGAAAACCAGAATTTGTTCTTCACTGACTTGCCTAGTTAAATAAAACAATAACTCACAGCAGGAAATTAATCACATAATCATTTCCCTAACATGCTGCATAAATTCTCCTAACCTCCTCCGAAAATGTTAATTTTGGTCGTATCTTTAACAAAGTGATGTGTTTTTATGGAATCTCATATGCAAGAATGCATACAGGGTTCTCTGAGACATGATTAGACAGAGAGTGATTTCAGTCATGTCCTGCACACATCAAAACCAAGGACAGTGGAATGTTTAGGATTTGTTTTGTGTTTTAGGAAATAGTAGTGTAGAATGTGTAGTGTATTAACACCCCCAACTCTATCTGGGGTCCATAAATAGTTGGATATCAGACAGTTACTTTCCTAATGTAATGATAATAATAAGCTATTTCACAACTCTAAGACAGGGTTATTTTAAATTGGATGTATTTATTAACCAATAAATATAATTCCAGGATAAAAACCTGCTCTTCAAACAGAACAGATGAATTAAACATGTCCAATGAGGATAAACAAATCCAACATCCCTGATTTGGGGGACTGGAAATGATGCAGACAATTACATTGATAAAATAAACAATATGCAATATTAAAGCTGTTCTAAAATGATGTCATAATAAATACTAAACCTCCACTTCCCTTCACGCAGTAATACACCTTTTATCAAATCATTAAACATTATTATAAACATTGTTCACAGTATATTGTATTGTACACAGAACACATTGTACAATACACAGTCTCTAATCTTCACCCCTCTATCTATCTATCTATCTATCTATCTATCTATCTATCTATCTATCTATCTATCTATCTATCTATCTATCTGTCTATCTATCTATCTATCTATCTATCTATCTATCTATCTATCTGTCTGTCTGTCTGTCTGTCTGTCTGTCTGTCTGTCTGTCTGTCTGCCTGTCTGCCTGTCTGCCTGCCTGTCTGTCTGTCTGTCTGTCTGTCTGTCTGTCTGTCTGTCTGTCTGTCTGTCTGTCTGTCTGTCTGTCTGTCTGTCTGTCTGTCTGTCTATTCAATTCAAGGGGCTTTATTGGCATGGGAAACATGTGTTAACATTGCCAAAGCAAGTGAGGTAGATAATATACAAAAGTGAAATAAACAATAAAAATTAACAGTAAACATTACACATACAGAAGTTTCAAAACAATAAAGACATTACAAATGTCATACTATACATATGTGTACAGTGTACAGTGTTGTAACAATGTACAAATGGTACAAATCCATCTATCTATCTATCTATCTATCTATCTATGTCTGTCCATCTATTCATAACTTCCTTTATCTTTCTTTCTTCCTCAATCCATTTAATATCTTATTTTTTATTTCCTCCACCTATCCATCCTTTATTATTAATATTATAATTTAACCCTTATTTTACCAGGTAAGTTGACTGAGAACATTACACATACCCAAAGACAATCAAACACAAAGCATATGAACAATTGGTTCAATCTTGCTTCATTATGTAAAGTCACCGGCCGGTCCTGTTTTATGAATTAGCTTCATTACTCAATGAGTATCTCCTGCTCTGAAATGGGAAAATCCAGTCTTCTTTTTCTCTGCTCTTCGTCTTCTCGGTTTACAGTACATTGTGCTTCATCCTCCTCAGGAAATTCTGTAGTTTGAGCCTCAAGCCACAATGCCTTGATGGAGAACTAGAGGACAGGAGAGAAGGGGAAATAAACAGAAGAGAGAGAGAGAGAGGAGAGAGAGAGAGAGAGAGGAGAGAGAGAGACCAAAAGATACAGAACTAAATGTTAAGAAGATCAGAGAACAGAGGAAGGTTTCTCCAGGTTTCTAAATCAGTCTATCAATCCATCCACCTTTGCCTGGGGTACTCACCATGTGTACTGTGTAGTGGTCTGTGTCTGTCTGTTAGATCCCTTCCACTCTTCCTCCTCTTCCTGTTGTCTGTCTAGTATCTGGTCCCAGATCTCAGTGTTAACCCACAGCGACCCCGGCAGGGTGAGGCTGGGCTCGGTGCAGGTGATCCAACGGCACAGGGGGCAGCAGACTGTCAGTAGGCCGCTTTGGAGCCTGGACATCGCCTGCAAGCACAGCCCACAGAATGTGTGCTTACAGTGGAGCATCCGAGGGATCTTCTCCCTGCGAGAGTAGGGCTGGAGGCAGACACAGCACTCCATGTCCTCGCTCATCAGACCCATGGCTGGCTGGCTGGGGTGTGGATGGATGGATGGATGGATGGATGGATGGATGGATGGATGGATGGATGGATGGATGGATGGATGGATGGACAGCTGGAGCGCAGAGGAATTCTGGACGGAGTGTCAGTGTCTTGGCAGGAAGACGTGGGGTTTAAACGCTGGTCTGAGGTTAGTGTTCCCCTTGTGGTTTATTAATGTCCTGGTTTGGATTTGATGAGGATGAGCTGATCCTAGATCTGTGCTTAGGAGCCTAGGTCAGGAACCTGCAAAAGACATTAAGATATTAAATTAAATTAGACTCAGTGACTTCATCACTGGCACTATGTAAACATATCTAATGTGATACCGTATCTTAAATCAACAGGTTGTCAGGTTTTTCTGATTAGACATTCAGAAAAAAACATCTTGAAAAATCTCACACACATTTATAACATCCATAGTTATCAGATATAGACAAACCTTTTCACTTTTATCATTATCAATGAGAGAGAATATTTTACTTACAGGTTCTGGAAGATTTTCAGCCCAGCAACAAACTATCCTACGACAAAACTTTGTGTGTGAGAGAGAAGAGTGTGTGTGCTCCTATTTTAAGCTTTGGGGGAGGAAACAAAATTCAGTTATTTTCCCAGAAAGGGCGGTCTCTCACCTCCTCTACTCTCAGGTGAGGCAGGAAAGTTCCATGGAACGAGTTAAACACTTCTAGGTCACTTCTATAGCATAGTAGGACACTTCAGGAGAATTGCCAGGGTTGCGTATTGACATTTTCAGGGCAGGTGTTTATGTCTACAAAGGGCACGTACACTGAGTGTACAAAACATTAAGAACACATGCTCTTTCCTTGACATAGACTGAGTGTACAAATGGTGTTCCTAATGTTTGGTACACTCAGTGTAAGTCCAGTTTATGACGGATCAATATTTGTAGGGGAATTTCCTCTAGAGAGGGGGATGCACTTATACAACCCTTTCTGTGGACTTGTAGATCCTATCTGTGGACTTGTAGAACCCTCTCTGTGGACTTGTATTACCCTCTCTGTGGACTTGTAGAACCTACTCTGTGGTACTTGTAGAACCCTCTCTGTGGACTTGTAGAACCCTCTCTGTGGACTTGTAGACCCCTCTCTGTGTACTTGTAGAACCCTCTCTGTGGACTTGTATTACCCTCTCTGTGGACTTGTAGAACCTACTCTGTGGTACTTGTAGAACCCTCTCTGTGGACTTGTAGATCCTCTCTGTGGACTTGTAGAACACACTCTGTGGACTTGTAGATCCCTCTCTGTGGACTTGTAGAACCCTCTCTGTGGACTTGTAGACCCCTATCTGTGGGCTTGTAGACCCCTCTCTGTGGACTTGTAGATCCCTCTCTGTGGACTTGTGGATCCCTCTCTGTGGACTTGTAGAACCCTCTCTGTGTACATGCCTGGTTATTGTAGTGTTAATGTACAGAATCAGTTCAATGGAAGCCAAACCTCTTCTAGATAAGAGACACAGTTCAATGGAAGAAGTTTGTTGAACTTCTCCTATGACCCTTTAATGACTCACTTATCTTACAGCACATTGTTGACCTGTATATTGTGAATGAGGTTTATTATAGTGTATATGGACCCCAGGACTCCATGGAAATGTCAGGTGTTAATGAGTGAGTGGGCTATCCAGTTGATTTACCACAAACATCCGATGAATTGATGGATGAATGAAACACCAATCAGGAGAGTTTCAGGCTGCTGTGTTGTTTTAGTTTTAAAGTCACGTGTTTCTAATAAAATCAAGTCACAAATTCAGTGGAAACCTTGTAAACAACCCCCCTAACCAGTCAATTAGACAACAGTCTCCCTGTTGAAACCGGAGTGTTTTTGAATTGACAATTTATGACGGCTCTACTTTTTGTTCAACTGGAAATTCCAGGTGAAACAAGATTGTCTATTCACCATGCCAGCTAAGTGCCACGCACGCACAACAGACAAACACAAACAAACACTAAGTATAAAGAACCACCAAACATTTGTTCTTTAAAATTGCCTGCGAAGCAGGTTAATATATTCCATGAACGAAACATACAATTTCACGTCACATAATTAAGCAGGAAATGTGGGTGTATCTCACAAATGAATTCCTATCATTAAAGGGCCAGAACAAGAGACTGAAAGAGCTTTGTCAAAGTCTTCTGCTAGTTTCTAATGGTTATTTTTCTGCTTTCTGAAGTCATGATTAAGCTGCACACTAAAACAACGTGAGCTAAATCACAGTAAATGATGAGTAATTCTGTTAGCCAGGGACGGTAACCAGCTCTACCGTCAGCCCTGTTTGTCCCTAATGGGACACTATTCCCTACATAGTGCACTACTTTAAAGGCAAAGGCTCTGGTCAAAAGCAGTGCACTATCTATGGAATAGGATAGCAATTGGGTCACACCCAGGGACAACAGAGCTGCCTATTTCTCTGACAGACACCTTAAGGCTACAATTATCAAGAAAAGTTAAGAAAAACAAACCAAACAGGAGCCATAAAATAGACATATTAAACACAAAGGTTATATATAGGGTCTATATAGACTGTTGTCTCCTCATTAGGGTCTATACAGACTGTTGTCTCCTCATTAGAGTCTATATAGACTGTTGTCTCCTCATTAGGGTCTATATAGACTGATGTCTCCTCACTAGGGTCTATATAGACTGTTGTCTCCTCATTAGGGTCAATATAGACTGTTGTCTCCTCATTAGGGTCAATATAGACTGTTGTCTCCTCACTAGGGTCTATATAGACTGATGTCTCCTCACTAGGGTCTATATAGACTGTTGTATCCTCATTAGGGCCTATATAGACTGTTGTCTCCTCATTAAGGTCTATATAGACTGTTGTATCCTCATTAGGGCCTATATAGACTGTTGTCTCCTCACTATAGGGTCTATATAGACTGTTGTCTCCTCATTAAGGTCTATATAGACTGTTGTCTCCTCATTATGGTCTATATAGACTGTTGTCTCCTCACTAGGGTCTATATAGACTGTTGTCTCCTCACTAGGGTCTATATAGACTGTTGTCTCCTCATTAAGGTCTATATAGACTGTTGTCTCCTCATTAGGGCCTATATAGACTGTTGTCTCCTCATTAAGGTCTATATAGACTGTTGTCTCCTCCATATGGTCTATATAGACTGCTGTCTCCTCATTAAGGTCTGTATAGACTGTTGCGTTGTTGCTATACTAGTCAGCTAAGTCTTTTGGATATCTAAACAAATTGGTCTCTACATCCCTGCCTCAGCACAGTTAGGAAGACTCACTGAACTGATTGGCTCATGGGTTGACTGACTGGCAACGAACACAACCCAAGACGTGTCAATTCATATCGCCGTCTGTCTGAAATGGCATCCCTGTACAGTATGCTGCACTAGCCGGGCCCTGGTCTAAAGTAGTATACTATATACTGTAGTAGTTGGGCCCTGGTCTAAAGTAGTATATTATATACTGCACTAGTTGGGCCCTGGTCTAAAGTAGTATACTATATACTGTACTAGTTGGGCCCTGGTCTAAAGTAGTATACTATATACTGTAGTAGTTGGGCCCTGGTCTAAAGTAGTATACTATATACTGTACTAGTTGGGCCCTGGTCTAAAGTAGTATACTATATACTGTAGTAGTTGGGCCCTGGTCAAAGTAGTATACTATATACTGTAGTAGTTGGGCCCTGGTCTAAAGTAGTATACTATATACTGTACTAGTTGGGCCCTGGTCTAAAGTAGTATACTATATACTGTAGTAGTTGGGCCCTGGTCTAAAGTAGTATACTATATACTGTAGTAGTTGGGCCCTGGTCTAAAGTAGTATACTATATACTGTAGTAGTTGGGCCCTGGTCAAAGTAGTATACTATATACTGTAGTAGTTGGGCCCTGGTCTAAAGTAGTATACTATATACTGTACTAGTTGGGCCCTGGTCTAAAGTAGTATACTATATACTGTAGTAGTTGGGCCCTGGTCAAAGTAGTATACTATATACTGTACTAGCCAGGCCCTGGTCTAAAGTAGTATACTATATACTGCACTAGCCGGGCCCTGGTCTAAAGTAGTATACTATATACTGTAGTAGTCGGGCCCTGGTTTAAAGTAGTATACTATACACTGTACTAGTTGGGCCCTGGTCAAAGTAGTACACTATATACTGTACTAGCCGGGCCCTGGTTTAAAGTAGTATACTATATACTGTACTAGCCGGGCCCTGGTCTAAAGTAGTATACTATATACTGTACTAGTTGGGCCCTGGTTTAAAGTAGTATACTATATACTGTACTAGTTGGGCCCTGGTCAAAAGTAGTATACTATATACTGTACTAGCCGGGCCCTGGTCAAAGTAGTACACTATATACTGTACTAGCCGGGCCCTGGTTTAAAGTAGTATACTATATACTGTACTAGCCGGGCCCTGGTCAAAAGTAGTATACTATATACTGTACTAGTTGGGCCCTGGTCAAAGTAGTACACTATATACTGTACTAGCCGGGCCCTGGTTTAAAGTAGTATACTATATACTGTACTAGCCGGGCCCTGGTCTAAAGTAGTATACTATATACTGTACTAGTTGGGCCCTGGTTTAAAGTAGTATACTATATACTGTACTAGTTGGGCCCTGGTTTAAAGTAGTATACTATATACTGTACTAGTTGGGCCCTGGTTTAAAGTAGTATACTATATACTGTACTAGTTGGGCCCTGGTCTAAAGTAGTATACTATATACTGTACTAGTTGGGCCCTGGTCTAAAGTAGTATACTATATACTGTACTAGCTGGGCCCTGGTCTAAAGTAGTATACTATATACTGTACTAGCCGGGCCCTGGTCTAAAGTAGTATACTATATACTGTACTAGTTGGGCCCTGGTCTAAAGTAGTATACTATATACTGTACTAGTTGGGCCCTGGTCAAAAGTAGTATACTATATACTGTACTAGTTGGGCCCTGGTTTAAAGTAGTATACTATATACTGTACTAGCCGGGCCCTGGTCTAAAGTAGTATACTATATACTGTACTAGTTGGGCCCTGGTTTAAAGTAGTATACTATATACTGTACTAGCCGGGCCCTGGTCAAAAGTAGTATACTATATACTGTACTAGCCGGGCCCTGGTCAAAAGTAGTATACTATATACTGTACTAGTTGGGCCCTGGTCAATAGTAGTATACTATATACTGTACTAGTTGGGCCCTGGTCAAAAGTAGTATACTATATACTGTACTAGCCGGGCCCTGGTCAAAAGTAGTATACTATATACTGTACTAGTTGGGCCCTGGTTTAAAGTAGTATACTATATACTGTACTAGTTGGGCCCTGGTCAAAAGTAGTATACTATATACTGTACTAGCCGGGCCCTGGTCAATAGTAGTATACTATATACTGTACTAGTTGGGCCCTGGTCAAAAGTAGTATACTATATACTGTACTAGCCGGGCCCTGGTCAATAGTAGTATACTATATACTGTACTAGTTGGGCCCTGGTTTAAAGTAGTATACTATATACTGTACTAGTTGGGCCCTGGTTTAAAGTAGTATACTATATACTGTACTAGTTGGGCCCTGGTCTAAAGTAGTATACTATATACTGTAGTAGTTGGGCCCTGGTTTAAAGTAGTATACTATATACTGTAGTAGTTGGGCCCTGGTTTAAAGTAGTATACTATATACTGTACTAGTTGGGCCCTGGTTTAAAGTAGTATACTATATACTGTACTAGCCAGGCCCTGGTCTAAAGTAGTATACTATATACTGCACTAGCCGGGCCCTGGTCTAAAGTAGTATTCTATATACTGCACTAGTTGGGCCCTGGTTTAAAGTAGTATACTATATACTGTACTAGCCAGGCCCTGGTCTAAAGTAGTATACTATATACTGTACTAGCCAGGCCCTGGTCTAAAGTAGTATACTATATACTGCACTAGCCGGGCCCTGGTCTAAAGTAGTATTCTATATACTGTACTAGCTGGGCCCTGGTTTAAAGTAGTACACTATATACTGTACTAGCCAGGCCCTGGTCTAAAGTAGTATACTATATACTGTACTAGCCAGGCCCTGGTCTAAAGTAGTATACTATATACTGCACTAGCCGGGCCCTGGTCTAAAGTAGTATTCTATATACTGTACTAGCCGGGCCCTGGTCTAAAGTAGTACACTATATACTGTAGTAGTCGGGCCCTTGTCAAAAGTAGTATACTATATACTGTACTAGTTGGGCCCTGGTCTAAAGTAGTATATTATATGCTGTACTAGTTGGGCCCTGGTCTAAAGTAGTATACTATATACTGTACTAGCCGGGCCCTTGTCTAAAGTAGTATACTATATACTGTACTAGTTGGGCCCTGGTCTAAAGTAGTATACTATATACTGTACTAGTTGGGCCCTGGTCTAAAGTAGTATACTATATACTGTAGTAGTTGGGCCCTGGTCTAAAGTAGTATATTATATACTGCTCTAGCTGGGCCCTGGTCAAAAGTAGTATACTATAATGAATAGGGGCCATTTCAGACACAATCTGTCTGTAAATTTGAAGAGCTTTTACATGGTTTCAAGACAGCCTAGTGACCAATACAAAGGGGCGTGTCACCCCTGGCCTTAGATATCTTTGTTTTCTTTATTTTTTTGGTTTGGCCAAGGACTGACATGGGTGATTTTTGTGTTTGGCTTGTCTAGGGGTTTTTGTAGATTTATGGGGTTGTGTTCAGTTTAGGTGTCTAGGTAAGTCTATGGTTGCCTAGATTGGTCCTCAATCAGAGGCAGGTGTTTATCGTTGTCTCTGATTGGGAGCCATATTTAGGCAGCCATATTCTTTGGGTATTTTGTGGGTGATTGTTTCCTGTCTTTGTGTTTTATGCACCAGTTAGGACTGTTACGGTTTTCACGGTTATTGTTTTGTAGTTTGTTCATGTTTGAGTTTTCTTATTAAAGAACCATGAACTATAACCGGGCTGCGTTTTGGTCCGCCTCTCGTTCCCAGGAAGAAAGCAGTGACAGTGCGGCAGTGTACTCTAGTGGTTAGACCATTTGACTAGTAACCGAAAGGTTGCAAGATTGTATCCACCGAGCTGACAAGGTAGAAATCTGTCATTCTGCCCCTGAACAAGGCAGTTAAACCACTGTTCCTAGGCCGTCATTGAAAACCAGACTTTGTTCTTAACTGACTTGCCTAGTTAAATAAAACAATAACTCACAGCAGGAAATTAATCACAGAATCATTTCCCTAACATGCTGCATAAATTCTCCTAACCGCCTCCGAAAATGTTAATTTTGGTCGTATCTTTAACAAAGTGATGTGTTTTTATGGAATCTCATATGCAAGAATGCATACAGGGTTCTCTGAGACATGATTAGACAGAGAGTGATTTCAGTCATGTCCTGCACACATCAAAACCAAGGACAGTGGAATGTTTAGGGTTTGTTTTGTGTTTTAGGAAATAGTAGTGTAGAATGTGTAGTGTATTAACACCCCCAACTCTATCTGGGGTCCATAAATAGTTGGATATCAGACAGTTACTTTCCTAATGTAATGATAATAATAAGCTATTTCACAACTCTAAGACAGGGTTATTTTAAATTGGATGTATTTATTAACCAATAAATATAATTCCAGGATAAAAAAACCTGCTCTTCAAACAGAACAGATGAATTAAACATGTCCAATGAGGATAAACAAATCCAACATCCCTGATTTGGGGGACTGGAAATGATGCAGACAATTACATTGATTAAAGAAACAATATGCAATATTAAAGCTGTTCTAAAATGATGTCATAATAAATACTAAACCTCCACTTCCCTTCACACAGTAATACACCTTTTATCAAATCATTAAACATCTATTATAAACATTGTTCACAGTATATTGTATTGTACACAGAACACATTGTACAATACACAGTCTCTAACCTTCACCCCTCTATCTATCTATCTAACTATCTATCTATCTATCTATCTATCTATCTATGTCTGTCCATCTATTCATAACTTCCTTTATCTTTCTTTCTTCCTCAATCCATTTAATATCTTATGTTTTATTTCCTCCACCTATCCATCCTTTATTATTAATATTATAATTTAACCCTTATTTTACCAGGTAAGTTGACTGAGAACATTACACATTCCCAAAGTCAATCAAACACAAAGCATATGAATAATTGGTTCAATCTTGCTTCATTATGTAAAGTCACCGGTCGGTCCTGTTTTATGAATTAGCTTCATTACTCAATGAGTATCTCCTGCTCTGAAATGGGAAAATCCAGTCTTCTTTTTCTCTGCTCTTCGTCTTCTCGGTTTACAGTACATTGTGCTTCATCCTCCTCAGGAAATCCTGTAGTTTAAGCATCAGGCCACAATGCATTGATGGAGACCTAGAGGACAGGAGAGAAGGGGAAATAAACAGAAGACAGAGACAGAGAGAGAGAGAGAGAGAGAGAGAGGAGAGAGAGAGAGAGAGAGAGAGAGAGACAGAGAGAGAGAGAGAGAGAGAGACAGAGAGAGAGAGAGAGAGAGAGAGAGAGATACGAGAGAGGGAGAGAGAGAGAGAAAGAGAGAGAGAAAACAAAAAGATAATTACTTGACACATTGGAAAGAATTAACAAAAAAAACGAGCAAACTAGAATGCTATTTGGCCCTACACAGAGAGTACACAGCGGCAGAATACCTGACCACTGTGACTGACCAAAAATTAAGGAAAGCTTTGACTATGTACAGACTCAGTGAACATAGCCTTGCTATTGAGAAAGGCCACCCGTAGGCAGACATGGCTCTCAAGAGAAGACAGGCTATGTGCTCACTGCCCACAAAATGAGGTGGAAACTGAGCTGCACTTCCTAACCTCCTGCCCAATGTATGACCATATTAGAGAGACATATTTCCCTCAGATTACACAGATCCACAAAGAATTCGAAAAACAAATCCAATTTTGATAAACTCCCATATCACTTGCTTTATGTTAACATATGTTTCCCATGCCAATAAAGCCCCTTGAATTGAATTGAAGAGAGAGAGAGAGAGAGAGAGACAGAGAGAGAGACAGAGAGAGAGAGAGAGAGAGAGAGAGAGAGAGAGAGAGAGAGAGAGAGAGGGTGAGCGAGATAGAGATGCCTGGGGTACTCACCATGTGTACTGTGTAGTGGTCCGTGTCTGTCTTTTAGCTTCCTCCTCTTCCTCCTCCTCCTCTTCCTGTTGTCTGTCTAGTATCTGGTCCCATATCTCAGTGTTAACCCACAGCGACCCCGACAGGGTGAGGCTGGGCTCGGTGCAGGTGATCCAACGGCACAGGGGGCAGCAGACTGTCAGTAGGCCGCTTTGGAGCCTGGACATCGCCTGCAAGCACAGCCCACAGAATGTGTGCTTACAGTGGAGCATCCGAGGGATCTTCTCCCTGCGAGAGTAGGGCTGGAGGCAGACACAGCACTCCATGTCCTCGCTCATCAGACCCATGGCTGGCTGGCTGGCTGGGGTGTGGATGGATGGATGGATGGATGGATGGATGGATGGATGGATGGATGGATGGATGGACGGACGGATGGATGGATGGATGGACGGACGGATGGATGGACAGCTGGAGCGCAGAGGACTTCTGGACGGAGTGTCAGTGTCTTGGCAGGAAGACGTGGGGTTTAAACGCTGGTCTGAGGTCAGTGTTCCCCTCGTGGTTTAATAAGGTCCTGGTTTGGATTTGATGAGGATGAGCTGATCCTAGATCTGTGCTTAGGAGCGTAGGTCAGGAACCTGCAAAAGACATTAAGATGTTAAATTAAATTAGACTCAGTGACTTCATCACTGGCACTATGTAAAAATATCTAATGTGATAACGTATCTTAAATCAACAGGCTGTCAGGTTTTTCTGATTAGACATGAAGAAAAAAATATCTTGAAAAATATCACACACATTTATAACATCCATAGTTATCAGATATAGACAAACCTTTTCACTTTTATCATTATCAATGAGAGACAATATTTTACTTACAGGTTCAGGAAGATTTTCAGCCCAGCAACAAACTATCCTACGACAAAACTTTGTGTTTGAGAGAGAAGAGTGTGTGTGCTCCTATTTAAAGCTTTGGGGGAGGAGACAAAATGTTGTTATTTTCCCAGAAAGGGCGGTCTCTCACCTCCTCTACTCTCAGGTGAGGCAGGAAAGTTCCATGGAACTTCTATAGCATAGTAGGACACTTCAGGAGAATTGCCAGGGCCATGTATTGACATTTTCAGGGCAGGTGTTTATGTCTACAAAGGGCACGTACACTGAGTATACAAAACATTAAGAACACATGCTCTTTCCTTGACATAGACTGAGTGTCCTAATGTTTGGTACACTCAGTGTAAGTCCAGTTTATGACGGATCAATATTTGTAGGGGAATTTCCGCTAGAGAGGGGGAAGAACTTATACAACCCTTTCTGTGGACTTGTAGATCCTATCTGTGGACTTGTAGAACCCTCTCTGTGGACTTGTATTACCCTCTCTGTGGACTTGTAGAACCTACTCTGTGGTACTTGTAGAACCCTCTCTGTGGACTTGTAGAACCCTCTCTGTGGACTTGTAGAACCTACTCTGTGGTACTTGTAGAACCCTCTCTGTGGACTTGTAGAACCCTCTCTGTGGACTTGTAGAACCTACTCTGTGGTACTTGTAGACCCCTCTCTGTAGACTTGTAGACCTCTCTCTGTGGACTTGTAGATCCCTCTCTGTGGACTTGTAGAACCCTCTCTGTGTACTTGTAAACCCCTCTCTGTGGACTTGTAGACCCCTCTCTGTGGACTTGTAGAACCCTCTCTGTGGACTTGTAGAACCCTCTCTGTGGACTTGTAGATCCCTCTCTGTGTACTTGTAGAACCCTCTCTGTGTACTTGTAGAACCCTCTCTGTGTACATGTAGAACCCTCTCTGTGTACATGTAGAACCCTCTCTGTGTACATGTAGAACCCTCTCTGTGGACTTGTAGAACCCTCTCTGTGTACATGTAGAACCCTCTCTGTGGACTTGTAGAACCCTCTCTGTGTACTTGTAGAACCCTCTCTGTGTACTTGTAGAACCCTCTCTGTGGACTTGTAGAACCCTCTCTGTGTACTTGTAGAACCCTCTCTGTGTTTCTAATAAAATCAAGTCACAAGTTCAGTGGAAACCTTGTAAACAACCCCCCTAACCAGTCAATTAGAAAACAGTCTCCCTGTTGAAACCGGAGTGTTTTTGAATTGACAATTTATGACATCATTAAAGGGCCAGAACAAGAGACTGAAAGAGCTTTGTCAAAGTCATCTGCTAGTTTCTAATGGTTATTTTTCTGCTTTCTGAAGTCATGATTAAGCTGCACACTAAAACAACGTGAGCTAAATGACAGTAAATGATGAGTAATTCTGTTAGCCAGTAATTCTGTTAACCAGCTCTACCGTCAGCCCTGTTTGTCCCTAATGGGACACTATTCCCTACATAGTGCACTACTTTAAAGGCAAAGGCTCTGGTCAAAAGCAGTGCACTACATATGGAATAGGGATCGAAATAAAATAGACATATTAAACACAAAGATTATATATAGGGTCTATATAGACTGTTGTCCCCTCATTAGGGTCTATATAGACTGTTGTCTCCTCATTAGGGTCTATATAGACTGTTGTCTCCTCACTAGGGTCTATATAGACTGTTGTCCCCTCATTAGGGTCTATATAGACTGTTGTTTCCTCATTAGGGTCTATAACGACTGTTGTTTCCTCACTAGGGTCTATATAGACTGTTGTCTCCTCACTAGGGTCTATATAGACTGTTGTCTCCTCACTAGGGTCTATATAGACTGTTGTCTCCTCACTAGGGTCTATATAGACTGTTGTCTCCTCACTAGGGTCTATATAGACTGTTGTCTCCTCACTAGGGTCTATATAGACTGTTGTCCCCTCATTAGGGTCAATATAGACTGTTGTCCCCTCATTAGGGTCTATAACGACTGTTGTTTCCTCACTAGGGTCTATATAGACTGTTGTCTCCTCACTAGGGTCTATATAGACTGTTGTCTCCTCATTAGGATATATATAGACTGTTTTCTCCTCACTAGGGTATATATAGACTGTTGTCTCCTCATTAAGGTCTATATAGACTGTTGTCTCCTCATTAGGGCCTATATAGACTGCTGTCTCCTCATTATGGTCTATATAGACTGTTGTCTCCTCATTAAGGTCTATATAGACTGTTTTCTCCTCATTATGGTCTATATAGACTGCTGTCTCCTCATTAAGGTCTGTATAGACTGTTGCGTTGTTGCTATACTAGTCAGCTAAGTCTTTTGGATATCTAAACAAATTGGTCTCTACATCCCTGCCTCAGCACAGTTAGGAAGACTCACGGCGCCGGACTGAACTGATTGGCTCATGGGTTGACTGACTGGCAACGAACACAACCCAAGACGTGTCAACTCATATCGCCGTCTGTCTGAAATGGCATCCCTGTACAGTATGCTGCACTAGCCGGGCCCTGGTCTAAAGTAGTATACTATATACTGTACTAGTTGGGCCCTGGTCTAAAGTAGTATACTATATACTGTACTAGTTGGGCCCTGGTCTAAAGTAGTATACTATATACTGTACTAGTTGGGCCCTGGTCTAAAGTAGTATACTATATACTGTACTAGTTGGGCCCTGGTCTAAAGTAGTATACTATATACTGTAGTAGTCGGGCCCTGGTCTAAAGTAGTATACTATATACTGTACTAGTTGGGCCCTGGTCTAAAGTAGTATACTATATACTGTAGTAGTTGGGCCCTGGTCTAAAGTAGTATACTATATACTGTAGTAGTTGGGCCCTGATCTAAAGTAGTATACTATATACTGTACTAGTTGGGCCCTGGTCTAAAGTAGTACACTATATACTGTACTAGTTGGGCCCTGGTCTAAAGTAGTATACTATATACTGTACTAGTTGGGCCCTGGTCTAAAGTAGTATACTATATACTGTACTAGTTGGGCCCTGGTCTAAAGTAGTACACTATATACTGTACTAGTTGGGCCCTGGTCTAAAGTAGTACACTATATACTGTACTAGTTGGGCCCTGGTCTAAAGTAGTATACTATATACTGTACTAGTTGGGCCCTGGTCTAAAGTAGTATACTATATACTGTACTAGTTGGGCCCTGGTTTAAAGTAGTATACTATATACTGTACTAGCCGGGCCCTGGTCTAAAGTAGTACACTATATACTGCACTAGTTGGGCCCTGGTCTAAAGTAGTATACTATATACTGTACTAGTTGGGCCCTGGTTTAAAGTAGTATACTATATACTGTACTAGCCGGGCCCTGGTCTAAAGTAGTACACTATATACTGTACTAGCCGGGCCCTGGTCTAAAGTAGTACACTATATACTGCACTAGTTGGGCCCTGGTCTAAAGTAGTATACTATATACTGTACTAGTTGGGCCCTGGTTTAAAGTAGTATACTATATACTGTACTAGCCGGGCCCTGGTCTAAAGTAGTACACTATATACTGCACTAGTTGGGCCCTGGTTTAAAGTAGTATACTATATACTGTACTAGCCGGGCCCTGGTCTAAAGTAGTACACTATATACTGCACTAGTTGGGCCCTGGTCTAAAGTAGTATACTATATACTGTAGTAGTTGGGCCCTGATCTAAAGTAGTATACTATATACTGTAGTAGTTGGGCCCTGATCTAAAGTAGTATACTATATACTGTAGTAGTTGGGCCCTGGTCTAAAGTAGTATACTATATACTGTACTAGCCGGGCCCTGGTCTAAAGTAGTATACTATATACTGTAGTAGTTGGGCCCTGATCTAAAGTAGTATACTATATACTGTAGTAGTTGGGCCCTGATCTAAAGTAGTATACTATATACTGTAGTAGTTGGGCCCTGGTCTAAAGTAGTATACTATATACTGTAGTAGTTGGGCCCTGGTCTAAAGTAGTATACTATATACTGTAGTAGTTGGGCCCTGATCTAAAGTAGTATACTATATACTGTAGTAGTTGGGCCCTGATCTAAAGTAGTATACTATATACTGTAGTAGTTGGGCCCTGGTCTAAAGTAGTATACTATATACTGTAGTAGTTGGGCCCTGATCTAAAGTAGTATACTATATACTGTAGTAGTTGGGCCCTGATCTAAAGTAGTATACTATATACTGTAGTAGTTGGGCCCTGGTCTAAAGTAGTATACTATATACTGTAGTAGTTGGGCCCTGATCTAAAGTAGTATACTATATACTGTAGTAGTTGGGCCCTGATCTAAAGTAGTATACTATATACTGTAGTAGTTGGGCCCTGGTCTAAAGTAGTACACTATATACTGTAGTAGTTGGGCCCTGGTCTAAAGTAGTATACTATATACTGTAGTAGTTGGGCCCTGGTCAAAGTAGTATACTATATACTGTAGTAGTTGGGCCCTGGTCTAAAGTAGTACACTATATACTGTAGTAGTTGGGCCCTGGTCTAAAGTAGTACACTATATACTGTAGTAGTTGGGCCCTGATCTAAAGTAGTATACTATATACTGTAGTAGTTGGGCCCTGGTCTAAAGTAGTACACTATATACTGTAGTAGCCGGGCCCTGGTCTAAAGTAGTATACTATATACTGTACTAGTTGGGCCCTAGTCAAAAGTAGTATACTATATACTGTCGTAGTTGGGCCCTGATCTAAAGTAGTATACTATATACTGTCGTAGTTGGGCCCTGATCTAAAGTAGTATACTATATACTGTACTAGCCGGGCCCTGGTCTAAAGTAGTATACTATATACTGTACTAGTTGGGCCCTAGTCTAAAGTAGTATACTATATGCTGTACTAGTTGGGCCCTGGTCTAAAGTAGTACACTATATACTGTCGTAGTTGGGCCCTGATCTAAAGTAGTATACTATATACTGTACTAGCCGGGCCCTGGTCTAAAGTAGTATACTATATACTGTACTAGTTGGGCCCTGGTTTAAAGTAGTATACTATATACTGTACTAGCCGGGCCCTGGTCTAAAGTAGTATACTATATACTGTACTAGTTGGGCCCTGGTTTAAAGTAGTATACTATATACTGTACTAGTTGGGCCCTGGTCTAAAGTAGTATACTATATACTGTACTAGTTGGGCCCTGGTCTAAAGTAGTATACTATATACTGTACTAGTTGGGCCCTGGTCTAAAGTAGTATACTATATACTGTACTAGCCGGGCCCTGGTCTAAAGTAGTATACTATATACTGTAGTAGTTGGGCCCTGGTCAAAGTAGTATACTATATACTGTAGTAGTTGGGCCCTGGTCAAAGTAGTATACTATATACTGTAGTAGTCGGGCCCTGGTCTAAAGTAGTATACTATATACTGTAGTAGTTGGGCCCTGGTCAAAAGTAGTATACTATATACTGTAGTAGTTGGGCCCTGGTCTAAAGTAGTATACTATATACTGTACTAGTTGGGCCCTGGTCTAAAGTAGTATACTATATACTGTACTAGTTGGGCCCTGGTCTAAAGTAGTATACTATATACTGTAGTAGTTGGGCCCTGGTCAAAGTAGTATACTATATACTGTAGTAGTCGGGCCCTGGTCTAAAGTAGTATACTATATACTGTAGTAGTTGGGCCCTGGTCAAAAGTAGTATACTATATACTGTAGTAGTTGGGCCCTGGTCTAAAGTAGTATACTATATACTGTACTAGTTGGGCCCTGGTCTAAAGTAGTATACTATATACTGTAGTAGTTGGGCTCTGGTCAAAGTAGTATACTATATACTGTAGTAGTCGGGCCCTGGTCTAAAGTAGTATACTATATACTGTAGTAGTTGGGCCCTGGTCTAAAGTAGTATATTATATACTGCACTAGCCGGGCCCTGGTCTAAAGTAGTATACTATATACTGTACTAGCCGGGCCCTGGTCTAAAGTAGTATACTATATACTGTAGTAGTTGGGCCCTGGTCTAAAGTAGTATACTATATACTGTACTAGTTGGGCCCTGGTCTAAAGTAGTATACTATATACTGTAGTAGTTGGGCCCTGGTCAAAAGTAGTATACTATATACTGTAGTAGTTGGGCCCTGGTCTAAAGTAGTATACTATATACTGTAGTAGTTGGGCCCTGGTCTAAAGTAGTATACTATATACTGTAGTAGTTGGGCCCTGGTCTAAAGTAGTATACTATATACTGTACTAGTTGGGCCCTGGTCTAAAGTAGTATACTATATACTGTACTAGTTGGGCCCTGGTCTAAAGTAGTACACTATATACTGTACTAGCCAGGCCCTGGTCTAAAGTAGTTTATTATATGCTGTACTAGTTGGGCCCTGGTCTAAAGTAGTATACTATATACTGTAGTAGTCGGGCCCTGGTCTAAAGTAGTATACTATATACTGTACTAGTTGGGCCCTGGTCTAAAGTAGTTTATTATATGCTGTACTAGTTGGGCCCTGGTCTAAAGTAGTATACTATATACTGTAGTAGCCGGGCCCTGGTCAATAGTAGTATATTATATACTGTAGTAGTCGGGCCCTGGTCTAAAGTAGTATACTATATACTGTACTAGTTGGGCCCTGGTCTAAAGTAGTTTATTATATGCTGTACTAGTTGGGCCCTGGTCTAAAGTAGTATACTATATACTGTAGTAGTTGGGCCCTGGTCTAAAGTAGTATACTGTATACTGTACTAGCCGGGCCCTGGTCAAAGTAGTATACTATATACTGTAGTAGTTGGGCCCTGGTCTAAAGTAGTATACTATATACTGTACTAGTTGGGCCCTGGTCTAAAGTAGTTTATTATATGCTGTACTAGTTGGGCCCTGGTCTAAAGTAGTATACTATATACTGTAGTAGCCGGGCCCTGGTCAATAGTAGTATATTATATACTGTAGTAGTCGGGCCCTGGTCTAAAGTAGTTTATTATATGCTGTACTAGTTGGGCCCTGGTCTAAAGTAGTTTATTATATGCTGTACTAGTTGGGCCCTGGTCTAAAGTAGTATACTATATACTGTAGTAGTTGGGCCCTGGTCTAAAGTAGTATACTATATACTGTACTAGTTGGGCCCTGGTCTAAAGTAGTTTATTATATGCTGTACTAGTTGGGCCCTGGTCTAAAGTAGTATACTATATACTGTAGTAGCCGGGCCCTGGTCAATAGTAGTATATTATATACTGTAGTAGTCGGGCCCTGGTCTAAAGTAGTTTATTATATGCTGTACTAGTTGGGCCCTGGTCTAAAGTAGTTTATTATATGCTGTACTAGTTGGGCCCTGGTCTAAAGTAGTATACTATATACTGTAGTAGTTGGGCCCTGGTCTAAAGTAGTATACTATATACTGTAGTAGTTGGGCCCTGGTCTAAAGTAGTATACTATATACTGTACTAGTTGGGCCCTGGTCTAAAGTAGTATACTATATACTGTACTAGTTGGGCCCTGGTCTAAAGTAGTTTATTATATGCTGTACTAGTTGGGCCCTGGTCTAAAGTAGTATACTATATACTGTAGTAGTTGGGCCCTGGTCTAAAGTAGTATATTATATGCTGTACTAGCCGGGCCCTGGTCTAAAGTAGTATACTATATAAGGAAAAGGTGCCATTTCAGACACAATCTGTCTGTCTATTTGAATAGCTTCTTCATGGTTTCAAGACAGGCTAGTGACCAATTCAATAACTCACATCATGTAATGAAACGTACACAAACAGACATGAGATCCACCAAACACAGGCAGTTTGATGTGGTATTTGGAGACAGGGAATGTAGCAGTGAACCAGTTCAGTGTTTTATAGTACACTTAACCACCATCACATTGGTAACCTAATTATACCACTAGTATATATACACAATTATCCTCATTCACCAACCTACCCACGGTGTCTACTAGGTCCATATTTCTCTGTTTAATGGTCCTCATTCACCAACCTACCCACTGTGTCTACTAGGTCCATATTTCTCTGTTTAATGGTCCTCATTCACCAACCTACCCACGGTGTCTACTAGGCCCATATTTCTCTGTTTAATGGTCCTCATTCACCAACCTACCCACGGTGTCTACTAGGTCCACATTTCTCTATTTAATGGTCCTCATTCACCAACCTACCCACGGTGTCTACTAGGCCCATATTTCTCTGTTTAATGGTCCTCATTCACCAACCTACCCACGGTGTCTACTAGGTCCACATTTCTCTATTTAATGGTCCTCATTCACCAACCTACCCACGGTGTCTACTAGGCCCATATTTCTCTGTTTAATGGTCCTCATTCACCAACCTACCCACGGTGTCTACTAGGCCCATATTTCTCTGTTTAATGGTCCTCATTCACCAACCTACCCACGGTGTCTCCTTCTACTAGGTCCATATTTCTCTGTTTAAAAATAATGTTTGAGTGGGTCAGTAGCGTTGTAATGACAGACAGACAGAGTCAGACAGAGTCAGACAGAACAGAGTCAGACAGAACAAGCAGACAGAGTCAGACAGACAGAGTCAGACAGAACAGGCAGGCAGAGACAGGCAGGCAGAGACAGGCAGACAGAACAGGCAGGCAGAGACAGGCAGACAGAACAGGCAGGCAGAGACAGGCAGACAGAACAGGCAGACAGAGACAGGCAGACAGAACAGGTTGACAGAGAAACTGTCACGTCTGCTCCCGCTCTTTCCTTCCCCTGGCTCTTGAGGGCTCCAGATTACCCCGCATCACTCACACCTGCCTTCCTTGGTCACCAGCATCAGTGTAATTGGACTCACCTGGACTCAATTTTCCTCTCCTATATCTGTCTGTTCTCCACTGCTGCATTGTATTGTTTTTAGTCTTTGGAATTTGTTTCTGACGCTGTTCCTGTCTCGTCTCTGTCCGTTATAATGAAATGTTTTACTCCCCGTACCTGCTTCGTCTCAACAGCGTCCTGACATGTGAAACAGACAGACAATCAGACAGACAGAGACAGAAATACAGGCAGATAGACAGAGTCAGAGATAGAGAGACAGGCAGATAGACAGAGTCAGAGATAGAGAGACAGGCAGAGAGACAGAGAGAGAGATGCAGGCAGATAGACAGAGACAGCGAGACAGGCAGATAGACAGAGACAGGCAGAGAGACAGAGAGAGAGATGCAGGCAGATAGACAGAGTCAGAGATAGAGAGACAGACAGATATACAGAGACAGAAAGACAGGCAGATAGACAGAGACAGAGAGACAGGCAGAGAGAGACAGATACAGGCAGATAGACAGAGAGAGAGATACAGGCAGATAGACAGAGTCAGAGATAGAGAGACAGGCAGAGAGACAGGCAGATAGACAGATAGAGAGATACAGGCAGATAGACAGAGACAGAGAGACGGGCAGACAGAGACAGATACAGGCAGAGAGACAGAGAGAGAGATACAGGCAGATAGACAGAGAGAGAGATACAGGCAGATAGACAGAGAGAGAGAGATACAGGCAGATAGACAGAGAGAGATACAGGCAGATAGACAGAGAGAGAGATACGGGCAGACAGAGAGAGATACAGGCAGATAGACAGAGAAAGAGATACGGGCAGACAGAGACAGATACAGGCAGAGAGACAGAGACAGATACAGGCAGAGAGACAGAGACAGATACAGGCAGAGAGACAGAGACAGATACAGGCAGAGGGACAGAGACAGATACAGGCAGATAGACAGAGAGAGAGATACAGGCAGATAGACAGAGAGAGAGATACAGGCAGATAGACAGAGAGAGAGATACAGGCAGATAGACAGAGAGGCAGAGAGACAGAGACAGACACAGGCAGAGAGACAGAGACAGATACAGGCAGAGTGACAGAGACAGATACAGGCAGAGAGACAGAGAGAGAGATACAGGCAGAGAGACAGAGACAGATACAGGCAGAGAGACAGAGACAGATACAGGCAGAGAGACAGACAAACAGAGAGACAGGTAGGCAGACAGATACAGATACAGGCAGAGAGACAGAGAGAGAGAGGCAGGCAGATAGACAGAGAGAGAGATACAGGCAGATAGACAGAGAGAGAGATACAGGCAGATAGACACAGAGAGAGATACAGGCAGATAGACAGAGAGAGAGATACAGGCAGATAGACAGAGACAGAGATACGGCCAGACAGAGACAGATACAGGCAGAGAGACAGAGACAGATACAGGCAGAGAGACAGACAAACAGAGAGACAGGTAGGCAGACAGAGACAGACAGACAGCATGTCCTAAGGGTTGGTGTCTCAGTGTTTTGGGTCTACCATTTGTATGCAACATTTCCTGTAATTGAATGAGTCATCATACAAACTGTCACATAAAAACGTAATTTATTTGTTAACCTTCAGCTCCCTCCTCTTTTCCAACTAAGAGAGGAAAAAAACAATAGTTAGCCATTAACGGGAGATATGTAGAAAGAGAAAGAGAAACTACAACATTCTGATGTACTGTATGTATGGGGGTTAGGCTAGATAACAGGGTGGATGGAGCACGGCCCTGACTAAAAGTAGTATACTATATAAGGAATGGTATGTATGGGGGTTAGGCTAGATAACAGGGTGGATGGAGCACGGCCCTGACTAAAAGTAGTATACTATATAAGGAATGGTATGTATGGGGGTTAGGCTAGATAACAGGGTGGATGGAGCACGGCCCTGACTAAAAGTAGTATACTATATAAGGAATGGTATGTATGGGGGTTAGGCTAGATAACAGGGTGGATGGAGCACGGCCCTGACTAAAAGTAGTATACTATATAAGGAATGGTATGTATGGGGGTTAGATTAGATTACAGGGTGGATGGAGCACGGCCCTGACTAAAAGTAGTATACTATATAAGGAATGGTATGTATGGGGGTTAGGCTAGATAACAGGGTGGATGGAGCACGGCCCTGACTAAAAGTAGTATACTATATAAGGAATGGTATGTATGGGGGTTAGATTAGATTACAGGGTGGATGGAGCACGGCCCTGACTAAAAGTAGTATACTATATAAGGAATGGTATGTATGGGGGTTAGGCTAGATAACAGGGTGGATGGAGCACGGCCCTGACTAAAAGTAGTATACTATATAAGGAATGGTATGTATGGGGGTTAGATTAGATAACAGGGTGGATGGAGCACGGCCCTGACTAAAAGTAGTATACTATATAAGGAATGGTATGTATGGGGGTTAGGCTAGATAACAGGGTGGATGGAGCACGGCCCTGACTAAAAGTAGTATACCATATAAGGAATGGTATGTATGGGGGTTAGGCTAGATAACAGGGTGGATGGAGCACGGCCCTGACTAAAAGTAGTATGGTATGTATGGGGGTTAGGCTAGATAACAGGGTGGATGGAGCACGGCCCTGACTAAAAGTAGTATACTATATAAGGAATGGTATGTATGGGGGTTAGGCTAGATAACAGGGTGGATGGAGCACGGCCCTGACTAAAAGTAGTATGGTATGTATGGGGGTTAGGCTAGATAACAGGGTGGATGGAGCACGGCCCTGACTAAAAGTAGTATACTATATAAGGAATGGTATGTATGGGGGTTAGATTAGATAACAGGGTGGATGGAGCACGGCCCTGACTAAAAGTAGTATACTATATAAGGAATGGTATGTATGGGGGTTAGGCTAGATAACAGGGTGGATGGAGCACGGCCCTGATCAAAAGTAGTATGGTATGTATGGGGGTTAGGCTAGATAACAGGGTAGATGGAGCACGGCCCTGATCAAAAGTAGTATACTATATAAGGAATGGTATGTATGGGGGTTAGGCTAGATAACAGGGTGGATGGAGCACGGCCCTGACTAAAAGTAGTATACTATATAAGGAATGGTATGTATGGGGGTTAGGCTAGATAACAGGGTGGATGGAGCATGGCCCTGATCAAAAGTAGTATGGTATGTATGGGGGTTAGGCTAGATAACAGGGTGGATGGAGCACGGCCCTGACTAAAAGTAGTATACTATATAAGGAATGGTATGTATGGGGGTTAGGCTAGATAACAGGGTGGATGGAGCACGGCCCTGACTAAAAGTAGTATACTATATAAGGAATGGTATGTATGGGGGTTAGGCTAGATAACAGGGTGGATGGAGCACGGCCCTGACTAAAAGTAGTATACCATATAAGGAATGGTATGTATGGGGGTTAGGCTAGATAACAGGGTGGATGGAGCACGGCCCTGACTAAAAGTAGTATGGTATGTATGGGGGTTAGGCTAGATAACAGGGTGGATGGAGCACGGCCCTGACTAAAAGTAGTATGGTATGTATGGGGGTTAGGCTAGATAACAGGGTGGATGGAGCACGGCCCTGACTAAAAGTAGTATACCATATAAGGAATGGTATGTATGGGGGTTAGGCTAGATAACAGGGTGGATGGAGCACGGCCCTGACTAAAAGTAGTATACTATATAAGGAATGGTATGTATGGGGGTTAGGCTAGATAACAGGGTGGATGGAGCACGGCCCTGACTAAAAGTAGTATACTATATAAGGAATGGTATGTATGGGGGTTAGATTAGATTACAGGGTGGATGGAGCACGGCCCTGACTAAAAGTAGTATACTATATAAGGAATGGTATGTATGGGGGTTAGGCTAGATAACAGGGTGGATGGAGCACGGCCCTGACTAAAAGTAGTATACTATATAAGGAATGGTATGTATGGGGGTTAGATTAGATAACAGGGTGGATGGAGCACGGCCCTGACTAAAAGTAGTATACTATATAAGGAATGGTATGTATGGGGGTTAGGCTAGATAACAGGGTGGATGGAGCACGGCCCTGACTAAAAGTAGTATACCATATAAGGAATGGTATGTATGGGGGTTAGGCTAGATAACAGGGTGGATGGAGCACGGCCCTGACTAAAAGTAGTATGGTATGTATGGGGGTTAGGCTAGATAACAGGGTGGATGGAGCACGGCCCTGACTAAAAGTAGTATACTATATAAGGAATGGTATGTATGGGGGTTAGGCTAGATAACAGGGTGGATGGAGCACGGCCCTGACTAAAAGTAGTATGGTATGTATGGGGGTTAGGCTAGATAACAGGGTGGATGGAGCACGGCCCTGACTAAAAGTAGTATACTATATAAGGAATGGTATGTATGGGGGTTAGATTAGATAACAGGGTGGATGGAGCACGGCCCTGACTAAAAGTAGTATACTATATAAGGAATGGTATGTATGGGGGTTAGGCTAGATAACAGGGTGGATGGAGCACGGCCCTGATCAAAAGTAGTATGGTATGTATGGGGGTTAGGCTAGATAACAGGGTAGATGGAGCACGGCCCTGATCAAAAGTAGTATACTATATAAGGAATGGTATGTATGGGGGTTAGGCTAGATAACAGGGTGGATGGAGCACGGCCCTGACTAAAAGTAGTATACTATATAAGGAATGGTATGTATGGGGGTTAGGCTAGATAACAGGGTGGATGGAGCATGGCCCTGATCAAAAGTAGTATGGTATGTATGGGGGTTAGGCTAGATAACAGGGTGGATGGAGCACGGCCCTGACTAAAAGTAGTATACTATATAAGGAATGGTATGTATGGGGGTTAGGCTAGATAACAGGGTGGATGGAGCACGGCCCTGACTAAAAGTAGTATACTATATAAGGAATGGTATGTATGGGGGTTAGGCTAGATAACAGGGTGGATGGAGCACGGCCCTGACTAAAAGTAGTATACCATATAAGGAATGGTATGTATGGGGGTTAGGCTAGATAACAGGGTGGATGGAGCACGGCCCTGACTAAAAGTAGTATACTATATAAGGAATGGTATGTATGGCGGTTAGGCTAGATAACAGGGTGGATGGAGCACGGCCCTGACTAAAAGTAGTATACTATATAAGGAATGGTATGTATGGGGGTTAGATTAGATAACAGGGTGGATGGAGCACGGCCCTGACTAAAAGTAGTATACTATATAAGGAATGGTATGTATGGGGGTTAGGCTAGATAACAGGGTGGATGGAGCACGGCCCTGACTAAAAGTAGTATACTATATAAGGAATGGTATGTATGGGGGTTAGGCTAGATAACAGGGTGGATGGAGCACGGCCCTGACTAAAAGTAGTATACCATATAAGGAATGGTATGTATGGGGGTTAGGCTAGATAACAGGGTGGATGGAGCACGGCCCTGACTAAAAGTAGTATGGTATGTATGGGGGTTAGGCTAGATAACAGGGTGGATGGAGCACGGCCCTGACTAAAAGTAGTATACTATATAAGGAATGGTATGTATGGGGGTTAGGCTAGATAACAGGGTGGATGGAGCACGGCCCTGACTAAAAGTAGTATACTATATAAGGAATGGTATGTATGGGGGTTAGGCTAGATAACAGGGTGGATGGAGCACGGCCCTGACTAAAAGTAGTATACTATATAAGGAATGGTATGTATGGGGGTTAGATTAGAGAACAGGGTGGATGGAGCACGGCCCTGATCAAAAGTAGTATGGTATGTATGGGGGTTAGGCTAGATAACAGGGTGGATGGAGCACGGCCCTGACTAAAAGTAGTATACTATATAAGGAATGGTATGTATGGGGGTTAGGCTAGATAACAGGGTGGATGGAGCACGGCCCTGACTAAAAGTAGTATACTATATAAGGAATGGTATGTATGGGGGTTAGGCTAGATAACAGAGTGGATGGAGCACGGCCCTGACTAAAAGTAGTATACTATATAAGGAATGGTATGTATGGGGGTTAGGCTAGATAACAGGGTGGATGGAGCACGGCCCTGACTAAAAGTAGTATACTATATAAGGAATGGTATGTATGGGGGTTAGATTAGATAACAGGGTGGATGGAGCACGGCCCTGATCAAAAGTAGTATGGTATGTATGGGGGTTAGATTAGAGAACAGGGTGGATGGAGCACGGCCCTGACTAAAAGTAGTATACTATATAAGGAATGGTATGTATGGGGGTTAGATTAGATAACAGGGTGGATGGAGCACGGCCCTGATCAAAGTAGTATACTATATAAGGAATGGTATGTATGGGGGTTAGGCTAGATAACAGGGTGGATGGAGCACGGCCCTGACTAAAAGTAGTATACTATATAAGGAATGGTATGTATGGGGGTTAGATTAGATAACAGGGTGGATGGAGCACGGCCCTGATCAAAAGTAGTATACTATATAAGGAATGGTATGTATGGGGGTTAGGCTAGATAACAGGGTGGATGGAGCACGGCCCTGATCAAAAGTAGTATACTATATAAGGAATGGTATGTATGGGGGTTAGATTAGATTACAGGGTGGATGGAGCATGGCCCTGACTAAAAGTAGTATACTATATAAGGAATGGTATGTATGGGGGTTAGATTAGATTACAGGGTGGATGGAGCACGGCCCTGACTAAAAGTAGTATACTATATAAGGAATGGTATGTATGGGGGTTAGGCTAGATAACAGGGTGGATGGAGCACGGCCCTGACTAAAAGTAGTATACTATATAAGGAATGGTATGTATGGGGGTTAGATTAGATTACAGGGTGGATGGAGCACGGCCCTGACTAAAAGTAGTATACTATATAAGGAATGGTATGTATGGGGGTTAGGCTAGATAACAGAGTGGATGGAGCACGGCCCTGACTAAAAGTAGTATACTATATAAGGAATGGTATGTATGGGGGTTAGATTAGAGAACAGGGTGGATGGAGCACGGCCCTGACTAAAAGTAGTATACTATTTAAGGAATGGTATGTATGGGGGTTAGGCTAGATAACAGGGTGGATGGAGCACGGCCCTGATCAAAAGTAGTATACTATATAAGGAATGGTATGTATGGGGGTTAGATTAGATTACAGGGTGGATGGAGCACGGCCCTGACTAAAAGTAGTATACTATTTAAGGAATGGTATGTATGGGGGTTAGGCTAGATAACAGGGTGGATGGAGCACGGCCCTTGTCAAAGTAGTATACTATATAAGGAATAGGTGCCATTTCTGACACTGTCTATTTGTCTGTTTGAAGAGCTTTTCATGGTTTCAAGACACCCGAGTGACCAATACAATGGGGTGGCAGAGTAGCGTATTGGTTTGAGCTTTGGACTAGTAACCAAAAGGTTGCAAAATCAAATCCCCGAGCTGACAAGGTACAAATCTGTTGTTCTGCCCCTGAACAGGGCAGTTAACCCACTGTTCCTAGGACGTCATTGAAAATAAGAGTTTGTACTTAACTGACTTGCCTAGTTAAATAAAAAATAAATTAAACAATAACTCACAGCAGGAAATGAAACGTACACAACCAAAACAGACATGAGTTCCACCAATCAGAGAAGGACTTCCTATAAACACACCACTTCGGTACAGCTACGACCAGAAGTGACCCTAAGCCTTTTCCTAACCTTTAACCTCATTCTCCTTACCTGCAACGTTAATTCCCCTAACATGCTGCATAAATTCTCCTAACATGCTACGAAAAATGTAATTCCGGTTATAGATTTATCAAAGTGATGTGTTTTTAGGGAATCTCATGTGCAAGAATGCATACAGGGTTCTCTGAGACATGATTAGACAGAGGCCATCTATCTATCTATCTATCTATCTATCTATCTATCTATCTATCTATCTATCTATCTATATATCTATCTATCTATCTATCTAACTATCTATCTATCTATCTATATATGTCTGTCAATCTATTCATAACTTCCTTTATCTTTCTTTCTTCCTCAATCCATTTAATATCTTATTTTTTATTTCCTCCACCTATCCATCCTTTATTATTAATATTATAATTTAACCCTTATTTTACCAGGTAAGTTGACTGAGAACATTACACATACCCAAAGACAATCAAACACAAAGCATATGAACAATTGGTTCAATCTTGCTTCATTATGGAAAATCACCGGTCGGTCCTGTTTTATGAATTAGCTTCATTACTCAATAAGTATCTCCTGCTCTGAAATGGGAAAATGCAGGCTTCTTTCTCTGCTCTTCGTCTTCTCGGTTTACAGTACATTGTACATTTCCTCCTCAGGAAATTCTGTAGTTTGAGCCTCAGGCCACAATGCCTTGATGGAGAACTAGAGGACAGGAGAGAAGGGGAAATAAACAAGAGAGAGAGAGAGGGTGAGAGAGAGAGAGAGAGAGAGAGAGAGAGAGAGAGAGTTATGTGCTCACTGCCGTCGTGGAAATTTCCTGTATTTACCAAACGATGAGAGCAAACCACACACAAGTCAGAGTTAGTTATCAAAGTCCATCTTTAATTATATGAGCTCTATCACAACCCTGTGACTCTCAGATCAATTCAGTGTCTATCAATGAATTATCTGAGAGTCCCTCACACATTGCAACTGAGATCCTTTAATAGCAAAGACACACATAGCCAGACAGCATCGGCATAATTTATAGTTCATCTTTGTCTCCTAAACTATGTTATTTTCTCAAACTCAGAACCATAAACACATCCTCCATATCAACAGCCATATATCAAATCCATCCTATATTGACAAGATCACAGAGACACCCTGACTGGCACACAGACATTGTGGAGCCAAGAGATCCACGCTTGACCTCTCCCCTCTCTGCGGCCCAAACAACTTAGTCTTGACATAGAACAGATACTGCAACCCGGCCACAGTATTATACAAATACATTCTGATGAGAAGTAACTTACAAACATATGATGAATATAAAACATCTATGTTACCAACTAATTCTGATTATTCCCCAACACTGCCCACAAAATGAGGTGGAAACTGAGCTGCACCTCCTAACCTCCTGCCCAATGTATGACCATATTAGAGAGACATATTTCCCTCAGATTACACAGATCCACAAAGAATTCGAAAACAAATCCCATTTTGATAAACTCCCATATCTACTGGGTCAAATTCCACAGTGTGCCATCACAGCAGCAAGATGTGTGACCTGTTGCCACGAGAAACGGGCAACCAGTGAAGAACAAACACCATTGTAAATACAACCCATATTTATGCTTATTTATTTTATATTGTATCCTTTACCATTTGTACATTGTTAAAACACTGTATATATATAATATGACATTTGTAATGTCTTTATTGTTTTGAAACTTCTGTATGTGTAATGTTTACTGTTAATGTTGATTGTTTATTTCACTTTATATATTCACTTTATATATTATCTACCTCACTTGCTTTGGCAATGTTAACACATGTTTCCCATGCCAATAAAGCCCTTGAATTGAGAGAGAGAGGGAGAGAGAGAGAGAGAGAGAGAGGAGAGAGAGAGAGAGAGAGATAGTAGAGAGAGATAGTAGAGAGAGATAGTAGAGAGAGATAGTAGAGAGAGAACAAAATGAGAGGAAGATCAGAGAACAGAGGAAGGTTTCTCCAGGTTTCTCCACCTTTTCCTGGGGTACTCACCATGTGTATTGTGTAGTGGTCTGTGTCTGTCTGTTAGCTCCCTTCCACTCTTCCTCCTCCTCCTCTTCCTGTTGTCTGTCTAGTATCTGGTCCCAGATCTCAGTGTTAACCCACAGCGACCCCGATAGCGTGAGGCTGTGCTCGGTGCAGGTGATCCAACGGCACAGGGGGCAGCAGACTGTCAGTAGGCCGCTTTGGAGCCTGGACATCGCCTGCAAGCACAGCCCACAGAATGTGTGCTTACAGTGGAGCATCCGAGGGATATTCTCCCTGCGAGAGTAGGGCTGGAGGCAGACACAGCACTCCATGTCCTCGCTCATCAGACCTATGGCTGGCTGGCTGGGGTGTGGATGGATGGATGGATGGATGGATGGATGGATGGATGGATGTGGTGTGGTGTGGATGGATGGATGGATGGATGGATGGATGGATGGATGGATGGATGGATGGATGGATGGATGGATGGATGGATGGATGGATGGATGGATGTGGTGTGGATGGATGGATGGACAGATGGATGGATGGATTGATGGATGGATGGATGGATGGATGGATGGATGGATGGATGGATGGATGGATGGATGGATGGATGGACGGATGGAGCGCAAAGGAATTCTGGACGGAGTGTCAGTGTCTGGGCAGGAATATGTGGGGTTTTAACGCTGGTCTGAGGTCAGGTTTCCCCTTGTGGTTTGTTAATGTCCTGGTTTGGACTTGATGAGGATGAGCTGATCCTAGATCTGTGCTTAGGGGCGTAGGTCAGGAGCCTGCAAAAGACATTAAGATGTTAAATTAAATTAGACTCAGTGACTTCATCACTGGCACTATGTAAACATATCTAATGTGATACCGTATCTTAAATCAACAGGTTGTCAGGTTTTTCTGATAAACCATGAAGAAAAAAATATCTTGAAAAATATCACACACATTTATAACTTCCATAGTTATCAGATATAGACAAACCTTTTCCCTTTTATCATTATCAATGAGAGACAATATTTTACTTACAGTTTCCGGAAGATTTTCAGCCCAGCGACCACCTATCCTACGACAAAACTTTGTGTGTGAGAGAGAAGAGTGTGTGTGCTCCTATTTTAAGCTTTGGGGGAGGAGAAGAAATGGTGTTATTTTCCTACAAAGGGTCTCTCACCTCCTCTACTCTCAGGTGAGGCAGGAAAGTTCCATGGAACGAGTTAAACACTTCTAGGTCACTTCTATAGCATAGTAGGACACTTCGGGAGAATTGCCAGGGCCGTGTAATAACATTTTCAGGGCATGTGTTCATGTCTACAAAGGGCACGTACACTGAGTGTACAAAACATTAAGAACACCTGCTCTTTCCTTGACATAGACTGACCAGGTGAATCCAGGTGAAAGCTATGATCCCTTATTGATGTCACTTGTTAAACCACTTCAATCAGTGTAGATGAAGGGGAGGAGACGGGTTAAA
Organism: Oncorhynchus mykiss; assembly: GCF_013265735.2. Taxonomy (NCBI): domain Eukaryota; kingdom Metazoa; phylum Chordata; class Actinopteri; order Salmoniformes; family Salmonidae; genus Oncorhynchus; species Oncorhynchus mykiss. The sequence continues at coordinate 91,836,146 of NC_048581.1, read as the reverse complement.
GAAGGATTTTTAAGCCTTGAGACAATTGAGATGTGGATTGTTTTCGTGTGCCATTCAGAAGACCAAAGATTTAAGTGCCTTAGGTGCACCTAAGATTTAGGTGCCACCGGTTTGTGTCAATAGAACACTCTCTGTGGACTTGTAGAACCCTCTCTGTGGACTTGTAGAACCCTCTCTGTGGACTTGTAGAACCCTCTCTGTGTACGTGCCTGGTTATTGTAGTGTTTATGTACAGAATCAGTTCAATGGAAGCATTATCTCTTCTAGATAAGAGACAGTGGCACAGTTCAAGTACTTATCAACTACTGTTGTTGACAAATTACAACATGACTTGGCATTGCAGATTACTGTTGATAAGTGTGCTCTTCCCTCACCATGTTAAACCATTACACGTCACGGGCCATAGACCAGTGACCCGCGGTTTGGCATAATCCAATCCACCCATTGGTGCACGACCTCTTCCTATATTTACCTTACAGTAAATTTCTGAGTTTAGCAGCTGATTTTGCCAGAGAGGAAGAGGCGAAGGGAGAGGATTTACTCAACCCAAAACCTTTTTTTTGTATGGAGGTGTATGAGAGAGTGTCGAATAATTTGAGGCTTTTTTGATCGAATAGCTGTTTCATAATGTTTATCCTGTTACAAATGTGTTGACGAAAGTGCATCCGGCAACTTTGAGTAAAACGATTTTAGATGTGCCTCTTGTTCACACACTATCTGCCCTCTCATTGGCCAGAATGGTCCGACTGGTTCCTTATTAGAGCGGTTCTTGTCAATATAATAGGTATTATTTGCCTATGCGGCGTCACCAGAAAACATCGGTTTTCAGGGATACAACAAAGACTTGTAACTACATCTCATTGTTCTGTCTGTGTTTTCAACCTAACGTCCGTTACCTCTGAAAAACGGAAGTAGGACCTCCGCTCACACTCTTTTCGTGTTCTTTAGCTAACCCTAGCCAAGTCATTAACCATTTTCCTAACCATAAACCTAATTATCCTATCTGAGGGTAAACATTATTATATTTTTTTTAAGATTCAAGTTGGATATTCGATGGATATTCGCCCATTAAAACCTCAATAGTTTTCAAAACACTTGAGCCACAGAACTCCAAATAAGTGTCATGATGTTGGAAAATTTGCACACAACATTGCACAGGTCTTATTTTCATGATTTGGACATTAATTTGCTTTCAAAGCTAATAAACATGTGGAAATGTGAGCAGAATTTTATATTCCTAGTTGAATTAGTTAGGGAGCGTAAACAAAGCACAAACTTTTTTACATTTGAATTTCAATAGTTTCTTGGTCATGTGACCTACTTGACTCTAACAAGGTTCCGAATGTCCACAGACTGCCCTTCTATTTTGTTCATATTCATCTCACACGTTTTTTTTTACAAGAATTGTTCAAACATTCTAATTTCAATAGCTCCTTGGTCATGTGACCTGACTTCAATCAAGGTTCAGAATGTTCTCTCAGTGGGCATACATATTGCACACCCTTGAGTTTGTCCATTTTCATCTCACTCGATTTTACATACATTTTTAAAACGTTCAAATAATATCAAATATCAACGCAGTATGATGTATGACGAATTAGCCATCCATTGTGTTATATAATAAATTGTCTGACATGCCGTCACTGTTGTCAAAAGATTATAAACATGTTAAATAATGTTACTAACCCAGTCAGTCTTTGGGTCACATCCGTGTTCTTTATCAGTGGCACACATGAAGCAGTTGTTGGCTTTGTTGAACTCCGAAATCATAGGCATGAACTGAACATATGGCTGTCCCACACAACTACATGAAAATAAAGAATTTACATTTACTTTGAATTAAATGTCATTACATACCAGACATTTTTAGTATATCCTCAGCCATTTCTTTTCGCAGTTGCTCCATGTGTTTTTGAAGGTTCCATATCAATTTGGGAGGGGATGTTGGGGACGTTTTGTGCATCTTCCTTGGCCATTTACACCAAAAAATAAAATATAGTTTTTGATCTAATTGTCCCATAACAGGTAACCATTCATTATTGAAAATATAACTATCAAAACTGCGTTACAAAGACCCCACAGCTGAAGGTGTCCTACTGCATGGTGGGAGTTATTTCCCCTCCTTTTCCACTTTCTTTCTTTCTTTATTTCCCCTTTATTTAACCAGGTAGGCAAGGTAAGAACACCTTTATTTAACCAGGTAGGCAAGGTAAGAACACCTTTATTTAACCAGGTAGGCAAGGTAAGAACAAGTTCTCATTTACAACTGCGACCTGGCCAAGATAAAGCAAAGCAGTTCGACAGATACAACGACACAGAGTTACACATGGAGTAAAACAAACCTTGTGGGTTTGGTTCATCCAATATACAAAGCAGTTCGACACATACAACAATACAGAGTTACACATGGAGTAAAACAAACATACAGTCAATAATACAGTAGAAAAATAAGTCTATATACAATGTGAGCAAGTGAGGTGAGGCAAAAAAGGCTGTAAATACAATATAGCAAGTAGAGATAGAAATAATGAGGTGCAAAGGAGCAAAATAAATAAATACAGTAGGGAAAGAAGTAGTTGTTTGGGCTAAATTTATGTCCACCCAGTCGTCTTTTCCATGGCAGGATCTTCTCATTTTGAAGTGTTCTCTTTTTTTTATGTAAACATAAAGGAATTCTGATTAGTTTATAGGCAAATAAATACACAGGCCAAAACTGTATGCTGATTTTCTTATCACTATAATCTAGTAGAAGTCATTTTCTTTATGCCCCGTTCTACACACAGCCTAAATTATAGGCACTGAACCATTTACAGGACAATAATAAGAGTAGCAAATAGGATCCCTATCACAGAGTGAATACATGTAGAGCGCTTGTCCAGCGACAGCCCCGAAACCTGAAGGATCTGGAGATGGTCTGTATGGAGGAGTGGGCCAAAATCCCTGCTGCAGTGTGTGCAACCTGGTCAAGAACTACAGGAAACGTGTGATCTCTGTAATTGCAAACAAAGGTTTCTGTACCAAATATTAAGTTCTGCTTTTCTGATGTATCAAATACTTATGTCATGCAATAAAATGCAAATGAATTACTTAAAAATCATACAATGTGATTTTCTGGATTTTTGTTTTAGATTCTGTCTCTCAAAGTTGAAGTGTACCTGTGATACAAATTACAGACCTCTACATGCTTTGTATGTAGGAAAACCTGCAAAATCGGCAGTGTATCAAATACTTGTTCTCCCCACTGTGTATGGTTTCAGGGTGGAATACTTTAGTCATTATCTTAAACATATAACTTCGTCTATCACAGTGCCCATCAAATCTATGACAATAGAGAATGAATTGTAAGCACCAAAGTGTGTTTGTCAAAATATTATCTGAAAATGTCAGTTGTTGAACATTATACTTCTATTTGCAATAGCAATTTATGATATATGCAGTTGAGGAATATTCCATGTACCAACACTACATGTAGAACGGACATTCCCACATACATAGAGGCATTTTTCAGCTGTGATTTTACCACTCAGAATCCAGAATGGATATGACAATGGGGCCAGCACAGGACGTAGTACACCCTTACAACAATCTACTTTTTGACCTTCTTGACTTCTTATCTGGTAAACTGCTACTGTGTGTTAAGAAAAGAGCCCCAATTAGGGGTTAGTGTACTCCAGTAAAAAAAGGGGCTGGCTTAGATTAAAAACTATTGCCTTGTGTTCCCCGTTCATAGGGGCATGAGAAACTAGTCAGTGGTAGAATTGAGTTGGCACTTTATTGGCCCAAACACCCACAGACCCACAAGGTTGAGGTTACTCACAGACAGTAATTAGTAAAAAAAAAAAATGTTTCTGCATTTTTATTTAACCTTTATTTAACTAGGCAAGTCAGTTAAGAACAAATTCTTATTTTCAATGACAGCCTAGAAACAGTGGGTTAACTGCCTGTTCAGGGGCAGAATGGCAGATTTGTACCTTGTCAGCTCGGGGGTTAGACCTTGTGACCTTCCGATTACTAGTCCAACTCTCTAACCACTAGGCTACCCTGCCACATTGTGTCTTCTAACTGTCCAAGAATAGGATTCATAGTGTTTGGAAATATTTGTTCTCCATAAATATAAAGGAGGATGTCTCTTATCATACCTCTGGCACTTTAGTCAGGCTGCCAGACTGTAACAACTTTATGATGGGGACGTCAACGGAGTTCCCATTGACTAAGCACCACGGAGACCACTCAGGAGAGACGGAGTTCCCATTGACTAAGCACCACGGAGACCAATCAGGAGAGACGGAGTTCCCATTGACTAAGCACCACGGAGACCAATCAGGAGAGACGGAGTTCCCATTGACTAAGCACCACGGAGACCACTCAGGAGAGACGGAGTTCCCATTGACTAAGCACCACGGAGACCAATCAGGAGAGACGGAGTTCCCATTGACTAAGCACCACGGAGACCAATCAGGAGAGACGGAGTTCCCATTGACTAAGCACCACGGAGACCACTCAGGAGAGACGGAGTTCCCATTGACTAAGCACCACGGAGACCAATCAGGAGAGACGGAGTTCCCATTGACTAAGCTCCACGGAGACCAATCAGGAGAGACGGAGTTCCCATTGACTAAGCACCACGGAGACCAATCAGGAGAGACGGAGTTCCCATTGACTAAGCACCACGGAGACCACTCAGGAGAGACGGAGTTCCCATTGACTAAGCACCACGGAGACCAATCAGGAGAGACGGAGTTCCCATTGACTAAGCACCACGGAGACCAATCAGGAGAGACGGAGTTCCCATTGACCAAGCTCCACGGAGACCAATCAGGAGAGACGGAGTTCCCATTGACTAAGCACCACGGAGACCAATCAGTAGAGACGGAGTTCCCATTGACTAAGCACCACGGAGACCAATCAGGAGAGAATACATACATGTCAACGGTGCCCATTGAAAGTCAAGGGGTGTGTCTGTGCCTTTTGGATTACTCTCTCTTTACAGAGAACCCCTGTGGTTCAAGCCAAGAGCTACCCTTCCCCTTTCAGTCTGCTCTGCGCATGTCTGAAAGTGACAGAGCCAAACGCCAAGAGTTTTTCACAGTATGTCATAAAAAATGATTACACTTGTGAATGTATGTAAAATGCTAATATATAAAAGATCCAGTACAATGGAATAACTATAGTCCACTGACTATATAAGGGTTGTCGACATTCTGCACCTTGTTTGAAGTCAGTAGGTCACATGACCAAGGAGCTATGGAAATTTGAATGTTTGATAAATTAATGTAAAAATGTGTGAGATGAAGATGGACAAACTAAAGGGTGTGCAATGTGTAGGCCCACCGAGTGTACATTCTGAACCTTGTTTGAAGTCAGTAGGTCATATGACCAAAGAGCTATTGAAATTCAAAAAATGTAAATCAATAATTTAAAATAGTGTGAGATGTAAATCGACAAAAAAAAAGTGTATTCAATGTGTGTCCATCGGGTTAGCTACAACCAGTTTTGAAAGTTATAGGAGTAATCGTTAAAGAGCTATTGAAATGTGAAATGTTTTGATTTGGCACTTTGTTGACGGTCCCTGTTGGTGGACCTGAATAAAACTACAAGCGAATGTCCGTTGAATATCCAACCTGAAACTCTCTTTACCTCGGTATTATCCTAACCCGCTAGGAAAAATACATACTCACAAAATATTCATCCCTTCTAGCCATGACAGCGCTTTCTACGCCTGATACATCACGTTAGCAGCTGATAAACTACGCAGTTTGTTCCCGTAGCTTTTGGAGGAAGTGTTTCTTATTGAAAGAAAAATAAGTTTTTTTATTATGTAATTATTTTTGAAGGAAGTTGTTGTTGAAAGAAAAATATGTTTATTTGTATTTTTTTTTTAAATTATGTAACTACTTTTGATTTCATTTTATTATTACAACCCGAGTTGACTGTTTCCCGACCGGAACCGCTCCCTACGTGTGTGTGTGTGTGTTTGCTTACGTCTGTTTTGTTGGACAACAATGAAAGCCTAGCTACTTATTAACGTTAGATCTGGATCATCAACTCTCCTCTGTGGGATTTCAACCCATTACTGTATTGATATTGGACATTACACTGTGAAATAAAAATCAGGTATGTTGATTGTTTTAACACACAATGTTTTTCCTAGGGTTTACGTTTCTAGCTAGCAAGCAAGCTAACTAAGTTACAGTAGGTTTGTAATGGGATAAGTAGTTCATTTAGCTAAACCTGTTAGCAAGATGTCTATGTCGATTTAAATGACCGGCTCGTCTTGACTAGCTCTGATCTACATTTCAACTATCATAGTTATATTGTAAGGCAGGAATGGAAATAGAAGCTAACTACTATTCAAATAGATCACGTCATTATTATATGAATGTGAAATGTTGATTTAACTATAAGTCGCTCAGGATAGGAGGCGAGTGTCTGCTAAATTTACTAAAATATAAGACGCAAAATCATGTCCCCCTTAAAAGACATTTGCCTCTGGAAAGTTCCACTGTCTTGGCCTAAACATTGCAATGGTGTTCTAGCTGGATGAGCAACTGTTTTGATTGGAGAATATCCTTATTGTTTGTTGTATAACTGTAGACCGTCCCCTCACCCATACCCAGGCGCGAACCACGAACTCTCTGCACACATCAACAACTGACACCCACGAAGCATCGTTACCCATCGCTCCACAAAAGCCGCAGAGCAAGGGGAACCACTACTTCAAGGTCCCAGAACAAGTGACGTCACCGATTGAAACGCTATTTAGCGCGCACCACCGCTAACTAAGCTAGCCGTTTTACATCCGTTACACATATATGGCTATCATAGATACGGTATATGCGGCGTGTTTACTATGTTGATAGGTGCCGGTATCTTGAGGACACTAGCTAGCTGTTATCAAAACAACAATACAGAGAACAGGTCAGGGGGGTGGCCTGTTCACCTGATTCGGCCCTAACACCTGATTCGGCCCTAACACCAGATTCAGCCCTAACACCAGATTCGGCCCTAACACCGGATTCAGCCCTAACACCAGATTCAGCCCTAACACCAGATTCAGCCCTAACACCAGATTCGGCCCTAACACCAGATTCAGCCCTAACACCAGATTCAGCCCTAACACCGGATTCAGCCCTAACACCAGATTCAGCCCTAACACCAGATTCGGCCCTAACACCGGATTCAGCCCTAACACCAGATTCAGCCCTAACACCGGATTCAGCCCTGACACCAGATTCAGCCCTGACACCAGATTCAGCCCTAACACCGGATTCAGCCCTAACACCAGATTCAGCCCTAACACCGGATTCAGCCCTAACACCGGATTCAGCCCTGACACCAGATTCAGCTAGCTGTCTACAGTGCCTTCAGAAAGTGTAAACACGCCTGGACTTTTTCTACATTTTGTTGTTATAAAGTCGGATTTAATTTGTTTGTTTGCTGTTGATGTTAACAATCTACACAATACTCTGTCAAAGTGGAAAAACAATTTTAACAAAATCGTTTTTTTACCAGGTAAACTGACTGAGAACACATTCTCATTTGCAGCAACAACCTGGGGAATAGTTACAGGGGAGAGGAGGGAGATGAGTGAGCCAATTGTAAACTGGGGATTATTAGGTGACCGTGATGGTTTGAGGGACAGATTGGGAATTTAGCCAGGACACCGGGGTTAACACCCCTACTCTTACGATAAGTGCCATGGGATCTTTAATGACCTCAGAGAGTCAGGACACCGGGGTTAACACCCCTACTCTTACGATGAGTACCATGGGATCTATAATGACCTCAGAGAGTCAGGACACTGGGGTTAACACCCCTACTCTTACATAAATGCCATGGGATCTTTAATGACCTCAGAGAGTCAGGACACCCATTTAACGTCCCATCCGAAAGACGAAACCCTACACAGGGCAGTGTCCCCAATCACTGCCCTGGGGCATTGGGATATTTTTTGTTTTTTTTAGACCAGAGGAAAGAGTGCCTCCTACTGGCCCTCCAACACCACTTCCAGCAGCATCTGGTCTCCCATCCAGGAACTGACCAGGACCAACCCTGCTTAGCTTCAGAGGCTAAGCCAGCAATGGTATGCAGGGTGGTATGCTGCTGGCATATGTCCCCAATCATTGCCCTAGGGAATTGGGATATGTTTTTTAGGCCTGAGGACAGGGTTCCTCCTACTAGCCTTCTAACTCCACGTCCACTTCACACACTGTTCCTTGTGCATATGGTCTATACACACCATCTGATATAACTACTGTGTGTCCAAACTTTTGACTGGTACTGTATGTGTCACATTTACATGAGTCTTCAGACCCTTTTACTCAGTACTTTGTTGAAGCACCTTTGGCAGCGATTACATTCTCGAGTCAACTTGGGTATGACGCTACAAGCTTGGCACATCTGTATTTGGGGAGTTTCTCCCATTCCTCTCTGTAGATCCTCTCAAGCTCTGTCAGGTTGGATGGGGAGCAATGCTGCACAGCTTTTTTCAAGTCTCTCCAGAGATGTTCACCTTCAAGTTCGGGCTCTTGCTGGGCCACTCAAGGACTTTCAGAGACTTGCCCTGAAGCCACTCCTGTGTTGTCCTGTTGAAAGGTGAACCTTCGCCCCAGTCTGAGGTCCTGAGCGCTCTGGAGCTGGTTTTCATCAAGGATCTCTCTGTACTTTGCTCTGTTCATTCAGCTCTAGGAAGAGTCTTGGTGGTTCTAATCCCGTTTAAGACAGATGGTGGTCACTGTGTTCTTGGACCTTCAGTGCTGCAGAAATATACCCTTCCCCAGATCTGTGTTTCAACACAATCCTGTACCTGAGTTCAATTTTGAGTCACATGGCAAAGGGTCTGAATACTTATGTAAATAAGGTATATATTTTCTATTTACATTTTTTTAAATAAATATGCAAACATTTCTAAAAACCTGTTTTTGCTTTGTCCAGATGAGGTATTGTGTGTAGATTGATGGTGTCAAACCCAACAAGACTCTTTGTCCAGATGAGGTATTGTGTGTAGATTGATGGGGTCAAACCCAACAAGACTCTTTGTCCATATGAGGTATTGTGTGTAGATTGATGGGGTCAAACCCAAGAAGACTCGACGCTGTAATCGCTGCCAAAGGTGCTTCAACAAAGTACTGAGTAAAGAGTCTGTATATCTAACATTATGGTACAGGTATATCTGACATTATGGTACAGGTATATCTGACATTATGGTACAGGTATATCTGACATTATGGTACAGGTATTACAGGTATATCTGACATTATGGTACAGGTATATCTGACATTATGGTACAGGTATATCTGACATTATGGTACAGGTATATCTGACATTATGGTACAGGTATATCTGACATTATGGTACAGGTATATCTGACATTATGGTACAGGTATATCTGACATTATAGTACAGGTATATCTGACACTATGGTACAGGTATATCTAACATTATGGTACAGGTGTATATCTGACATTATGGTACAGGTGTATCTGACATTATGGTACAGGTGTATATCTGACATTATGGTACAGGTGTATCTGACATTATGGTACAGGTATATCTGACATTATGGTACAGGTATATCTGACATTATGGTACAGGTATATCTGACATTATGGTACAGGTACAGTGCCTTGCGAAAGTATTCGGCCCCCTTGAACTTTGCGACCTTTTGCCACATTTCAGGCTTCAAACATAAAGATATAAAACTGTATTTTTTTGTGAAAAATCAACAACAAGTGGGACACAATCATGAAGTGGAATGACATTTATTGGATATTTCAAACTTTTTTAACAAATCAAAAACTGAAAAATTGGGCGTGCAAAATTATTCAGCCCCTTTACTTTCAGTGCAGCAAACTCTCTCCAGAAGTTCAGTGAGGATCTCTGAATGATCCAATGTTGACCTAAATGACTAATGATGATAAATACAATCCACCTGTGTGTAATCAAGTCTCCGTATAAATGCACCTGCACTGTGATAGTCTCAAAGGTCCGTTAAAAGCGCAGAGAGCATCATGAAGAACAAAGAACACACCAGGCAGGTCCGAGATACTGTTGTGAAGAAATTTAAAGCCGGATTTGGATAAAAAAAGATTTCCCAAGCTTTAAACATCCCAAGGAGCACTGTGCAAGCGATAATATTGCAATGGAAGGAGTATCAGACCACTGCAAATCTACCAAGACCTGGCCGTCCCTCTAAACTTTCAGCTCATACAAGGAGAAGACTGATCAGAGATGCAGCCAAGAGGCCCATGATCACTCTGGATGAACTGCAGAGATCTACAGCTGAGGTGGGAGACTCTGTCCATAGGACAACAATCAGTCGTATATTGCACAAATGTGGCCTTTATGGAAGAGTGGCAAGAAGAAAGCCATTTCTTAAATATATCCATAAAAAGTGTTGTTTAAAGTTTGCCACAAGCCACCTGGGAGACACACCAAACATGTTGAAGCAGGTGCTCTGGTCAGATGAAACCAAATTTGAACTTTTTGGCAACAATGCAAAACGTTATGTTTGGCGTAAAAGCAACACAGCTGAACACACCATCCCCACTGTCAAACATGGTGGTGGCAGCATCATGGTTTGGGCCTGCTTTTCTTCAGCAGGGACAGGGAAGATGGTTAAAATTGATGGGAAGATGGATGGAGCCAAATACAGGACCATTCTGGAAGAAAACCTGATGGAGTCTGCAAAAGAACTGAGACTGGGACGGAGATTTGTCTTCCAACAAGACAATGATCCAAAACATAAAGCAAAATCTACAATGGAATGGTTCAAAAATAAACATATCCAGGTGTTAGAATGGCCAAGTCAAAGTCCAGACCTGAATCCAATTGAGAATCTGTGGAAAGAACTGAAAACTGCTGTTCACAAATGCTCTCCATCCAACCTCACTGAGCTCGAGCTGTTTTGCAAGGAGGAATGGGAAAAAATTTCAGTCTCTCGATGTGCAAAACTGATAGAGACATACCCCAAGCGACTTACAGCTGTAATCGCAGCAAAAGGTGGCGCTACAAAGTATTAACTTAAGGGGGCTGAATAATTTTGCACACCCAATTTTTCAGTTTTTGATTTGTTAAATAAGTTTGAAATATCCAATAAATGTCGTTCCACTTCATGATTGTGTCCCACTTGTTGTTGATTCTTCACCAAAAAATACAGTTTTATATCTTTATGTTTGAAGCCTGAAATGTGGCAAAAGGTCACAAAGTTCAAGGGGGCCGAATACTTTCGCAAGGCACTGTACATACCGGTAAGTTTCATACCACTTCACTTATTCCACATTGTGTTACAGCCTGAATTCAAAACGAATTCAATAGATTTTTTTTCTCTCTCACCCATCAATGCCCCACAATGCCCCATAATGACAAAGCGAAAACCTGTTTTTAGAAAATTGTGCCAATCACACCCTGAGTCAATAGTTTGTAGAAGCTCCTTAGGCAGCGATTAAAACGTTGAGTCATCTTGGGCTTGTCTGTATCAGCTTGTGCACATCTAGATTTGGGGATTTTCTCCCACAGTTCCTTGGAGATTTTCTCAAGCTTTGGCAGGGCCATTCAAGGATTTTCACATCTTTGTTCTGAAGCCTGTCCAGCGTTGCTTTGGCTGTATGCTTGGGGTCATTGTCCCTGTCGAAACGTAAATCTTCGCCCCCCCAGTCTAAATTCGTTTGCACTCTGAAGCAGGTTTTCATCAAGGAGTTGCCTGTATTTAATGAGCTGTGCCTGGTTTTCGCCAGACATAGTGCTCCGTATTCAAGCCAGAGAGTTAAATTTGTATCTCATCAGACCACAGAATCTTTTGCCTTATGCTCTTGTCTTTCAGGTGCCTTTTTTGCAAACTCTAGTCGTGCTGTCATGTGCCTTTTTCTCAAGAGTGGCTTCTGTCTGGCCACTCCCATAAAGCCCAGATTGGTGAAGTGCTGTAAAGACTGTCCTTCTGCCAGGTTCTCCCATCTCAGCCAAGGAACTCTGTAGTTCTGTCAATGTGTTCATTGGTTTCTTGGTCACCTCCCTGACCAAGGTCCTTCATGCCTGGATGCTCAGTTTGGTCAGATGGCTAGACAGTCTGGGTAGTTCCATATTTTTTCCATTTCACAATAATGGAGACCACTGGGCTCTTGGAAACGTTTAGCACTCTAGATAATTGTTTTATCCCCAAATACCGGCTATATCTCTAATTCTTTCTCAGAGATCTACAGACAGTTTCTTGTTATAGTTGGAAAGGTGGCATCCTATGACGGTGCCACGTTGAAAGTCACTGAGCTCTTCAGTACAATATTTGTCTATGGAGATTGCATGGCTGTGTGCTTGATTTTATACACCTGTCAGCAACGTGTGTGGCTGAAACAGCCGAATCCACAAATTTGAAGGGGTGTCCACATACTGCTTTATATATATAGTGTATCCCCCTCCCCCACCCCAGTTTATAACTATTCCTGTACTGCCCGTTCCTGTGGACTGCAATCCCATTCTGTCCAGTCCCTAGCTTGATTCTAGAACTTCAGGCCCATTCTGTCCAGTCCCTAGCTTGATTCTAGAACTTCAGCCCCATTCTGTCCAGTCCCTAGCTTGATTCTAGAACTTCAGGCCCATTCTGTCCGGTCCCTAGCTTGATTCTAGAACTTCAGGCCCATTCTGTCCAGTCCCTAGCTTGATTCTAGAACTTCAGGCCCATTCTGTCCAGTCCCTAGCTTGATTCTAGAACTTCAGCCCCATTCTGTCCAGTCCCTAGCTTGATTCTAGAACTTCAGCCCCATTCTGTCCGGTCCCTAGCTTGATTCTAGAACTTCAGTCCCATTCCTGCCAGAATCCCGCAAGACCCACAGGAGTCCTGTTCCCGTGTCAGCCTCTGTGTTGGTGGTTACTGATTGGCTGTTCCTCTGTCTGCAGGGCTCCAGTCGTCCAATAAGAGCTCTAGTTTCCCAGTGAGGATGGATAGTTCAGTCCCCATAGTGAACCAGAACCAATCAACACAACCACTGCAGCTGCAGCCTGCCATGCTCACACAGGTACGTGTGTGTGTGTGTGTTCTCTTTCCTGCCTGGTCTGGCTTCTAGCTGGGTCTCATACTCTAGCCTCAGTGGCTCAGAACAGAATACCCTTTGAGAGTTAAGGGCTTTCCAGACAGGAAGCAGCCCACCCCCGAGGAGCGGAACAGAGTAAGCCAAAATAGAGCATATTCATATTTTGTCTGAGCGGATTTTTTCGGCGGCGTACATGAGCCCCGCCGATCGCTCCGCTTGAATAGAATTCCGCCCGCTGCCGCCGCTTCAAGCCTGGGGGGCCCTTTAGGCTCATCATGCTGCAGTTTCTCCTCTCCCAGACCTCTGTCAGACCTCTCAGACAGTTTCTCCTCTCCTAGACCTCTGTCAGACCTCAGCCAGTTTCTCCTCTCCCTTGACCTCTGTCAGACCTCTGACAGTTCCTCCTCTCCCAGACCTCTGTCAAACCTCAGCCAGTTTCTCCTCTCCCAGACCTCAGCCAGTTTTTCCTCTCCCAGACCTCAGCCAGTTTCTCCTCTCCCAGACCTCAGCCAGTTTCTCCTCTCCCAGACCTCTGATAGTTTCTCCTCTCCCAGACCTCTGTCAGACCTCTCAGCCATGGATCAGCCTGTTTCTTATCATCTTCACATTGACAACCCATATCTATCAATCTAAACTCAATCAGTCCACAGTCACAACCCACAACCCTGATCAATCTATAGACTAACTTTAGTGTCCTCAATCAGTCCACACTCAGGTCTAAAGTAATTATTATTTGCCACTGAGAGAGGATATCTAGCCATGAAGTGAGTCAAGACCTTCTGAGTTAACTGTCGTCCTTCTCCAGCCTTTCCTGCCCCATTCCCTCCTCCCTACACCCCCCACCTCCCCCACACGGTAGGGGGTAACCCCCCAGTACTCATTTCCCCTGGGGCTGGGCTGTGGGGCTGGGCTGTGGGGCTGGGCTGTGGGGCTGCTGGAGCACACTGCCTCTGTGCTGGTAAAACACTTAAAACATACTCTATCATTCATTTTCTCTCTCTGTAGGTCTGCTGTACTAAGGGCATGGAGACGTAATGATGTGGCTGACTGACTAATCTGACTGCTCTTAACTACCTCCTTTCCCCACTCAAATCAAATCAAATTACATTTTTATTTGCCAAATGTGCGAATACAATAGGTGTAGGTAGACCTTACAGTGAAAAGCTTACTTACAAGCCCTTAATCAACAATGCAGTTTTAAGAAAATACCTACAAAAAAATTACAAAAAAAACCTAAGAGATAAGAATAAACAAAGAGCAGTAGTAAATAACAATAGCGAGGCTATATACAGGGGGAACCGGTACAGAGTCAATGTGCGGGGACACCGCTGTCAAGGTAATTGAGGTAATACTGTATCTACCTCCATCACTCCAGTATCCCTGTCCCCTTCCCCCTATACATATCTACCTCCATCACTCCAGTATCCCTGTCTCCTTCCCCCTATACATATCTACCTCCATCACTCCAGTATCCCTGTCTCCTTCCCCCTATACATATCTACCTCCATCACTCCAGTATCCCTGTCTCCTTCCCCCTATACATATCTACCTCCATCACTCCAGTATCCCTGTCCCCTTCCCCCTATACATATCTACCTCCATCACTCCAGTATCCCTGTCCCCTTCCCCCTATACATATCTACCTCTATCATTCCAGTATCCCTGTACATTGTTAATATGGTACTGACCCTGTATATAGTCACCTTCCCCCTATACATATCTACCTCGCATCACTCCAGTATCCCTGTACATGTTAATATGGTACTGAACCTGTGTGTGTGTGTGTGTGTATATATGTATATATATATATATATATATATATATATATAATATTAGTATGCTTACTAACTTTCTCGTTTTTATTTTAATTTCTCATGTTTTTGTTAATATTACCATTGTTATTGATTACTGCATAGTTGGGTTTAAAACTAGAACCACGGAATCCAGACATTATTAAAACAGAAAACATCAATATTAATAGAAATGTATTGAACTCATTAGAAAGTTAATCATCATACATGATTCATATTTTCCTGCAACTTTTTGAAAAAAGACACAGGACTGTCCATCTGTCTCTCAGTCTCTGTGTGTCTCTGTCTGTCTGTAGGAGCGATCCATTTTCGTAAACGGGGTGGTGTACCTAATAAACTGTCCTGTGAGAGTATGTCTACACTTTGTAGCAGGTAGCGGTGATGCTAATGACCACCTTCTTCTGGTAGAGATGGAAAAGCAAAGTAGGTTATGCTTACCTGCAAACTCTGCAAACACATGAGCGCTACAGAAATACTACTAACCAAGGTCTCTGACTGGTGCACAGTGGAATTATAGGGTAACTACACCCCAAAATCGACACATCTATTATCCCCAGACCTCAAAAGTGTTGATGTGGCATGAGGGATGTTCTAGAGGGTGCAACCTTCAGAGAAGTATAGATAGAAATGTTTAGTACCATATTATTGTCTATTTGTGTCTTGTTGCTTGATGTATTAAATATTGTAATGGGACAATAACATTTTCTATTATGTTGTTGTTTGTACAGCCTGTAGTCTCGTCCTCTTCGTCCCAGAACCGTTCCCACGGCAACCTGCGTCGCCAGGCAACCTACCCCCCCCCCCCCGCGACCTTCACCTCCCACTACACCTTCCAGGAAGTGCCCTCTCTAAGCTCTGCCCCAAGTCTATACACTTTCCCTGCATCTGCTGCTCTAGCCTCTGCCTCCCAGCTCCTGGTGCGTGGCCACCCCTCCACCTATGCCCCACCCACCGTCCCTTGCGGTACCTCGGGACTGGTCCGGAGGGATGCAGGAACGCAGGAAGGAGTTTTCTGTGGGGGTGGTGATGGGGCTTCCCGCAGCTTATCAGCACCAGTTTACTACTGGATCCCTTAGTGTCACGCCACGTGCTGAGACCTACAGCCCATACCAGCTCAGCCCTCGACGGCTGGGACCCCTACTTATGATGAGAGATGATACTGGATGTAGAGAGGGGGTGGGCAAGGGGTGGGAGCGATGACGAGTAGGGCTATGGCCCCCCTCATACCGACGTATTTGCACACACACTGAAGGGGCAATGAGTCCCACGGCTTCACCATGATGATGGATCTGGAGATGTTAGCAAACCTAAAGAAGACCTAAAGGTGGTCATTGTTTGTAGCACGGCACGCTAGAGAGATGCTAGCTATTAGCTAACCTAAAGGTGGTCATTGTCTGTAGCACGGCACTCTAGAGAGATGCTAGCTAACCTAAACAAGTTCTAAAGGTGATCCTAGTATCTTTTAGCATGGCAGACAGACTTGCTCAAGATGTTAGCTATTCGCTAACCCAGGTATGGACAACTGGCGGTCGTGCAGCCTCCCTTTTTGTAGGCCTGAGGACCAGTTTCACCAACAAACAAAAAGGATAGTACCTTTCCTTACCTGTTTTCTTTATTGTGAGTTTGTTTAAATTATGTTTTGTTGTTAATGTTGGGGGGGGGGGGGGGGGGGGGGGGGACTGTTCAACTTAACTCATGAGTCTGCTGTACATGTATGTAGTCTATTCTGTCACAGCCTGGTAAAGACACTATTATCTTCACACCACCAGAGCTGGGTTCAAACACCATTTGAAATATTTCAA
Organism: Oncorhynchus mykiss; assembly: GCF_013265735.2. NCBI lineage: Eukaryota > Metazoa > Chordata > Actinopteri > Salmoniformes > Salmonidae > Oncorhynchus > Oncorhynchus mykiss. Next base: position 91,819,511 of record NC_048581.1, on the reverse strand, counting down.
ATACTTTTAAAGGGTTTGTACTTGTATGACTTTTTCTATTGGTTCCGTTGCAACAGGCACAGTCAATGAAGCACAGTTTTAAAGTATTTTAAATGATTTCAAATGGTATTTAAGCATAGCTCACTCTGAGAGTTTTTAAAATATTTTTCTGACTGTGATTACAGAATGTTTTTATGAGGCTGAAAGATAAGTCAGCCAGAAACGACTTTAGAAACTCAATTAATTGAAGTGACAACAACTTGAAAACAAGACTTTTATGGGAAACGATTTGGTTAATTTGGTTCTCCTCTGTTTTAAAGTGCCCAATGCATTTACTAATGAAGTTATTGGCGAGGAAAATGTCAACCCAAATCAATCCACAACAACCCAACCACTGTTTTCAAATAAATGAACCATACGTCCTCATGTCTTGACTCTTTATTCTAAAGAATTAGAACCGATCACAGATAATGTTGAATGTCCGCTGTTTTCAACCCACTGCTACTTTTACCCTTATTCATCTTAAAACTCTATAAAGTCTGCAATTCGAAAAACAACAAATGTCCACCCGCCACTTGATGATATCAAATTCAATGTAGAGCCTGTTGGGCTGTGGAGTCTGGCCGTTGGGCTGTGGAGTCTGACTGTTGGGCTGTGGAGTCTGACCGTTGGGCTGTGGAGTCTGAACTTTGAGCTGTGGAGTTGGGCTGTGGAGTCTGGCCGTTGGGCTGTGGAGTCTGACCGTTGGGCTGTGGAGTTGGGCTGTGGAGTCTGGCCGTTGGGCTGTGGAGTCTGGCCGTTGGGCTGTGGAGTCTGGCCGTTGGGCTGTGGAGTCTGGCCGTTGGGCTGTGGAGTCTGGCCGTTGGGCTGTGGAGTCTGGCCGTTGGGCTGTGGAGTCTGGCCGTTGGGCTGTGGAGTCTGACCGTTGGGCTGTGGAGTCTGACCGTTGAGCTGTGGAGTTGGGCTGTGGAGTCTGGCCGTTGGGCTGTGGAGTCTGGCCGTTGGGCTGTGGAGTCTGACTGTTGGGCTGTGGAGTTGGGCTGTGGAGTCTGGCCGTTGGGCTGTGGAGTCTGACCGTTGGGCTGTGGAGTTGGGCTGTGGAGTCTGGCCGTTGGGCTGTGGAGTCTGACCGTTGGGCTGTGGAGTCTGGCCGTTGGGCTGTGGAGTCTGGCCGTTGGGCTGTGGAGTCTGGCCGTTGGGCTGTGGAGTCTGGCCGTTGGGCTGTGGAGTCTGGCCGTTGGGCTGTGGAGTTGGGCTGTGAAGTCTGGCTGTTGGGCTGTGGAGTCTGGCCGTTGGGCTGTGGAGTCTGACCGTTGGGCTGTGGAGTCTGACCGTCGGGCTGTGGAGTCTGGCTACCAGTAGCTAGCTAGCTTCCCACTATCTAGAATCTGATGAAAGGCAATGAAACAAAAAACAATGTTGCAAATTGGACACAGAGCCATCCCACTGGACACAGAGCCATCCCACTGGACACAGAGCCATCCCATTGGACACAGAGCCATCCCATTGGACACAGAGCCATCCCACTGGGCACAGAGCCATCCCATTGGACACAGAGCCATCCCATTGGACACAGAGCCATCCCACTGGACACAGAGCCATCCCATTGGGCACAGAACCATCCCATTGGGCACAGAGCCATTCCATTGGACACAGAGCCATCCCATTGGACACACACTAGATATATCAACATTGTTTCCAAGTAATTTCAATGAAATGATGTTGAGCCAATGTGGAATGGACTTTGAATTGACTTCTGTGCCCAATGGGATGGCTCTGTGCCCAGTGGGATGGCTCTGTGCCCAGTAGGATGGTTCTGTGACCAGTAGGATGGTTCTGTGACCAGTAGGATGGTTCTGTGACCAGTAGGATGGCTCTGTGCCCAGTAGGATGGCTCTGTGCCCAGTAGGATGGCTCTGTGCCCAGTAGGATGGTTCTGTGCCCAGTAGGATGGCTCTGTGCCCAGTAGGATGGTTCTGTGCCCAGTAGGATGGTTCTGTGCCCAGTAGGATGGCTCTGTGCCCAGTAGGATGCTTCTGTGACCAGTAGGATGGTTCTGTGACCAGTAGGATGGTTCTGTGACCAGTAGGATGGCTCTGTGCCCAGTAGGATGGCTCTGTGCCCAGTAGGATGGCTCTGTGCCCAGTAGGATGGTTCTGTGCCCAGTAGGATGGCTCTGTGCCCAGTAGGATGGTTCTGTGCCCAGTAGGATGGCTCTGTGCCCAGTAGGATGGCTCTGTGCCCAGTAGGATGGTTCTGTGCCCAGTAGGATGGCTCTGTGCCCAGTAGGATGGTTCTGTGCCCAGTAGGATGGTTCTGTGCCCAGTAGGATGGTTCTGTGCCCAGTAGGATGGTTCTGTGCCCAGTAGTATGGTTCTGTGACCAGTAGGATGGCTCTGTGCCCAGTAGGATGGTTCTGTGCCCAGTAGGATGGCTCTGTGCCCAGTAGGATGGGTGCCATATTTGTGAACATTAGAACAAGTTTACATTTAAACTGTTTCTCCATCTCAAAATGTCTGGATGGCAGGGAGCTCGGCTCCAGTGATGTACTGGGTATACACTGCCCTCTGTAGCGCCTTGCGGTCGGATGCCAAGCAATTGCCGTACCAAGTAGTAACGCAGCCAGTCAAGATGCTCTCAATGGTGCAGCTGTAGAACCTTTTGAGGAATATTTTCAAGATGCTCTCAATGGTGCAGCTGTAGAACCTGTTGAGGAATATTTTCAAGATGCTCTCAATGGTGCAGCTGTAGAACCTGTTGAGGAATATTTTCAAGATGCTCTCAATGGTGCAGCTGTAGAACCTTTTGAGGAATATTTTCAAGATGCTCTCAATGGTGCAGCTGTAGAACCTGTTGAGGAATATTTTCAAGATGCTCTCAATGGTGCAGCTGTAGAACCTTTTGAGGAATATTTTCAAGATGCTCTCAATGGTGCAGCTGTAGAACCTGTTGAGGAATATTTTCAAGATGCTCTCAATGGTGCAGCTGTAGAACCTTTGGAGGATTTGAGGGCCCACGCCGAATAAGCACACACCCCTGAGATGCCCCCGTATTGAGGGTCAGAGTGGCGGATGTGTTGTTGCCTACCTTCACCGCCTGGGGACGACCCCTTCAACATAATCTGCAGAGTTGTGAATGTTCTGCACAGTATGAGTCATAATACCCATTAAAACCTTTCTGAGAGAGATTTACAAGGTTATCAAAACGTCAATACCAGGGTAAGCTGACACGAAATACAACCCTTATTTTGAAGTGTTTGAATGGGTGGAAAATGGAATGGTGGAAAAACGATTTGAATAATTTCCCTGTTTGACCACTAGGTTTTATGGGTACTATGATACTTCCACTGCAGGGCTCTGTGGATCAATGGATAAGTGAAGTCTGGTCTCTCTCAATTCAATTCAAATTGCTTTATTGTCATGGGGAAACATATGTTAACATGGCCAAAGCAAGTGAGGTAGATAATAAACAAAAGTGAAACAATCAAAAAACAAACAGGAAGCATTACACTCACAAGTTCCAAAGGAATGGAGACAGTTCCAATGTCATAGTATGCAGTGTTATAACAATGTGCAAATAGTTAAAAGTACAAAAGAGAAAATTAATTAGCATAAATATGGGTTGTATTTATAATGGTGTTTGTTCTTCACTGATTGCCCTTTTCTTGTAGCAACAGGTCTTGCTGCTGTGATGGCACACTGTGGTATTTCACCCAATAAATATGTGAGTTTATCAAAATTGGATCTGTTTTCAAACTATTTGTGGGTCTGTGTAATCTGAGGGAAATATGTCTCTAATATGGTCATACATTTGGCAGGAAGTTCGGAAGTGCAGCTCAGTTTTCACCTTATTTTGTGGGCAGTGAGCACATAGCCTGTCTTCTCTTGAGAGCCATGTCTGCCTACGGCGGCCTTTCTCAATAGCAAGGCTATGCTCACTGAGTCTGTACATAGTCAAAGCTTTCCTTAAGTTTGAGTCAGTCACAGTGGTCAGGTATTCTGCCACTGTGTACCCTCTGTTTAGCGCCAAATAGCATTCTAGTTTGCTCTGTTTCTTGCTAAATTCATTCCAATGTGTCAAGTAATGATCTTTTTGTTTTCTCATGATTTGGTTGGGTCTAATTGTGTTACTGATGCTGTCCTGGGGCTCTGTGGGGTGTGTTTGTGAACAGAGCCCCAGGACCAGCTTGCTTAGGGGACTCTTCTCCAGGTGAATCACTCTGTAGGTGATGACTTTGTTATGGAAGGTTTGGGAAACTCCCCAAATACAGGTACAGCTTGTAGCTTCTTACTTATGAAGACTCGAGGCTGTGATCTCTGCCAAAGGTGTTTCAGCAAAGTACTGAGTTAAGGGTCTGAATACTTATGTAAATGTGATATTTACATTTTTTGAATTTTTATATAAATTTGCACAATTAAAAAAAAACGTGTTGCTTTGTCATTATGGGTTATTGTGTGTAGATTGATGAGGAAATAAAATATTTTAATCAATTTTAGATTAAGGTTGTAAAGTAACAAAATGTGGAAAAAGTCAAGGGGTCTGAATACTTTCCAAATGCACTGTATATGTTGAAGAGGGTGGCGGATCATTCTGGATCCCTGTCTCACTCCACGGCCCTGTGGAAAGAAATGTGTTTTTTTGCCAATTTTAACCGCACACTTGTCGTTTGTGTATATGGATTATATAATGTTGTATGTTTTTCCCCCAACACCGCTTTCCATCAATTTGTGTAGCAGACCCTCATCACAAATTGAGTCAAAAGCTTTTTTGAAATCAACAAAGCATAAGAAGACTTTGTCTTTGTTTTGGTTTGTTTGTTTGTCAATTAGGGTGTGCAGGGTGAATACGTGATCTGTCGTACGGTAATTTGGTAAAATGCCAATTTGACATTTGCTCAGTACATTGTTTTCACTGAGGACTTGTACGCGTCTTCTGTTAATGATAATGCAGAGGATTTCCCCAAGGTTGCTGTTTTCGCATATCCCACGGTAGTTATTAGGGTCAAATTTGTCTTCACTTTTGTAGATTGGTTGTGATCAGTCCTTGGTTCCAAATGTTTGTGAAAATGCCAAAGCTGAGGAGAATGTTAAAGAGTTTAAGTATAGCCAATTTAAATGTGCGGTCTGTATATTTTAATCGGTTCATTTAGGATACGATCAACACCACAGGCCTTTTTGAGACCAGTAGGTTCTGGTAGTCTTTAAAAGCTGATCTAAGATTAGTAAAATGTTTTTTCTGTTTGTTGCAAAAAAAAAAAAACGTAACCGTTTTTAAAATGCAATTTTCTTATTGTCCGCTTGTTTTAGTCAATTACAAAACGACATTTAAGAAAAGTCCATGTCTAAAGATGACTTTAACGTCGCCTGCTCCAGAGCGCTCTCACTACTTAGAAAAACGTAATATTGTAGGACTTCCCTCGTGCTTCTTTTCATGGCAGTGTTAACAGCCACATTATGAGCCAACAACACCAACAAACAGACAATACAGCTACAAGTAGTGAGTGGAGTTACAAACGGACTATACTAAACAACTTAAATGTCTAACCTGGGATTAAATGTTTTTCCCACACGTAGCTACTTACACACCGGGTCCCTACATTCCCCCACTGTCCCATACTGAATAGCCTGAAGCCACAGAGCTCTTCTCCCACGCTGAATAGCCTGAAGCCACAGAGCTCTTCTCCCACGCTGAATAGCCTGAAGCCACAGAGCTCTTCTCCCACGCTGAATAGCCTGAAGCCACAGAGCTCTTCTCCCACGCTGAATAGCCTGAAGCCACAGAGCTCTTCTCCCACGCTGAATAGCCTGAAGCCACAGAGCTCTTCTCCCACGCTGAATAGCCTGAAGCCACAGAGCTCTTCTCCCACGCTGAATAGCCTGAAGCCACAGAGCTCTTCTCCCACGCTGAATAGCCTGAAGCCACACTCTACTCCCATGCTGAATAGCCTGAAGCCACAGAGCTCTTCTCCCACGCTGAATAGCCTGAAGCCACAGAGCTCTTCTCCCACGCTGAATAGCCTGAAGCCACAGAGCTCTTCTCCCACGCTGAATAGCCTGAAGCCACAGAGCTCTTCTCCCACGCTGAATAGCCTGAAGCCACAGAGCTCTTCTCCCACGCTGAATAGCCTGAAGCCACAGAGCTCTTCTCCCACGCTGAATAGCCTGAAGCCACAGAGCTCTTCTCCCACGCTGAATAGCCTGAAGCCACGGTGCTCTTCTCCCACGCTGAATAGCCTGAAGCCACAGAGCTCTTCTCCCACGCTGAATAGCCTGAAGCCATGGGGCTCTTCTCCCACGCTGAATAGCCTGAAGCCACAGAGCTATTCTCCCATGCTGAATAACCTGAAGCCACAGAGCTCTTCTCCCACGCTCTATTTCCCTACCTGGGAGCGGTGTGATCCATAGGTCTGGATTTTTGACCTGTTTACAACACAGCAGCTTTTCGGGATGCTTTGTTTTCTCTGTATAACTAAAAAACTAAAAGTTCCCGCCAATATCCATTTAGAGGTGGAGGGTCACAGCTGTAATGTTCATATGTGTAAACATACTGAATTGTAATTGGATGCATTGTAATTTACCGCCATATCATACTGTGCTATGATTGGTTAAGACATCCCTGTCGCAGACACACTCTCCAGGAAGTTTCTTACCTATAAGGACAGCAGCCTCTGTGAAGGCATGGACATGCAAGTGCACACTGTGTACAGCAACTTACCAGTTAGTGACACAAAACTGAAGGAGATCCAAGCAGAAACAGAAAAGGACCCACAACTCTCACAGCTGAGGAAAGTCATACAGGATGGATGGCCTGAGGAGAGGCGAAAATGCCCTTAGAGCATCTCATCTTCTGGAACCATCGTGGTGAACTATCATAGATCAACGGAATAATTTTAAAAGGAGAGAAAATCATTATTCTTTCCAGTCTCAGAGAAGAGATTTTGACAAAGATCCATGCTGGACACATGGGCATGGAAAAGTGCAAACAGAGAGCACGGGACATTTTGTTTTGGCCCGTAATGTGCAAACAAATAGAGGACATTGTTGGTAAATGCGCCATATGTCTTGAACGACGCCCCTCAAACACCAAAGAGCCAATGTTACCTCACTGTATCCCAGACCGACCTTGGCAGGTCGTGGCAACCGATCTGTTCACCTGGAACAACGAGGACTACATCGTAACAGTGGACTACTACAGCAGATATTTCAAACTCAACAAGCTTCAAAGCACCACATCTGAGGATGTGATACACAAGCTGAAAGCAGCCTTTGCCAGGCATGGCATTGTAGAGACTTTAATATCTGACAATGGGCCCTGTTACAAATCAAATGAGTTTGAATCCTTCACAAAATGCATGGGAGTTTACATATGTCACCACAAACCCACATTACCTTCAAAGTAATGGCCTTGCTGAAAAATCTGTGCAGATTGCTAAATCACTAGGCTACCCTGGGGTGGCAGGGTAGCCTAGTGGTTAGAGTGTTGGACTAGTAACTGAAAGGTCGCAATTTCAAATCCCCCGAGCTGACAAGGTACAAATCTGTCGTTCTGCCCCTGAACAGGCAGTTAACCCACTGTTCCTAGGGCGTCATTGAAAATAAGAATTTGTTCTTAACTGACTTAAAAAACAAAAACAAAAAAAACTAATGGACAAAACAAAAGCAAACGAGAGACCCCCACTTCAGTCTCCTTGAATACCACAACACTCCAGTTGACAACTTCAAATCACCAGCCCAGCTGTTGATGAATCCTTCCCAGCATTCACCAGCAGCTGCAACCCGAGGTTGTCAGCTACAAGGAAATGCATGGAAAACGTGCACAACAACAACAAAAGCGATACTACGACAGGTCAGCTAGACCACTGCCACCACTGATCGACAGAGAGTCAGTTAGAATCCAGGAGCATGGCCTCTGGAAGCCAGCTGACACTGAACGACAGAGAGTCAGTTAGAATCCAGGAGCATGGCCTCTGGAAGCCAGCTGACACTGAACGACAGAGAGTCAGTTAGAATCCAGGAGCATGGTCTCTGGAAGCCAGCTGACACTGAACGACAGAGAGTCAGTTAGAATCCAGGAGCATGGTCTCTGGAAGCCAGCTGACACTGAACGACAGAGAGTCAGTTAGAATCCAGGAGCATGGTCTCTGGAAGCCAGTAGTCGTCATCCAGTAGTCCATCACCTACTGAACACAAAATAACACACTGATGAGACGAACTGTTCCCCTGAAAGAGAACGCGATGGACTAAACACACACACACAGCACAACATACACCATACTTACCTGCAACACCACAAGAACTGTTGACTGACACAGAAGCATGCTCAGCATCATATCGCACAAGGTCAGGAAGAGAGGTCAAGCCCAGAGCTGTCCTAGACCTGTGAAATGTCAAAGGGTGTAGGCGGATCGCTGCGCTAAAAGAGTTCCAGACTGTAAACTTGTTATTGAAAGTTCACTTGAAATGCTTTCGTATTGTATTTGTTTGAAATGTTAAGATGTTATTTCTACATTGAAAGCTGAGTTGCTGAGAATCCCTTGTCTGAAAAGTAACAGTATGTTGGATTATTGTTTCAGAGTCTATGTTGATTCAGTTGGTGTAGTATGCAATTTAAATGGTTCCTTACCATGAGTTCAAACTACAGAGCATGTATTCAAAAGAAACCCTTAGAATATGTAAACATTTTTATTTTGTTTTAAAAGAAGGGGGGTGTAATATTCATATGTGTGAACATACTGAATTGTAATTGGATGCATTTTACCGCCATTTCACACTGTGCCATGATTGGTTAAAACCACCCAAATGGTTAGGTCATGGGCAGTTTGATCCTGGTTGGCGATAATGAACATGACAGTTAAAGCTAGCTATTAAAGAGCCACGTGAAGAAATATCCTGTAGTACTGCATTTTATTATTTTTTACAATGTGTGCAAAGCAAGACAACAGCATCATTGGACTGATTTTATTGTCATTGCAGGCAATCTCAACGCTGTGTGTTACAGGGAAGACCTCCTCCTCCCTCATGTGGTACCCTTCCTGTAGGCTCATCCTGACATGAACCTGACCAGTCACTTTAATTTAATTTTAAATCGTGTGCGTGTGTGTATTCTTTAGAATAAAAAATAAAATACAATTTATTGAATAAGTAAAAGGTATTTTTTATGGAGCGGATTTATTTAGACGTTTATTTAGAAACTAATGATTCATAAAAAGGCAACCGGAAGTTGCGAACTCCACCACCCAGCGCTGTCGCTAGGTGACAACAGCGCTACATCAGGAAATTATACGACTCGCAGTGTCCAAACATTTTATTTTATTATTTTTAAACATAATTTCTTGGGTTACAAACTGATTCACAATTGTATAGAATTAGCTACTGGTTGCCAATTTTTATTCAAGCTACATAAAACATTGTGTAGATAGCTAGTCGTAGCTTAGTAATGTTATGAGGGTGAATGGTCGATGTTACGGCCTGACATTATTATTGGGTTGAGTCGTGGTTTCAGACGAGAGGGACACACACATATATATTTACATTGTTGTCTAAATTGAAGGACCCAAATTAGGTAGCTATTGTGCTAACCCAGGGGCTAACGTAACAATGCCAGAAGCGAACTGGCTACCAACTAGCTAGCCAAGCGAACGTACAGTAAATTACCTAGTTAATGTACTCCGATATTTAGCTTCGCTAACTGTTAGCTAGCTAAGGGTTAACCAGAGTACCGTTAGATAACTAATGTTAGCTAGCTAACAGTTAGCTGGATACTTGGTCTCAGGTTGCAAGTACATTTCTATTGAGCTACATTAACGTGAGTTACCCAGATCTAGGTAACGTTGGTTATAGTTAGTTTGCTAGTCTAGTTAAACTGCAGTCACACAGGCTACACGTTAGCTGCTAGGTACATTAAAAAATATATATTTTCGGGAACGACAAGTTCATTCAGGGGGTCTGTCATTGTTTGCCTTTCTATCTGGGATTTCACCGATTTGCTTCCATCTGTTAAACTGAGGATTCAAAAAACCTGGTAAGTAAATAACGTTTGCTAACGTTGTGTTAATGTGTAACTAACTTAGCTGTGAAGCTTGCATTGTCAAACGTTTGTTTGCTAGCTATCTGGCTGAGATAATCTGAAATATATTGGTTTATTAACATACATATGTTGGTAACAAGGCTAGCTAGCTATGTGACTAACGTTGTTTATCTATCTGGCTAACGTCAGATGATCCACGAACAATGGTATCAGCTAACTACTTTACAATATAAAGATCTTTGCAATGTTGGGTTGTTGTTACTGCAATGTCTGTGATAGCTAGCTAATGTTAGCTTAATTATAAACATGAACCGTGATTGTTATATAACGTTAGCTAACTATAGACGGCAGTAACGTTAAATAGCTGTTCTTGTCATGTCCAGTATCTGTTTTCTAGTATCATCAGTGTTATACAGTGGCCCGTCATACTCTGCCCTTGAAATGACTGGCAAGTCAGGTGGACCTCTGCCTGAACATGGATTCATATGTTCCGTTGTTACTTTACTTGCTCCTCTTATATTTTTAATGAGAGAGAAAGACAATAGCAGCATCAGTGTCATTAGGAACTCTTGTAAACTGGCAGGCCAGGCTGACTGACAGACATCCAGAGAATTCCCATCCCCTCTCTGCCCATGTCAACACCTCCAGGCTTCAATCCTCTAGCCCCCCCAGCCCTCTGTTGCCTGCCTCCCCGCTGGGCCGTGCCTCATCAATTAGCATTCGTGTCACCTGTCGAATGTGTATTTTTCCATGCCGAGCCACTTTCCAAATACAAAAAAATAAAAATGGTATTGGTCACATACCCAAGGTTAGCAGATGTTATTGCGAGTGTAGCGAAATGCTTCTAGTTCCGACTGTGCAGCAGTACCCCCCCTTCTGGGTGACCTCCCTTGTGTACTGAAGCTGACAGTGGTATAGAAATGGTGGTGTAGCCTAGTGGTTAGGGGCGGCAGGTAACCTAGTTGGGCCAGTAACAGCAAAAGGTTGCTGGATCGAATCCCAGAGCTGACAGGGTAAAAATCTGTCGTTCTGCCCCTGAACAAGGCAGTTAACTCACTGTTCCCCGGTAGGTTGTCATTGTAAGTAAGAATTTGATCCTAACTGACTTGCCTAGTGAAATATAAGGTAAATAGTAACATGCCGTGTGGTCCTAGGCTTTGGGATAGTTAAAAGGCTGTCTCTCCATGCCTCTTGGTCCTAGGCTTTGGGATAGTTAGTCTCTCCATGCCTTCTGGACCTAGGCTTTGGGATAGTTAAAAGGCCTGAGGGACCTACTGGGTACATAACTTAAAAGCATGTCTGACATGTATTGGGGTGAAAAATCATCGATTGATTTAAAAACCAATAGAATAATCCTAAAATTAATTCCAAATGACACAAGCACCCAGTGTAGAAACCTTTAAACAGGGTTTAATGTGTGCTCTCCGTCTGGTCTTTGTAGGTACCCATGTGTGTTTTGCAATGGCTTTATTGGGTAGACCAGGCGTGAGAGCATTACAGTAGTCAAGCCTGTTTGTAATAAAAGCCTGTTTGTAATAAAAGCATGGATGAGTCTCTCTCTGTATCAGCCTGATAGAGAAACGATGGAACAATACTGTATCCATTTTAAACCATTTCAGTTGAAACATGCAATGATTCCCTTCATTTATTAGGATATCTGTGGTAGTTGTGAACAGTGAGATTAGTGAGATTAAGATTAATTAGCCACTTTATTGGACATTTGCACACAAGGCCCAACCTGAATTTTGACTTCCTCCTTTAACCAAACCCCTCTGAAAGACACATACACACATAGGTTGTGGAGAGTTTGGGGGGGGGGGCTGCTGTTCTTGTGGGCGGTTTAGTGCCTAGGATTTGATACCAGCAACCCTCTGGTTCCAGCTCATTTCCCACAATATTTTTTTCCCTTCGGACCCGGGATTCAAACTGTCAACCCTTCAGTTGCTGTCTCTCCTCTCTAACTGCTAGGCATAAATATGAATTAGTCAGAAAGTGTGTGATGAAACTCTATTGTAGTTGCTCTAACTGTCGATGGGAAGACACACACAGAGGCTTGGATATAAAGTCACAAGCAGGTTGTGGGGAAGATTACAGGATTGTGGGTAATTGCTTAGGACTCAATGCACAAATCAGAAGCTGCTTTCTCTCGTCCGGTCTCCCGACTCTGCATATCCTGGAATGGTTTACCACGAGTCAACACACACGACCGATGTAGGCACATCATGGATCCCTCCCTAATGGAACCCTATTCCCTATACAGTGCACTACTTTCGACCAGGGCCCAAAGCCCATCATGCATGCGTCCCATATTGCACCCTATTCCCAATGTAGTGCACTATTTTCGACCAGGGCCCATAAGGAAGAGGGTGCCTCTAATAACTGTAACTTCCTCCTTGTCTTCCCACATGAGTGCTGTTGTTTTGTCAGTGCACAGTAACATCATGGACACTTCCCAAATGGCACCCTATGTCCTATGTAGTGCACTTCTTTTGACCAGAGCTCCATTTGGGACGGAGTCGTTGAAGACCGACTGACTGGTCAAGCAGAAGCAGGGTGAAGACAGACTGACTGGTTAAGCAGAAGCAGTGTCTAAGCCATGGTGTTTTTATATGGGCTGGAAAACCACCCTGATAGCTGAAGAGATGCTGTTGGTGCCTTTCAATCAATCTCACACACACACACACACACACAGAGCTCTGTTTGCTATGGAGGTTAAGGTCAGGGCCTGTCAGTTATCTGATTTATCAGTTCTGGTTGGCTGTTTCTGTGGCTGTTTATCAGGGCTGGCCGCAGGGCCTAAATTAACTTTATGGGACACCAGCCACTCAGATTTTTTTTACCAGCTAAAATAACATTCCCCCCCCCCCCCCCCCCCCCCCCCCCCCCCCCCCCCCCCCCCCCCGCTAACATTACACCAACAAAAAATGGATGAGCATGCTTTGTAGTATTTTAGGTGTATAACTAGTAAGAAGTAATGTGCTGTATTGTTTAATGAAATTATTTTGTGACCTGAGTTTTTTTTAACAAAAATATCACAGATAAGACAATTTTGAAGGGCAGGAGGTTACCATGGTGCGGCAGGGTAGCCTAGTGGTTAGAGCGTTAGACTAGTAACCGAAAGGTTGCAAGTTCAAATCCCCGAGCTGACAAGGTACAAATCTGTCGTTCTGACCCTGAACAGGCAGTTTACCCGCTGTTCCTAGGCCGTCATTGAAAATAAGAATTTTGTTCTTAACTGACTTGTCTAGTTAAATAAAGGTAAAATAAATGGTAATTCAACTCAAGTCATGTTTGTGTCTGTGAGATTGAGAGTCTGACTAGATGTTTTTTTTGTTTGTCGCATCATTCTTGGTAAACCCTAGACACTGTTGTTTGTAAAAAGCCCAGGAAGCCGGACGTTTCTGAGATACGGTAACCGCCGATCATACCACGCTCGGTCACTCGTTGGAACAGTAACTGAATGTCTCGATGCCTGTCTGCCTGCTTTATATAGCAAGCCATGGCCACGTGACTCGCTGTCTGTAGGTGCGATCCATTATTGTGAACGGGGTGGTGTCACCAATCATCTGCCATATAAACAATGCTAACCATAAGTTACTGTATCTAATTAGCATGCTAACTAGCCTGACCGCTATCGTTACATCCGAAATGTGTTTGCAACAATAACAGCTGAGTTTCATCTTAGGGACTGTCTTTAACAACTTATGACACGTTGTTTGGACTGTTATGTTCATGTCATTGTCACGAATCAACTGCGATACACTAATATGTTATTCAAATTTAGATGCTAACTAGCTATTCTAACTAATACAGAGTTACTGTATCTAGTTAGCATGCTATGTCCCAAATAGTGTTTGTAGCAATAATAGCAGAGTTTAATCTTAGCGATTTAGTCCAAACAAAATGTAGGCCTGTTAGAAGAACACATTTATTATGAAATCTACAGACAAATCATTACTGAATCTTAGTTTCTCACGCTGTATCTTTGGCGCTAACGTTAGCAAATCTAGCTAACTAAGTAGCTATACATGCTGTATCTTTGGCGCTAACGTTAGCAAATCTAGCTAACTAAGTAGCTATACATGCTGTATTTGTTAAAATCACTGCTGGTTGTGATACTGCCTGGAATCAAATCAGGGTCTGTGGTAAATGCCTCTAGCACTGAGATGCAGTACCTTAGACCGCTGCGCCACTCGGGAGCCCAAATGGTAACAGACAAATACAACCTCATCGACTGTCCAAACAACCATCCAAAAACACTGGAGGCTTATTGGAACTAATAAAGGATGAGGTTTACATGTAATTCAATATGAACATATAGGCTATTTGGAAATAGCACATTGGGTGCTGGAGCTGCACCTTCAGTCGGTGACGGTGGGGACTGGTTTTGCCGAATGCATTCATGGGAGTTTAAGCATTGAACAACTCTTTTTTTTGTGTGAGTAAACTGACTATATACAGTGCCTTCGGACCCCTTCAGACCCCTTGAATTCGGACCTCTTCAGACCCCTTGAATTTTTATCAAATTGTGTTATGTTACAGCCTTATTTTAAAATCGATTAATTTTTATTTATTTTTTTTCCTCACCAATCTACACACCCCATAATTAAAAACAGGTTTTTAGAAATGTTTGCTAATTTATTCAAAATAAAAAACATATCACATTTACATAAGCATTCAGACCCTTTACTCAGTACTTTGTTGAAGCACCTTTGGCAGATCCTCTCAAGCTCTGTCAGGTTGGATGGGGTGCATTGCTGGATGGGGTGCATTGCTGGATGGGGTGCATTGCTGGATGGGGTGCATTGCTGGATGGGGTGCATTGCTGCAACGATAGTTTCACGTCTCTCCATAAATATTCAATCAGGTTCCAGTCCGGACTCTGGCTGGGCCGCTCATGGACATTGAGAGACTTGTCCCGAAGCCACTCCTGCGCTGTCCTGTTTGGAAGATCAACCTTTGCCCCAGTCTGAGGTCCTGAGCGCTCTGGAGCAGGTATTCATCAAGGATCTCTCTGTACTTTGCTCCGTTCATCTTTCTCTTAATCCTGACTAATCAGGTTTCCTCCCGACGTGACGCTTGGCATTCAGGCCAAAGATTTTAATCATGGTTTCCTCAGACCAGAGAATCTTGTTTCTCATTGTCTGAGAGTCCTAGGTGCCTTTTGGCAAACTCCAAGTGGGTTGTCATGTGCCTTTTTACTGAGGAATTGGGGGTATAGTCGAAATGCATTGTTGCAACTTGGGGTCTGGCTTCCTATGCAGCCTGCGTGACTTAGGAGAGGTGCTGCTCAGCTTGCTTGCAGCAGGGGATGGGCAGGGATCGGGGTATAAAAGCATTGCCACTTAGGGAACTCTGCCTGTCTTCACTGCGGCAAATCCATGTAAAGAAGCTAGCCAAGATAGCCCGCTAATTTAGGCTGTTTTTCTACACTCCCTGTCCATGTCTACAACAACTCCATTAAACAACAGCCTACCAGATGGCTGCTCATTGTAGCCGTCTCCTTCTCATTGTAACTAACTTAATTCCCGTAATTGTAATTCTATTTTGATGTACGGTGCCTTCAGACATTAATCACATCCCTTGACTTTTTCCACTGTTTTTTTTTTTTTTTGTCAACGATTTACACAAAAATAATGTTAGAATCTTACTTTCACTTTGACATTTTGTGCAAAAATGATGAATAAAAATCATGCACACATCACATGTGGGAGCTGTAGTTGGCAGCCACGTCCCCTTCTAGCCATAACTCGCCTGCTTCTCTCAATACTCTCTTCTTGCACGTCGATTCATCATAAAAAAAAAAAAATATATATATAAATACATAGAAATTAGCCGTGAGGGAGAGTGGGTATGCAGTCCCTGATGAGTCTTCTGTTGTTAGATTAGATGTTACATTGGAGCAGCATGCCGAGCGAGCAAAGTTGATGCATTTGTATAATTTCATGAAACAGAGGACCAGTCTGGGTAGGCTTTTACAAGTTTACTGTCACGCAGCCTCTGAGTGCCAGAGACGACACATACAGCACAGCTTCGTGACTGTCATGCTTGCAGATTTACAGCAAATACAAATTTTACCAGCACTACATTTTTTCCTTGTGTGATTTATTCATTTATTTATTTATTTGCACAGATTTGATATCATTTCACAAACTTGCGGGCTGTTTTAAACTAATCCAGGGTCGCTAATTATTGGTTTGAGAAACAACGTTGTTCAGTCACGTTACCTAGCTGACAACCTGCTAACTTGACAATCGGTCTAGGCTAATTTGATTGGCCCAGGAAGAAAGGAAAATAGTCTGCTTCTCATGAGATGTGTTTCAAAGGTAGGATTCAAATAGGTGTGATTCATATAGGCCTTAATGGAAGATTTAACCATATCAAAGGTAGGATTCATATAGGTGTGATTCATATGGGTGTGATTCATATAGGTGTGATTCATATGGGTGTGATTCATATAGGTGTGATTCATATGGGTGTGATTCATATGGGTGTGATTCATATAGGTGTGATTCATATAGTTGTGATTCATATGGGTGTGATTCATATAGGCCTTAATGGAAGATTTAACTATATCAAAGGTAGGATTCATATGGGTGTGATTCATATGGGTGTGATTCATATAGGTGTGATTCATATAGGTGTGATTCATATGGGTGTGATTCATATAGGCCATAATGGAAGATTAAACTATATCAATGGTGTGATTCATATAGGTGTGATTCATATGGGCCTTAATGGAAGACTAAATTATACTGAACAAAAATATAAATGCAGCTTGCAACAATTTCAATGATTTTACAAAGTTACAAAGAAAATCAGACAATTTAAATAAATTAATTAGGCCCTAATCTATGGATTTCACATGATTGTGCAGGGGCTCAGACATGGGTGAGCCTCGGAGGGCGTGGGCCCACCCTCTGGGGAGCCGGGCGTGGGCCCACCCTCTGGGGAGCCGGGCCCAGTCAGTCAGAATTCTCCTCAGTTTCATCAGCTCTCTGGGTGGCTGGTCTCAGACGATTCCGCAGGTGAAGATGCCAGATGTGGAGGTCCTGGGTTGGCATGGTTACATGTGGTCAGTGGTTGTGAGGCCAGTTGGACATATTGCCAAATTCTCTAAAACACCATTGAAGGCGGCTTATGGTAGAGAAATGAACATTACATTCTCTGGCAAGAGCTCTGGTGGACATTTGCACGTTCTCTCAACTTGAGACATCTGTTGCATTGTTGTGTGACAAAACGGCACATTTTAGTGCCCTTTTTATTGTCCCCCCAGCACAAGGTGCACCTGTGTAATGATCATGCTGTTTAATCAGCTTCTTGATATGCCACACCCGTCAGATGGATGGAGTGTCTTTAGAACTGAGAAAGGCTGACGAACAGGTATGTTAACAAATTTGTGCATTTGCACATTTGAAGTGTTTGTGCGTAAGGAACATTTATGGGATGTTTTATTTCAGCTCAAGAAACAATGTTGCATTAGATTTTATATATATACTATTCAAAAATATATTTCTGGTGCTCCTTCAATTCAGTTTTGTACCTATCGTTTTTTAAAGTTGGGAGCAGTGTGTGCTTGTGGGAGAGAGTGATGTGTGTGTTTTGAGGGAGGGAGAGTGTGTGGCTCTGTTTACTGAAGAGTTAAGGTTTACACCGTGTTTTCACCTTACTGCCACAATGACTTGCAGATCATCATGCTTGTACAGTACATTCCTGTCCTCCCATTCCTCCATCTAAATCACAAATATGAGCAAATCAGACATTCTGTGGACTATTATAATATACAGTGTGAAGTTAATTAAATATGTGTTGTGTTCAGTAATGGTGTGAATATCAGTGACCAGTGTGAAGTTCTGTTCAGTAATGGTGTGAATATCAGTGACCAGTGTGAAGTTCTGTTCAGTAATGGTGTGAATATCAGTGACCAGTGTGAAGTTCTGTTCAGTAATGGTTTGAATATCAGTGACCAGTGTGAAGTTGTGTTCAGTAATGGTGTGAATATCAGCGACCAGTGTGAAGTTGTGTTCAGTTTTCAGGGGCAGAACGACACATTTTTCACCCCGTCAGCTCGGGGATTTGATCTAGCAACCTTTCGGTTACTGGTCCAACGCTCTAACCACTAGGCTACCTGCCGCCTGTTTGAATCGTCAAACAATTGTGCCCATCCCTAGTCAGTGTGATTTGGCGTTAGCCTGGATTCACACTTTGTCCCCTAATTCCTAGATGGCCGTCAGTTATGATTAGCTCAATGCGTCCAGTTGGCGTGGCAGCAGATCAGTCAGGTGATAATTGTGGAGTATGGTATTGACACAGAAGTCTAATATCCCCCTGGGTCTGTCCCTGGGTCTGTCCCTGGGTCTGTCCCTGGGCCTGTCCACGGGTCTGTCCCTGGGTCTGTCCACGGGTCTGTCCCTGGATCTGTCCACGGTTCTGGGTCTGTCCCTGGGTCTGTCCACAGGTCTGGGTCTGTCCATGGGTCTGTCCACGGGTCTGTCCATGGGTCTGTCCACGGGTCTGGGTCTGTCCCTGGGTCTCTCCCTGGGTCTGTCCCTGGGTCTGTCCCTGGGTCTGTCCCTGGGTCTGTCCACAGGTCTGGGTCTGTCCACGGGTCTGTCCACGGGTCTGTCCACGGGTCTGTCCACGGGTCTGTCCACGGGTCTGGGTCTGTCCCTGGGTCTCTCCCTGGGTCTCTCCCTGGGTCTCTCCCTGGGTCTCTCCCTGGGTCTGTCCCTGGGTCTGTCCCTGGGTCCGTCCCTGGGTCCGTCCATGGCCCCGTCCACGGGTCTGTCCCTGGGTCTGTCCACGGGTCTGTCCCTGGATCTGTCCACGGTTCTGGGTCTGTCCCTGGGTCTGTCCACAGGTCTGGGTCTGTCCATGGGTCTGTCCACGGGTCTGTCCATGGGTCTGTCCACGGGTCTGGGTCTGTCCCTGGGTCTCTCCCTGGGTCTCTCCCTGGGTCTGTCCCTGGGTCTGTCCCTGGGTCTGTCCCTGGGTCTGTCCACAGGTCTGGGTCTGTCCACGGGTCTGTCCACGGGTCTGTCCACGGGTCTGTCCATGGGTCTGTCCACGGGTCTGGGTCTGTCCCTGGGTCTCTCCCTGGGTCTCTCCCTGGGTCTCTCCCTGGGTCTCTCCCTGGGTCTGTCCCTGGGTCTGTCCCTGGGTCTGTCCCTGGGTCCGTCCCTGGGTCCGTCCATGGCCCCGTCCATGGCCCCGTCCATGGCCGCAAACAGGACTGTCGCCACACTAAAGAGGCTTAGAGGGTTCACGTCTCTTGAAATCTCTCTCGAATACTATAGTAATTAGGACAATAATATCTGCAAAAACACGTTCAGACCCCAGTCCTTCCTAACTACAGGTTATTGACAGGTTATTGAATGTGCTCATTTGACTATTTCTCCAGCAGGGTTTCTCAGAGAAAGCCTCGACTTCTATGTCAAAGATAATAAACAAAAACAATACTACAATCTGCAAAAACCCTCCATCAATTACTGTAGTAGTATGTACAGTAGTTTTATTTTACTACATTATTTATACTATAGTTCATTGTAAATACTACAGTGAATACTGCATTATTTATACTCTAGTTAACTGTAAATACTACAATATTGACTGTAGTGTTTTTGCTCACTTTAGTCTGCAAAAACACAGGTGAATACTAAAGTATTTATACCATAGTATACTATACATTTTTTTTTTTATGTGGGTTGGAGTGTTGGATTGGGGAATTTTCTGGAGGTAGACTGAAACTGGCTGTACAGGAAGGAATGCAGTTTGTTATGTCACAGAAATACAAGGCTTTAATCCCTCCCCCTTTTTGAACGCTGAGCATTGGATGGTCTGTTGAACTGAGTGCCACTTAATGTTCTATAGGACTAAGAGTATGGACTACCACAGCACGGCACGGCTAGCTCTGTACTGACAGAAGAGTGGTGAACAAGGGGTGTTCTTAACTGCTGGATGTGACTGTACTTCTCTGGTCATAAGAGCTGGGACTTGTCAGACGAGGATGCCACAATGATCAGGTTACGAGACTGTTTTATTTTTTATGTACAGATGTAGGATCTTAATTGGACCTATATTGTCAAAGCAACATTTTTTTATGTTTAGTCCATGATAGTCCTTGATCAATGGTTAGGCTATTAGCTGGCTAAAAATGGACTCTGTGAAAAGTGCAATCCTGTGTGTGTTAGTGTGTTTTCAGTGAATGTATGTAAATCACACAGCTCATTTGCATTTCCTGCGGCGTGGGAAAATTCTCAACAAAACGTTTTATGTTGATTTGAGTCATTTAGCAGCCGCTCTTATCCAGATCATCTTACAGGAGCAATTCGGTGTAAGTGCCTTGCTCAAAGGCACATCGATAGTCGGCTCAGGGATTCTCAAACCAGTGACCTTTCGGTTACTGGCGCCAATGCTCTTAACAGCTAGGCTGATCAAATGAAGATCCTACATCTGTAGCTACTTCAGTCATGTCTTTTCGTTTCTGGTCTAGATAGTGTTAATGCTTAATTGAACAGCGGGAGTGGTGTGAATTTTGCTTCTCTAAAAATAACTTTGTAGCTTTGTGATGTTTGGGATGGATGTTTGGGATGGATGTTTGGGATGGACTCTGAGGTCGTAGATTGACTTGGCTACTCTTAATTGTAGGCTAGGGTCTATTTCATATCCATTGCGCTGACACCGACCGTCGTGGAAGGCTGTTTTTTTTCCTAATATAGTCGGGCAAAGCAGTGTCAGATCGTCATGGTTATTGTGGACAAATATTGTGCGATATTAGAGTCATCGACAGTCTATGAAGAAACAATGAAGCGAATGTGTTCTGGGCAGATGTTCTTTCAGTAACCTGCTATTTCTATATGGGGTCATTCCATTTCATTTCAATCCCTTTTTGACCACACCCATTTTTGATTTGAACAAAACTTTCCATACACATTTGCCAAGTGGTCAAAGTGACATTTTGGACCTGAATGCCAAAATATTCAGGAGATAAGAGGTGCTCAAAGCTGACCCATTTTGCATACCCCACCATACCATGCGACATCCATGTCTTCATCACTGGAAAATATAAACGGTTGAGTTTGATATTATTTAAAAAGATTCTCCGGTTCTTTTTGTATACTTTTTAGCCAGCAGTTCTGAAAGCAGTGCTCACGAGCCAAAAGGGGTCCCCGAGAAGTGGGTACTCTGTCATGTGTGCAGAGACCGTATGTGCAGCACTCTGTTGTGTTTGCCTCTTGCTAGCTGTCACTCAAAGGGCGAGGGGATGAAGCGCATTGGCTGGAACTTGGATTGATAAGGGGTTGGCCCAAGTGGGAGGAAAATGTAGCTTTTAAACTAGGGATTTCGTGGCTAATTGAGGTAAAATTGTATTTCTGCTCATAGATTATGCATGTATAAACTATCCAATGACAAATCCAGCCCAAAGCGGGAGGTAAAAAAGAAATGCTAGTCACCAAAGTTCCAGAGAATGTCTTTAAAAGCTTACAAACAGGCTTGTCAAACTATTTTAGAATGTCTTGAAATTTCCTAGGTCCAAGAAGCTTCTAAACAGCTTCTACTTCCAAGCCATAAGACTCCTGAACTTCTAATCAAATGGCTACTCAGACTATTTGCATTGCCCCGCCCCCCCCCCCTGCTACTCTCTGTTGTTATCATCTATGCATAATAACTCTACCTACATGTACATATTACCTCAATTACCTCGACTAACCGGTGCCCCTGCACATTGACTCTGTGCCGGTACCCCTGTTTTGCTATTGTTATTTTACTGCTGCTATTTAATTACTTGTTACTTTTAATTCTTATTCGTATTTCATATATATATATATATATATATATATATATATATATATATATATATATATATATATACCAACATTGCCGTTAAATAAAATATATATATAAAATATTTATGCCGTTTAAAATATTATATATATATATATATATATATATATATATATATATATATATATATATATATATATATAATATTTTAAACGGCATTGTTGGTTAGGGGCTCGTAAGTAAGCATTTCACTGTAAGGTTGTATTTGGCGCATGTGATTAATACAATTTGGTATATTTTTTATTGTATGTACTACCGTACAAAAGTTTGGGTTCACTTAGAAATGTCATTGTTTTTGAAAGAAAAGCAACAAAAAAATATTATCCATTTTTAAAATAACATCAAATTGATTGGAAATACAGTGTGGGCATTGATAATGTTGTAAATGACTGTTGTAGCTGGAAACGGCTTATTTTTTTAATGGAATGTCTACCATAGGCGTACAGAGGCCCATTATCAGAAACCATCACTCCTGTGTTCCAATGGCACGTTGTGTTAGCTAATCCAAGTTTATCATTTTAAAAGGCCAACTGATCATTAGAAAACCCTTTTGCAATTATGTTAGCACAGCTGAAAACTGTTTTTCTGATTTAAAGAAGCAATAAAACTGGCCTTCTTTAGACTTGTTGAGTATCTGGAGCATCAGCATTTGTGGGTTCGATTACAGGTTCAAAATGGCCAGAAACAAAGAACTTTCTTCTGAAACTCGTATTCTTGTTCTGAGAAATGAAGGCTATTTATTGCAAGTGAGAAATTGCCAAGATACTGAAGATCTGGTACAACACTGTGTACTACTCCCTTCATAGAACAGCGCAAACAGGCTCTAACCAGAATAGAAAGAGGAGTGGGAGGCCCCGGTGCACAACTGAGCAAGAGTACAAGTACATTAGAGTGTCTAGTTTGAGAAACAGACGCCTCACAAGTCCTCAACTGCTTAATTAAATAGTACCAGTCTCAACGTCAACAGTGAAGAGGTGACTCCGGGATGCTGGCCTTCTAGGCAGAGTTCCTCTGTCCAGTGTCTTTGTTTAGATCTTAGATACGTATCCAATCGCCTTGGTAGAGAATGATGCACATCTCTAACGTCTATGATTGGTTTAGGTATGGTCCCGTCGTCTATGATTGGTTCAGGTATGGTCCCGTCGTCTATGATTGGTTCAGGTATGGTCCCGTCATCTGTGATTGGTTCAGGTATGGTCCCGTCGTCTGTGATTGGTTCAGGTATGGTCCCGTCGTCTGTGATTGGTTCAGGTATGGTCCCGTCGTCTGTGATTGGTTCAGGTATGGTCCCGTCGTCTGTGATTGGTTCAGGTATGGTCCCGTCGTCTGTGATTGGTTCAGGTATGGTCCCGTCGTCTGTGATTGGTTCAGGTATGGTCCCGTCGTCTGTGATTGGTTCAGGTTTGGTCTGGTCTGGACCAACCAGATGTGGTCCTGTTTGGTGGCTGAGCTCATTAAAATAATCGCCAGTCTGTAGAATAATAACCAAATATGCAACAGGAGCATATTAAATATTTCTACCTTTCTTGTACCTATTTAGGACACATCACCATGAAGAGAATGACATTCATATCCATCATTATGTATTTCTGTGTAGTACAGATCACGGAAGCAATGATGTCATTCTGATTTGTTACCGGGTGTTAATCCACTTAATTTACTGTAGTTAAATAATCAAAAGAGAGAGAGAGAGATTTTTTTAATTCAAGGTGTCATGTCATAGTTGACATCCCTTTTAAAAAAATAAATTAAAAAAATCTTAATTTAGAGCAGATATTTTGGGGGAAAAATGTCACAAAATAGTGTTTTGTTACCAAACTTTGTATCTGCAAAGTTCTTCCATGTGTTTTTGTAAAATGTTTAGTGTAAATTGTTTAGTCTTTGTTCGTCGAGAAATAAATGTGTTTTTGTAGTTGTTTGGGATACATTTTAAGTCCCCGTGGATTTGCCCTCGACAACTGTGTATGGGTGACTCGAGTCTTGGTGATTGACAGAAGATCAGTTGAGTCAATTGGCAATGGGTGTGTAACTTTTCCCAGTATTTTAATGCACTACTTTGGACCAGGGCCAACACCAGGGAATAGTTTGCCGTTTGAACGTCAAGTAGAGACATACTGCACCCGCTGCATCCAAGGAGATGGTCGTTTTCAACATTTATCCTGGCAATTTTTGTTTTACTTAAAGCTAGATGTATGCTTATGACACACTCCCTGATATAATACCTTTGGTACCACTAGTTATTAGCCAGCTTGGCAAAGTAGGTTTTAAACTCTTTCAACTCTGAACTGTCGGAGCACGCTGCCATAGAGAGACGTTAATGCTTTCCGCCAACGCAGCCATCTGTTGATCACCAACGAATGTGCCTGTAGCCTTTTCCCATCTAGATAAATCTAACAGCTACTCAAAGCATTGAGCTATATTTGAGATTGCCATTCATTTCCACCCATGCCTATTTGCACACTGCATCTCATATTGACTTGTTAGTCAATATCTCTCTCAGGGAGAATGTGATTTTAGCCTATAGTTGCCTAGATGTCAGCCGTGGTGGCCAATGGCCAGTGGGCAGCACGTGGAAAGGCTGTGAACTTTTGAGGCAGAATCAATCACTGTGTCGTAGGCTGCAATAATATCCTTTATGATCATTTGTAGCTCGGTTGGTAGAATGGTGCTTGCAACACTTGGACAGTGGGTGCGATTCTCAGAAATACCTGTACGTTAAATGTATTTATTCATGATTGTAAATTGCTATGAATAAAAGTATCTGGAAAATGGCATATATTAGATGATGTCTGTCTACATGTGTCTATGGTTAGAATACTGAAGCGTTTGGAGTAAAATCCCAGAAATCCCAGAAACCTGGCAAGTTTCTGAATGGTACAACTTTAATTTGGAGACTCGCGTTCTGTTCCTGGAAGTCATTGGTTGTTCTACGGATCAACTGTGGTCCTTGGCGCGGCCTGGTGTGGACATCCTGGCCTGCTCTGCTCTCTCTAGTAGGCTGATAGAAATAGCTGCTAATCTGGACCAGGATGTTACTGCAGTACATAGAGTTGGATAGAGAGCGCACCTGGAACAAAGCCAGTTTTAGAATGAGCAGTGCCATTTTTGAAGGCTTTCACCATTTTGAAGTCGTCAGCTCGGTGGGATTATTTACAAACTGCCAATATACTCAGAAGAAGAACCAACAAATAAGAAATGTACTACTTTTAACATAGTTTAATGGCTCTTTCAAAGAAAGCCCCATGGTAAGGATTGGAGTTGTCATCTTTCCATATCTATGTTCCAGTCTAATGTTGTGGATCCTCAGCCTTCCTGTCCCGTTGATGATGTAAGTGCTTAGTTAGAGCTCCACAAATCTCATTTGCGAATGCGTAGCAGCCACAACCCACATCCTGGATCCAACCGCAACGGATGGAAAATCTTAAAATGCACAGCAAGCAGAGATTACTGCTGTTTGTGTGAACGAATGAAGCCTTCGGTCTCCCATTCCTTGTCATGTTGTTGTAGGTGTTGGTTTGGCTGTAGCAATGCATTACAAACCCCTCTTGACTTAAATTGACACACATCAGATCTGTTAATATGAACACATAAGAGTCTAATCCCTGTCTAAGCTTGGGTAGGGAGGGGTTTCTACTAAACTATATGGAATTGTTTTAAGAAGGTCGTACCAAGGATCCTTTTGATATTTGATTTAGAATACGAAGACCCCTTGAAGTATCGAAAAAATATAAAAACATTATTTGATGAAAAATGTTGTCAGTACCGGCAGATGTGTTAATGTAACTGAGTCAGTACCGGCAGATGGGTTAATGTTACGTCACTGAGTCAGTACCGGCAGATGGGTTAATGTAACTGAGTCAGTACCGGCAGATGGGTTAATGTTACGTCACTGAGTCAGTACCGGCAGATGGGTTAATGTAACTGAGTCAGTACCGGCAGATGGGTTAATGTAACTGAGTCAGTACCGGCAGATGGGTTAATGTAACTGAGTCAGTACCGGCAGATGTGTTAATGTAACTGAGTCAGTACCGGCAGATCTGTTAATGTTACGTCACTGAGTCAGTACCGGCAGATCTGTTAATGTAACGTCACTGAGTCAGTACCGGCAGATGGGTTAATGTAACTGAGTCAGTACCGGCAGATATGTTAATGTTACGTCACTGAGTCAGTACCAGCACATGGGTTAATGTTATGTCACTGAGTCAGTACCGGCAGATGGGTTAATGTAACTGAGTCAGTACCGGCAGATGGGTTAATGTTACGTCACTGAGTCAGTACCAGCACATGGGTTAATGTTATGTCACTGAGTCAGTACCGGCAGATGGGTTAATGTAACTGAGTCAGTACCGGCAGATGGGTTAATGTAACTGAGTCAGTACCGGCAGATCTGTTAATGTAACGTCACTGAGTCGTTGTAGATGAAAGGCTAGGTGATATTGCCTAAAAAACACATTTCAAATTTATGAGCGATTCACAATATAGATAGAGCCTGTTTTTAAAAAAAAAAATGTAAATGTTTTCTCTAAATATTTTTTTGTTGCACAATTAAAGGTCAAATACACTTCATTTAAAACAGTCAGCAATAATCAAATTAATTCAGGACTTGTGAAGTTATACCTAGGCTGAATATAAGCCTTCCACAACCATCAGACCCATTAGTGGGTCTGATCAATCAATCAATCAAATTAATTTTATATAGCCCTTCGTACATCAGCTGATATCTCAAAGTGCTGTACAGAAACCCAGCCTAAAACCCCAAACAGCAAGCAATGCAGGTGAAGAAGCACGGTGGCTAGGAAAAACTCCCTAGAAAGGCCAAAACCTAGGAAGAAACTTAGAGAGGAACCAGGCTATGTGGGGTGGCCAGTCCTCTTCTGGCTGTGCCGGGTGGAGATTATAACAAAACATGGTCAAGATGTTCAAATGTTCATAAATGACCAGCATGGTCGAATAATAATAAGGCAGAATAGTTGAAACTGGAGCAGCAGCACAGTCAGGTGGACTGGGGACAGCAAAGAGTCATCATGTCAGGTATTCCTGGGGCATGGTCCTAGGGCTCAGGTCCTCCGAGAGAGAGAAAGAAAGAGAGAATTAGAGAGAGCATATGTGGGATGGCCAGTCCTCTTCTGGCTGTGCCGGGTGGAGATTATAACAGAACATGGCCAAGATGTTCAAATGTTCATAAATGATCAGCATGGTTGAATAATAATAAGGCAGAACAGTTGAAACTGGAGCAGCAGCACAGCCAGGTGGACTGGGGACAGCAAGGAGTCATCATGTCAGGTAGTCCTGGGGCATGGTCCTAGGGCTCAGGTCCTCCGAGAGAGAGAAAGAGAGAAGGAGAGAATTAGAGAACGCACACTTAGATTCACACAGGACACCGAATAGGACAGGAGAAGTACTCCAGATATAACAAACTGACCCTAGCCCCCCGACACATAAACTACTGCAGCATAAATACTGGAGGCTGAGACAGGAGGGGTCAGGAGACACTGATGGTTGTGGAAGGCTTATATTCAGCCTAGGTATAACTTCACAAGTCCTGAATTCAATTATTCTATCAAAATAGTTTAACCTTTTTTTTTTTTTTTGCAATAATCTTTAAGACTTTAAAGTTTATCTATGAAAAATGTTATTTTTTGTAACAGATTTAACCAGAACCATGCGTAATGCACATTCACTAATTATGTCTAACTTCTAGTAGCAGGCATTATAGGTCATTAACCCAGGTCTCTTAAACAATCTGTCAAGCACAAGTCCACGTGCTAATGAGTAGCCAGCTTATCTTTAATATGTAAAGTATAGCCAACGTGGATCTATTTGCTAGCTAACAAGGTTGAACAGTTATCACACCCTTCTGTCCGTCTCCAACTGAACAGCTTGTCCACTTTCTGTATTCCACATGTTGAAATCATGTGGCCTACCATATTTCTCAGAATGAGAACGAGTTGTCGATTCCTTTTTTTTAAAAATAATTGTTTTATGCTTATTGCACATTTATAAAACGCAGACTTAGTCAGCTTGTATAACAGTATTTGTCTAAAATGCTGCTAGCGGTACTCGCTGCCACGATACCACTTGCGTCAAACTGAGCTTTCATTTTCCAGAATCAATGTTCATTGATTCTGTCGTTTTAGTAGTGTCTGCTCTGTGTCCAACTTGATTAGTCGAGACATAAAAAATAAATAAAGAGTATTATACTTTCTACATCTATTCCGGTAAAATAATGTCTGTGTGTTTTGTGTCCATAAGACACATTCTGTGTTGTAACGAACCTCAAATGCAAATAGTGAGTTGGAACCTCTTGTCAGAGAGGAAGATGTGATGCTTTGTGTGTGTGTGTGTGTGTGTGTGTGTGAACCAGAGGCAGAGGTTTCACTACTCGCTAAAATCTAATTAAAATAAAAATAAAAAAAGGAAAGAACATGTTGGACTATCGTACAAAAGCATAATGTGGAATGAATGTAATTGTATATATTGCCCAGCTCTATGGGAAAGAGGTACAGTGGGGCAAAACAGTATTTAGTCAGCCACCAATTGTGCAAGTTCTCCCACTTAAAAATATGAGAGGCCTGTAATTTTCATCATAGGTACACTTCAACTATGACAGACAAAATGAGAAAAAAAATCCAGAAGGAGCTACTGTGTCTAGAGAGAACCTCAGAATCTATGGCGTAGTAGGAGCTACTGTGTCTAGAGAGAACCTCAGAATCTATGGCGTAGTAGGAGCTACTGTCTAGAGAGAACCTCAGAATCTACGGCGTAGTAGGAGCTACTGTCTAGAGAGAACCTCAGAATCTATGGCGTAGTAGGAGCTACTGTGTCTAGAGAGAACCTCAGAATCTATGGCGTAGTAGGAGCTACTGTGTCTAGAGAGAACCTCAGAATCTATGGCGTAGGAGGAGCTACTGTGTCTAGAGAGAACCTCAGAATCTACGGCGTAGTAGGAGCTACTGTCTAGAGAGAACCTCAGAATCTATGGCGTAGGAGGAGCTACTGTGTCTAGAGAGAACCTCAGAATCTATGGCGTAGTAGGAGCTACTGTCTAGAGAGAACCTCAGAATCTATGGCGTAGTAGGAGCTACTGTGTCTGGAGAGAACCTCAGAATCTACGGCGTAGTAGGAGCTACTGTCTAGAGAGAACCTCAGAATCTACGGCGTAGTAGGAGCTACTGTCTAGAGAGAACCTCAGAATCTATGGCGTAGTAGGAGCTACTGTGTCTGGAGAGAACCTCAGAATCTATGGCGTAGTAGGAGCTACTGTCTAGAGAGAACCTCAGAATCTATGGCGTAGTAGGAGCTACTGTGTCTGGAGAGAACCTCAGAATCTATGGCGTAGTAGGAGCTACTGTGTCTGGAGAGAACCTCAGAATCTACGGCGTAGTAGGAGCTACTGTGTCTAGAGAGAACCTCAGAATCTATGGCGTAGTAGGAGCTACTGTGTCTAGAGAGAACTTCAGAATCTATGGCGTAGTAGGAGCTACTGTGTCTAGAGAGAACCTCAGAATCTATGGCGTAGTAGGAGCTACTGTCTAGAGACAATCATGCTCCCTCAGCATCCTTCTCCAATCAATCCATCAAGCTCCAGAACAGACAAATCAAGAAAGCTATTAGAAATACTGCTAATACAGTGGGGCAAAACAATATTTAGTCAGCCACCAATTGTGCAAGTTCTCCCACTTAAAAAGATGAGAGAGGCCTGTAATTTTCATCATAGGTACAGAAAATCACATTGTAGGATTTTTAATGAATTTATTTGCAAATTATGGTGGAAAATAAGTATTTGGTCACCTACAAACAAGCAAGATTTCTGCCTCTCACAGACCTGTAACTTCTTCTTTAAGAGGCTCCTCTGTCCTCCACTCGTTACCTGTATTAATGGCACCTGTTTGAACTTGTTATCAGTATAAAAGACACCTGTCCACAACCTCGAACAGTCACACTCCACTATGGCCAAGACCAAAGAGCTGTCAAAGGACACCAGAAACAAAATTGTAGACCTGCACCAGGCTGGGAAGACTGAATCTGCAATAGGTAAGCAGCTTGGTTTGAAGAAATCAACCGTGGGAGCAATTATTAGGAAATGGAAGACATACAAGACCACTGATAATCTCCCTCGATCTGGGGCTCCACGCAAGATCTCACCCCGTGGGGTCAAAATGATCACTAGAACGGTGAGCGAAAATCCCAGAACCACACACATGTCTCTTAAATGACCAACAGAGAGCTGGGACCAAAGTAACAAAGCCTACAATCAGTAACACACTACGCCGCCAGGGACTCAAATCCTGCAGTGCCAGACGTGTCCCCCTGCTTAAGCCAGTACATGTCCAGGCCCGTCTGAAGTTTGCTAGAGAGCATTTGGATGATCCAGAAGAAGATTTGGAGAATGTCATATGGTCAGATGAAACCAAAATATAACTTTTTGGTAAAAACTCAACTCGTCGTGTTTGGAGGACAAAGAATGCTGAGTTGCATCCAAATAACACCATACCTACTGTGAAGCATGGGGGTGGAAACATCATGCTTTGGGGCTGTTTTTCCAGGACGACTGATCCCTGTAAAGGAAATAATGAATGGGGCCATGTATCGTGAGATTTTGAGTGAAAACCTCCTTCCGTCAGCAAGGGCATTGAAGATGAAACGTGGCTGGGTCTTTCAGCATGACAATGATCCCAAACACACCGCCCGGGCAACGAAGGAGTGGTTCGTAAGAAGCATTTCAAGGTCCTGGAGTGGCCTAGCCAGTCTCCAGATCTCAACCCAATAGAACATTTTTGGAGGGAGTTGAATGTCCGTGTTGCCCAGCAACAGCCCCAAAACATCACTGTTCTATAGGAGATCTGCATGGAGGAATGGGCCAAAATACCAGCAGCAGTGTGTGAAAACCTTGTGAAGACTTACAGAAAACGTTTGACCTCTGTCATTGCAAACAAATGGTATATAACAAAGTATTGAGATAAACATTTGTTATTGACCAAATACTTATTTTCCACCTAATTTGCAAATAAATTCATTAAAATTCCTACAATGTGATTTTCTGGATTTTTGTTTTGTTAATTTTGTCTGTCAAATTTGAAGTGTACCTATGATGAAAATTACAGGCCTCTCTCATCTTTTTAAGTGGGAGAACTTGCACAATTGGTGGCTGACTAAATACTTTTTTGCCCCACTGTAAGTCTGGAGGCATATACCTCTTTTGCCAGGATTCTTTGGACTCCATTTTGTTCATGATTGTATGATGTCATCAGCATCGCCTTAGGTCTTGACCTTCCAGGTCAGTACAGTATTTCCATATGTTAGTATCAGTGTGAATACTGCTGTCCTGTTAACATCAATTCATCCACTGTGATGATGTACAATTTGTTCTTCTTTACACATTCTAAAGTTCAATCTATTCTACTGGGAGACAAACTATGTTTTTAAGCAAATATGTGTCTGTTGACAGAGTGATTCCATCAAGAGACAGATGTGTCCTTCTATATTAGGCCCTCTAAAACCCATGAGAATACTGTGTTTACTGACCAACGTCCCTGAGGGGGGGAGGGGGGGGGGGGGGGGTGCGCTGTGTTGACAACAGCGTTGTTTAGTCTGTGGACTGTGGGAGGGAAGCGTCTGTGGCCCTGGTTGATCAATAGGGCAACAGGGACCGTACCATCGTGATACTTAGCTACTGATACAATATGTGTTGCCATTCTCCTGATTCTATATATATATAGGGCCCTATATAATCTGCGATGCAGTGAACGCGGAAGGAATCCCATCATGCAGACATTTTAAAAGGGAATTCAATAGTGTTAAAACATGTATTTAATAGGATAGGACTGGTCGATTGTTTGGTCGCAATTTTTTTGTATGATTGGTGCACAAGACACTTGTCTGATTCGTGCCTGTCTGATTCGTGCCTGTCTGATTCGTGCCTGTCTGAGTGGACTAGTACCAAAAAGAAGACCATTTTATAACAATTGAGCTTTCTCCCATGTTGGATAGAGGTCACAGTCCATGGCCTTTTCCTAGCCCATGTTGCTACGTGCATAATAGCAATGTTAACCAGCATATTGGTGTTGAGAACAATGTGGTGGAGGCAGCAGCAGAGTGAGGAGAGGAGAAAACAGCCCTCGTCTTAATTGAGGAGAGAGGAAACCCCAACTGAATTAGGTCTATAATCAATAGTCGTAACTGGTAATAAATGCACCTGGCTTTATAAATCTACAGAAATAAGACCGATCCTGCTTCTGTTTCCTGTTTGAGTGTGTAACAGCCTACTGATTCCGTGAGCTCCAAGCTGCATGCAACCAGTAACCAGTAGGTAGCCTAGTGGTTAGAGTGTTGGGCCAGTCACCAGCAGATAGCCTACTGATTCCGTGAGCTCCACGCTGCATGCAACCAGTAACCAGTAGGTAGCCTAGTGGTTAGAGCGTTGGACTAGTAACCGGAAGGTTGCGAGTTCAAACCCCCGAGCTGACAAGGTACAAATCTGTCGTTCTGCCCCTGAACAGGCAGTTAACCCACTGTTCCCAGGCCGTCATTGAAAATAAGAATTTGTTCTTAACTGACTTGCCTAGTTAAATAAAGGTAAAATAAAATAAAAAAATAAATAGAGCGTTGGGCCAGTCACCAGCAGATAGCCTAGTGTTTAGAGCGTTGGGCCAGTAACCAGCAGGTAGCCTAGTGTTTAGAGCGTTGGGCCAGTAACCAGCAGGTAGCCTACTGATTCCGTGAGCTCCAGCATGCAACCACAACGTGTCAGACTAGGACATTTAAACAAATTCAGCTGTCTTGAATCTTTTCTGTCATAAATTATTTAAATGTTTTTGTTTTTTGTTACAACAGACTGGTGGTTAGAGCGTTGGGCCAGTAACCAGCAGGAAGTCTAGTGGTTAGAGAGTTGGGCCAGTAACCAGCAGGTAGCCTAGTGTTTAGAGCGTTGGGCCAGTAACCAGCAGGTAGCCTAGTGTTTAGAGCGTTGGGCCAGTAACCAGCAGGAAGTCTAGTGGTTAGAGAGTTGGGCCAGTAACCAGCAGGTAGCCTAGTGTTTAGAGCGTTGGGCCAGTAACCAGCAGGTAGCCTAGTGGTTAGAGCGTTGGGCCAGTAACCAGCAGGTAGCCTAGTGGTTAGAGCGTTGGGCCAGTAACCGAAAGGTTGCTAGATTGAATCCCCGAGCTGACAAGGTAAAAATCTGTCGTTCTGCCCCTGAACAACGCAGTTAACCCACTGTTCCCTGGTAGGCCGTCATTGTAAATAAGAATTTGTTCTTAACTGACTTGCCTTGTTGAATAAAAATATATATATTTTAAATGTTTTAAATTGAATGTTTACACTGTTGTACCCTGATGAAGACAGCTTGTTTGTCGAAACGTTGGTTATTAGGTTATTCAATTATTGCATCTGAGCTCCTAGAGTGTGCGGCTCTCCTTTAATTTTTCAAGTGTTCTACTCCGCTAGCCAGCACCTCGCCTAAATTGGTGTGCGTTTCTTTCGCCTCTAGTTTACACTGTTCCAAACAGAAAGAGTAATGGTAGGCCAAGCTTTTTAAAAGGATCAGTTATGTTCAGGGAACTCCATCCATATGAGCGTCGGTGGACACTTACAGCTGGAACAGCACCATCTAGTGGTCAGAACTAGGTAATATCAGGCTGTAAGATTTTTTATTTTATTTATTTCACCTTTATTTAACCAGGTAGGCAAACAAAAAGTCTATATACAGTGAGTGCAAATGAGGTAAGTTAAGGAAATAAATAGGCCATGGTGGCGAAGTAATTACAATATAGCAATTAAATACTGGAATGGTAGATCGGCAGAAGATGAATGTGCAGGTAGAGATACTGGGGTGCAAAGGAGCAAAATAAATAAATAAATACCAGTATGGGGATGAGGTAGGTAGATAGATGGGCTGTTTACAGATAGGCTAAGAACAGGTGCAGTGATCTGTAAAATGCTCTGACAGCTGGTCCTTAAAGCTAGTGAGGGAGATGTGAGTCTCCAGCTTCAGAAATTTTTGCAATTCGTTCCAGTCATGGGCAGCAGAGAACTGGAAGGAAAGACGACCAAAGGAGGAATTGGCTTTCGGGGTGACCAGTGAGATATACCTGTTGGAGCGCGTGCTACGAGTGGGTGCTGCTATGGTGACCAGTGAGCTGAGATAAGGCGGGGCTTTACCTAGCAGAGACTTGTAGATAACCTGTAGCCAGTGGGTTTGGTGACGAGTATGAAGCGAGGGCCAACCAATGAGAGCGTACAGGTCTCAGTGGTGGGTAGTATATGGGGCTTTGGTGACAAAACGGATGGCACTGTGATAGACTGCATCCAGTTTGTTGAGTAGATTGTTGGAGGCTATTTTATAGATGACATCACCAAAGTCGAGGATCGGTAGGATGGTCAGTTTAACGAGGGTATGTTTGGCAGCATGAGTGAAGGATGCTTTGTTGCGATATAGGAATCCGATTCTAGATTTAATTTTGGATTGGAGATGCTTAATGTGAGTCTGGAAGGAGAGTTTACAGTCTAACCAGACACCCAGGTATTTGTAGTTGTCCACGTATTCTAAGTCAGAGCTGTCCAGAGTAGTGATGCTGGACGGGCGAGCAGGTGCGGGCAGCGATCGATTGAAAAGCATGCATTTAGTTTTACTTGCGTTTAAGAGCAGTTGGAGGCCACAGAAGGAGAGTTGTATTGCATTGAAGCTTGTCTGGAGCTTACCTCTTCCGTCTACCCCCTCCTTTTTTGAACATTCTGTTAAAAATCGCGCAACATTTCAGCGTCCTGCTACTCATGCCAGGAATATAGTATATGCATATGATTAGTATGTGTGGATAGAAAACACTCTGAAGTTTCTAAAACTAGTTAAATCACGGCTGTGACTATAACAGAGCGTGTGTTTCATCGAAAAGCGCAAGAAAAACTGGTCACTGAAAACTGAAAAAAATATCCATGCGCCACTTGCATGTATTGTTTAAGGGACACCAAATTACAGCTTCCACACGATGTCGCCAGTCTTGTCAATTTCCTGGGAGTTATTTCTTGGTCAAACAAAGGAGAGAGATTCCATTCCATCCGGTCTCCGACAGGACGTCTTGGAAGAGAGATTTCCCAAACATGATTTGAAGACGTGGAGCTATTGAATACACATCGCCCCGTGTTCAATTTGATAGATTATTAACGTTTACTAATACCTAAA
Organism: Oncorhynchus mykiss; assembly: GCF_013265735.2. Classification (NCBI taxonomy): domain Eukaryota; kingdom Metazoa; phylum Chordata; class Actinopteri; order Salmoniformes; family Salmonidae; genus Oncorhynchus; species Oncorhynchus mykiss. Next base: position 91,784,485 of record NC_048581.1, on the reverse strand, counting down.
GTTGGATTACAAAAGGATTTCGAAGTGTTTTGTGAAAGTTTATCGTTGACTTTTTTAATTTAAAAAAATGACGCTGCGTTTTGAAACTGTGTTTTTTTCTGAATCACAGTTTCCATAGATGGATATTTTGGGTATATATGGACCGATTTAATCGAAAAAAAGACCCAATAGTGATGTTTATGGGGCATATAGGAGTGCCAACAAAGAAGCTCGTCAAAGGTAATGAATGTTTTATATTTTATTTCTGCTATTTGTGTAGCGCCGGCTACGCTAATTATTTTGTTTACGTCGCCTTCAGGCATTTTGGGGTGTTGCATGCTATCAGATAATAGCTTCTCATGCTTTCGCCGAAAAGCATTTTAAAAATCTGACTTGTTGGCTAGATTCACAACGAGTGTAGCTTTAATTCAATACCCTGCATGTGTGTTTTAATGAACGTTTGAGTTTTAACGAGTACATTTAGCATTTAGCGTAGCGCATTTGCATTTCCAGGTGTCTACTTGAGACATCTGCGTCTCAGGTAGGAGCAAGAAGTTAACACAGTGTCCAAGGAGGGGCCAGAAGTATACAGAATGGTGAATCGTCTGCGTAGAGGTGGATCAGAGAATCACTAGCAGCAAGAGCAACATTTGATGTATACAAAAAAGAGAGTCTGCCCGAGAATTGAACCCTGTGGCACCCCCTATAGAGACTGTCAGAGGTCCAGACAACAGGCCCTCCGATTTGACACACTGAACTCTATCAGAGAAGTAGTTGGTAAACCAGGCGAGGCAATCATTTGAGAAACCAAGGCTGTCGAGTGTGCCAATAAGAATGTTGTGATTGACAGAGTCGAAAGCCTTGGCCAGGTCGATGAATACGGCTGCACAGTAATGTCTCTTATCGATGGAGGTTATGATATCGTTTAGAACCTTGAGCGTGGCTGAGGTGCATACCGAGAAGGTATGGTGGGTTTCGAAATGGTCAGTAATCTGTTTGTTAACTAGGCTTTCGAAGACCTTAGAAAGACAGGGTAGGATAGATATAGGTCTGTAGCAGTTTGGGTCTAGAGTGTCACCCCCTTTGAAGAGGGGGATGACCGCGGCAGCTTTCCAGTCTTTGGGAATCTCAGACGATATGAAAGAGAGGTTGAACAGGCTAGTAATAGGGGTTGCAACAATTTCGGCAGACAATTTTAGAAAGAGAGGGTCCAGATTGTCAAGCCCGGTTGATTTGTAGGGGTACAGATTTTGCAGAACATCGGCTATCTGGATTTGGGTAAAGGAGAAATGGTGGTGTTTTTGGCGGGTTGTTGTGGAGCGTGCCGGGCAGCCATGTGGAAAGCATTGCCAGCCGTAGAGAAATGCTTATTGAAATGCTCAATTATAGCGGATTTAGGACTATATCTATTCCTAGTTCTAAATCTTTTGAGAGGGGCATGCTTATTTAAGATGGTGAGGAAGGCACTTTTAGAGAATAGCCAGGCATCATCTACTGACGGGATGAGGTCAATGTCATTCCAGGATACCCCGGCCAGGTCGATTAGAAAGGCCTGCTCGCAGAAGTGTTTCAGGAAGCGTTTGACAGTGATGAGGGGTGGTCGTTTGGTCGCAGACCCATTACGGATGCAGGTAATGAGGCAGTGATCGCTGAGATCTTGATTGAAAACAGCAGAGGTGTATTTGGAGGGCGAATTAGTTAGGATGACATCTATGAGGGTGCCCGTGTTTCCTTATTTGGGGTTTTTATTTATTTATTTTTTATTTTACCTTTATTTAACTAGGCAAGTCAGTTAAGAACAAATTCTTATTTTCAATGACGGCCTAGGAACAGTGGGTTAACTGCCTGTTCAGGGGCAGAATGACAGATTTGTACCTTGTCAGCTCGGGGGTTTGAACTTGCAACCTTGCGGTTACTAGTCCAATGCTCTAACCACTAGGCTACCCTGCCGCCGTTGTACCTGGTATGTTCATTGATAATTTGTGTGAGATTGAGGGCATCAAGCTTAGTTTGTAGGATGGCCAGGGTGTTAAGCATGTCCCGGTTTAGGTCACCTAGTAGCATGAGCCCAGAAGATATATGAGGGGCAATCAGTTCACATATAGTATCGAGGGCACAGCTGGGGGCAGAGGAAGGTCTATAGCAAGTGGCAACAGTGAGAGACTTGTTTCTGGAAAGGTGCATTTTTAGAAGTAGAAGCTCAAATTGTTTTGGTACAGACTTCGCCTGCAGAGTTCTGTATTACTTTCTAATTTTGCAGTAGATTGTAACACCGCCCCCTTTGGCAGTTCTATCATGGTGGAAAACGTTATAGTTAACAATGGAGATTTCAGGGTTTTTGGTGGTTTTCCTAAGCCAGGATTTAGACACGGCTAAGACATCTGGGTTGGCAGAGTGTGCTAAAGCAGTGAGTAAAACAAACTTAGGGAGTAGGCTTCTAATGTTAACATGCATGAAACCAAGGCTTTTACGTTTACAGAAGTCAACAAATGAGAGCACCTGGGGGGTGGGAGTGGAGCTTGGCACTGCAGGACCTGGATTAACCTCCACATCACCAGAGGAACAGAGGAGAAGTAGGATAAGGGTGCGGCTAAAGACTACACAAACTGTCCGTCTAGCACGTTCAGAACAGAGAGTAAAAGGAGCAGGTTTCTGGGCACGATAGCATAGATTCAAGGCATAGTGTACAGACAAAGGTAAGGTAGTTCAGGGGCAGAACAACAGATTTGTACCTAGTCAGCTCGGGGATTTGAAGATGGGAAACAAACCTTTATAACTTGAATTTCTTTCAACTAAAACATCACACAATTCACTGAGAATACATTACATAGGATGAAGAAGCAATACTCCAAGGGGCATCTCCATACTACTAGATGTCAGGTAGTTTATTTATTGAATATAATATGAATCCTAATAAATATAAACGGCCCAATCATTTAACTTAGTTTCTCATATCAAATTATATATCAACAAAATAATGTTGCAGGAATGCTAATCTTTACTGTTTCTAACTACAGAAACAATGTCTGAACATTCTGAGATGGTAAGTGTCATGACTTGCTGAAAGGACATGGAACGACCCGCCCTGCTACTGATCCTGATTCAGCAACTAATTATGAAGCTCTTGGCTAGTTGAATCAGGTGTGTTGGGACCAGGCTGGTATTGAAATGTTACAGAATGCTGTTATAGTGTATGGGAAGGGTTGAGGATAGGGGGAAAGAGGTGGGTAAGGGCAGTTGGGCCACTCCATGTGAAGTGTTCCACTGTCAGGTCTGTCCCCTCTTCAGACCTCTCTCTGTTCATAGTGGCTGATTGGTGTTCCACTGTCTGGTCTTTCCCCTCTTCAGACCTCTCTCTGTTCATAGTGGCTGGTTGGTGTTCCACTGTCTGGTCTGTCCCCTCTTCAGACCTCTCTCTGTTCATAGTGGCTGATTGGTGTTCCACTGTCTGGTCTTTCCTTTCTTCAGACCTCTCTCTGTTCATAGTGGCTGATTGGTGTTCCACTGTCTGGTCTTTCCTCTCTTCAGACCTCTCTCTGTTCATAGTGGCTGGTTGGTGTTCCACTGTCTGGTCTTTCCCCTCTTCAGACCTCTCTCTGTTCATAGTGGCTGATTGGTGTTCCACTGTCTGGTCTGTCCCCTCTTCAGACCTCTCTCTGTTCATAGTGGCTGATTGGTGTTCCACTGTCTGGTCTTTCCTCTCTTCAGACCTCTCTCTGTTCATAGTGGCTGATTGGTGTTCCACTGTCTGGTCTGTCCCCTCTTCAGACCTCTCTCTGTTCATAGTGGCTGATTGGTGTTCCACTGTCTCGTCTGTCCCCTCTCCAGACCTCTCGCTGTTCATAGTGGCTGATTGGTGTTCCACTGTCTGGTCTTCAGACCTCTCTCTGTTCATAGTGGCTGGTTGGTGTTGCACTGTCTGGTCTTTCCCCTCTTCAGACCTCTCTCTGTTCATAGTGGCTGATTGGTGTTCCACTGTCTGGTCTGTCCCCTCTTCAGACCTCTCTCTGTTCATAGTGGCTGATTGGTGTTCCACTGTCTGGTCTTCAGACCTCTCTCTGTTCATAGTGGCTGATTGGTGTTCCACTGTCTTTCCCCTCTTCAGACCTCTCTCTGTTCATAGTGGCTGGTTGTTCCAGCTAGGCAGGCTCACTCATGGCAAGGTTTGTTTTATCAATCAGAAAGGAGCCTAGGTGGTGGGTGTGCCATGGGGGCATGGCGATTGGCACTTTTTATAGCAAATTCCCTGCAATTCTACACAGTTTACCATTCAGTTCAGATAACATTTAGCACGTTTAAAGCTCGTTTCCTGCGATTCTACATATTCTGGCATGGAGCTGAGAGAAAAAGTTGTTGTTTCAAAGCAAATTTCCTGAAATTCAATGCGTTTTGCCATGGCTAATTCTGTTCTTTTTCTCAAATATTATAAATATTATTTAAAAAAAGTGTTAAACAAATCAAAATATATTTTATATTTCAGATTCTTCAAAGTAGCCATCGTTTGCCTTGATGACAGCTTTGCACACTCTCGGTATTCTCTCAACCAGCTTCATGAGGTCACCTGGAATGCATTTCAATTAACAGGTGTGCCTTGTTAAAAGTTAATTTGTGAAATTTCTTACCTTAATGCGTCAGTTGTGTTGTGTCAAGGTAGGGGTGGTATACAGAAGATAGCCCTATTTGGTAAAAGACCAAGTCCAAATTATGGTAAGAACATCTCAATAAGCAACAATCCATCATTAATTTAAGACATGAAGGTCGGTCAATACGGAAAATTTCAAGGACCTTGAAAGTTTCTTCAAGTGCAGTCGCGAAAACCATCAAGCGCTATGATCAAACTGGCTCTCATGAGGACCGCCACAGGAAAAGAAGACCCAGAGTTACATGTTGTGATGTTTGTTTTGTCCTATATTTATATTGTATTTTTAATCCCAGCCCCCGTCCCCACAGGAGGCCTTTTGCCTTTTGGTAGGCCGTCATTGTGAATAAGAATTTGTTCTTAACGGAATTTCCTAGATGAAGGTTAAATAAAATAAATAAAAATAATGAGTTCATTAGTTACCAGACTCAGAAATTGCAGCCCAAATAAATGCTTCACAGAGTTCAAGTAATAGACACATCTGAACATCAGCTGTTCAGAGGAGACTGTGGGAATCAGGCCTTCATGGTCCAATTGCTGCAAAGAAACAACTACAAAAGGACACCAATAAGAAGGAAGAGACTTGCTTGGGCCAAGAAACTCGAGCAATGGACATTAATCTGTCCTTTGGTCTTCGTCTCATGTCTTTGTGAGACGAAGAGTAGGTGAATGGATGATCTCTGCATGTGTGGTTCCCACCATGAAGCATGGAGGAGGTGTTGTGGGGGTGCTTTGCTGGTTCACTGTCTATGATTTATTTATAATTCCAAGCACATTTAACCAGCATTTTTACCATAGCAATCTGCAGCAATATAGAATAATAGTGGCATGCCAGGGTGGTATGCCAGCAGCATACCATCCTGCATACCACTGCTGGCTTGCTTCTGAAGCTAAGCAGGGTTGGTCCTGGTCAGTCCCTGGATGGGAGACCAGATGCTGCTGGAAGTGGTGTTGGAGGGCCATGGGACTTTAAACGGGTGTCGTACCTCCCTGAGGTCATTTAAGATCCCATGACACTTATCGTAAGAGTAGGGGTGTTAACCCCGGTGTCCTGGCTAAATTCCCAATCTGACCCTCAAACCATCACGGTCACCTAATAATCCCCAGTTTACAATTGGCTCATTCATCCCCCTCTTCTCCCCTGTAACTATTCCCCAGGTTGTTGCTGCAAATGAGAATGTGTTCTCAAAAAAATGTAATAAAAATATGCCATCCCATCTGGTTTGTGCTTAGTGGGACTATAATTTGTTTTTCAACAGGACACCTTCAGGGTTTTTTTTGGCTAAGAAGGAGAGTGATGGAGTGCTGCATCAGATGCCCTGACCTCTACAATAACCCGACCTCAACTCAATTGAGATGGTTTGGGATGATTTGGACCGCAGACTGAAGCAAAAGCAGCCAACAAGTGCTCAGCATATGTGGGAACTCCTTCAAGACCGTTGGAAAAGCATTCCAGGTGAAGCTGGTTGAGAGAATGCCAAGAGTGTGCAAAGCTGTCATCAAGGCAAAGGGTGGCTATTTGAAAAATATCAAATATATTTGTTTAACACTTTTTTTGGTTACTACATGATACCATATGTTTTATTTAATTGTTTTGATGTCATCACTAATTATTCTACAATTTCGAAAATAGTAAAAAGTAAAGAAAAACCCTTGAATGAGTAGGTGTTCTAAAACTTTTGACCGTGTGTGTGTATGTGAGTGTGTGATATTATGAACACTGTACCTAGGCAACCTGAAAAAAAGCTTTGCCCCCCCCCCCCCGCCCTGGTCAAAGATCCCCCCGCGCCCTGGTCAAAGATCCCCATGCGCCCTGGTCAAAGATCCCCATGCTCCCTGGTCAAAGATCCCCATGCGCCCTGGTCAAAGATCCCTATGCTCCCTGGTCAAAGATCCCCATGCTCCCTGGTCAAAGATCCCCATGCACCCTGGTCAAAGATCCCCCGCGCCCTGGTCAAAGATCCCCATGCACCCTGGTCAAAGATCCCCCCGCGCCCTGGTCAAAGATCCCCATGCGCCCTGGTCAAAGATCCCCCCGCGCCCTGGTCAAAGATCCCCATGCGCCCTGGTCAAAGATCCCCATGCGCCCTGGTCAAAGATCCCCATGCGCCCTGGTCAAAGATCCCCCCGCGCCCTGGTCAAAGATCCCCATGCGCCCTGGTCAAAGATCCCTATGCTCCCTGGTCAAAGATCCCCATGCTCCCTGGTCAAAGATCCCTATGCTCCCTGGTCAAAGATCCCTATGCTCCCTGGTCAAAGATCCCTATGCACCCTGGTCAAAGATCCCCATGCGCCCTGGTCAAAGATCCCTATGCTCCCTGGTCAAAGATCCCCATGCTCCCTGGTCAAAGATCCCTATGCTCCCTGGTCAAAGATCCCTATGCTCCCTGGTCAAAGATCCCTATGCTCCCTGGTCAAAGATCCCTATGCGCCCTGGTCAAAGATCCCTATGCTCCCTGGTCAAAGATCCCCGGTCAAAGATCCCCATGCTCCCTGGTCAAAGATCCCTATGCTCCCTGGTCAAAGATCCCTATGCTCCCTGGTCAAAGATCCCTATGCACCCTGGTCAAAGATCCCCATGCGCCCTGGTCAAAGATCCCTATGCTCCCTGGTCAAAGATCCCCATGCTCCCTGGTCAAAGATCCCTATGCTCCCTGGTCAAAGATCCCTATGCTCCCTGGTCAAAGATCCCTATGCTCCCTGGTCAAAGATCCCTATACACCCTGGTCAAAGATCCCTATGCTCCCTGGTCAAAGATCCCTATGCTCCCTGGTCAAAGATCCCTATGCACCCTGGTCAAAGATCCCTATACACCCTGGTCAAAGATCCCTATACACCCTGGTCAAAGATCCCTATGCTCCCTGGTCAAAGATCCCTATGCTCCCTGGTCAAAGATCCCTATGCTCCCTGGTCAAAGATCCCTATGCACCCTGGTCAAAGATCCCCATGCGCCCTGGTCAAAGATCCCCATGCGCCCTGGTCAAAGATCCCCATGCACCCTGGTCAAAAGTAGTGCACTATGAAGGGTTTGCGGTGCTATTTGGGACGTAAACTGAAGACCTTTCATACGCTCCACATGTGACGGTGACAATCTGCATTTCTAATGCGACGAATTCAACTCGTGAGCAGCTGAGAGATGGACAATGAAGTGGAGAGAGAGCGACAGAGGGCTGCTGTTTCAGAACGGGCTGGTCCGGTCTCTGTCCTCATGCTCCTTTGTGTGTTTTTAGGTTCAGCATCCAGATCATGAATAGGGGATTGTCATGCCGTCTATTATTATGTCAATTGAAGCAGTAGCGGTAGCCCTACATTAGTGAATATTCATTTTCCATCTTTTGCACATTGTTCTTTATGTGTGTGCCATTTGTTGTGGAACAGGACATTCAAGGAATCTGCTGGCTTAATCAATGCATCGTTTCTCCATCATGGTATAGGCAGGTGGGCCCCCTTGCCTAGTTCTGTTGCTCACCTGAAAGAGTTGGCTTTCAATTGACAGTTTGTTCCAGCTGGGGCTTGGATGATGATGATATGGCATATTTTATTCCCTACCTGCTAAAATAATCTAGTTGTGTAATTTAGTCCGTCATCTAAACTCTAATTTAGACAGAGATATTTCAGCTGAGCATCAGTACCCTGATCAATAACCACTGACCTATGAACTTCCTCTCTAAACCTTTAAGTGCCCAGTCTCTGGCTACGTCCCAAATGTCACTCTATTCCGTATAATAATGCCCATAGCACTGTGTTCAAAAGTAGTGCACTATGTAGGCAATAGGGTGCCTTTTTGGGATGCAGTCTTTGTCATTCTCTACCCCTGGCTCCAACCTTCACAGTCCCCCATGTGAAGAAGACCTCTCTGGACGAAGAATACTGAACATAGGAGGAGGAGAAGAAGAATACTGAACAGAGGAGGAGGAGGAGAAGAAGAATACTGAACAGAGGAGGAGAATAAGAAGAAGAATACTGAACAGAGGAGGAGGAGAAGAAGAATACTGAACAGAGGAGGAGGAGAAGAAGAATACTGAACAGAGGAGGAGGAGAAGAAGAATACTGAACAGAGGAGGAGGAGAAGAATACTGAACAGAGGAGGAGGAGGAGAAGAAGAATACTGAACAGAGGAGGAGGAGAAGAATACTGAACAGAGGAGGAGGAGAAGAAGAATACTGAACAGAGGAGGAGGAGGAGAAGAATACTGAACAGAGGAGGAGAAGAAGAATACTGAACAGAGGAGGAGAAGAAGAATACTGAACAGAGGAGGAGAAGAAGAATAATACTGAACAGAGGAGGAGGAGGAGAAGAAGAATACTGAACAGAGGAGGAGAAGAAGAAGAATACTGAACAGAGGAGGAGGAGGAGAAGAAGAATACTGAACAGAGGAGGAGAAGAAGAATACTGAACAGAGGAGGAGAAGAAGAATAATACTGAACGGAGGAGGAGGAGAAGAATACTGAACAGAGGAGGAGGAGAAGAAGAATACTGAACAGAGGAGGAGAAGAAGAAGAAGAATACTGAACAGAGGAGGAGAAGAAGAAGAATACTGAACAGAGGAGGAGGAGAAGAAGAAGAATACTGAACAGAGGAGGAGGAGGAGAAGAAGAATACTGAACAGAGGAGGAGGAGAAGAATACTGAACAGAGGAGGAGGAGAAGAAGAAGAATACTGAACAGAGGAGGAGGAGAAGAAGAAGAATACTGAACAGAGGAGGAGGAGGAGAAGAAGAATACTGAACAGAGGAGAATAAGAAGAAGAAGAATACTGAACAGAGGAGGAGAAGAAGAATACTGAACAGAGGAGGAGGAGGAGAAGAATACTGAACAGAGGAGGAGGAGGAGAAGAATACTGAACAGAGGAGGAGGAGAAGAAGAAGAATACTGAACAGAGGAGGAGGAGGAGAAGAATACTGAACAGAGGAGGAGGAGGAGAAGAAGAATAATGAACAGAGGAGGAGGAGAAGAAGAATACTGAACAGAGGAGGAGAAGAAGAAGAAGAATACTGAACAGAGGAGGAGAAGAAGAAGAATACTGAACAGAGGAGGAGGAGGAGAAGAATACTGAACAGAGGAGGAGGAGGAGAAGAATACTGAACAGAGGAGGAGGAGAAGAAGAAGAATACTGAACAGAGGAGGAGGAGGAGAAGAATACTGAACAGAGGAGGAGGAGGAGAAGAAGAATAATGAACAGAGGAGGAGGAGAAGAAGAAGAATACTGAACAGAGGAGGAGGAGAAGAAGAAGAATACTGAACAGAGGAGGAGGAGGAGAAGAAGAATACTGAACAGAGGAGGAGAATAAGAAGAAGAATACTGAACAGAGGAGGAGGAGAAGAATACTGAACAGAGGAGGAGGAGAAGAAGAAGAATACTGAACAGAGGAGGAGGAGAAGAAGAAGAATACTGAACAGAGGAGGAGAAGAAGAAGAATACTGAACAGAGGAGGAGGAGGAGAAGAAGAATACTGAACAGAGGAGGAGGAGGAGAAGAAGAAGAATACTGAACAGAGGAGGAGGAGGAGAAGAAGAAGAATACTGAACAGAGGAGGAGGAGGAGAAGAAGAATACTGAACAGAGGAGAATAAGAAGAAGAATACTGAACAGAGGAGGAGGAGAAGAATACTGAACAGAGGAGGAGGAGAAGAAGAAGAATACTGAACAGAGGAGGAGGAGAAGAAGAAGAATACTGAACAGAGGAGGAGGAGAAGAATACTGAACAGAGGAGGAGGAGGACAAGAAGAATACTGAACAGAGGAGGAGAAGAAGAATACTGAACAGATGATGAGGAGGAGGAGGAGGAGAAGAAGAAGAATGAACAGAGGAGGAGAAGGAGAGTACTGAACAGAGGAGGAGAAGAAGAAGAAGAAGAATACTGAACAGAGGAGGAGGAGAAGAATACTGAACAGAGGAGGAGGAGAAGAAGAAGAATACTGAACAGAGGAGGAGAAGAAGAAGAAGAAGAATACTGAACAGAGGAGGAGGAGAAGAAGAATACTGAACAGAGGAGGAGGAGGAGAAGAAGAATACTGAACAGAGGAGGAGAAGAAGAATACTGAACAGAGGAGGAGAAGAAGAATACTGAACAGAGGAGGAGAAGAAGAATACTGAACAGAGGAGGAGAAGAAGAATACTGAACAGAGGAGGAGAAGAAGAATACTGAACAGAGGAGGAGAAGAAGAATACTGAACAGAGGAGGAGGAGAAGAAGAAGAATACTGAACAGAGGAGGAGGAGGAGAAGAAGAATACTGAACAGAGGAGGAGGAGAAGAAGAAGAATATTGAACAGAGGAGGAGGAGAAGAAGAAGAATACTGAACAGAGGAGGAGGAGGAGAAGAAGAATACTGAACAGAGGAGGAGGAGAAGAAGAAGAATACTGAACAGAGGAGGAGGAGGAGAAGAAGAATACTGAACAGAGGAGGAGAAGAAGAATACTGAACAGAGGAGAAGAAGAAGAAGAATACTGAACAGAGGAGGAGGAGAAGAAGAAGAATACTGAACGGAGGAGGAGGAGAAGAAGAATACTGAACAGAGGAGGAGGAGGAGAAGAAGAAGAATACTGAACAGAGGAGGAGGAGAAGAAGAAGAATACTGAACAGAGGAGGAGAAGAAGAAGAAGAATACTGAACAGAGGAGGAGGAGGAGAAGAAGAATACTGAACAGAGGAGGAGAAGAAGAATACTGAACAGAGGAGAAGAAGAAGAAGAATACTGAACAGAGGAGGAGGAGAAGAAGAAGAATACTGAACAGAGGAGGAGGAGGAGAAGAAGAATACTGAACAGAGGAGGAGGAGGAGAAGAAGAAGAATACTGAACAGAGGAGGAGGAGAAGAAGAAGAATACTGAACAGAGGAGGAGAAGAAGAATACTGAACAGAGGAGGAGGAGAAGAAGAATACTGAACAGAGGAGGAGGAGAAGAAGAATACTGAACAGAGGAGGAGAAGAAGAAGAAGAATACTGAACAGAGGAGGAGAAGGAGAAGAAGAATACTGAACAGAGGAGGAGGAGGAGAAGAAGAATACTGAACAGAGGAGGAGGAGAAGAAGAATACTGAACAGAGGAGGAGGAGGAGAAGAAGAATACTGAACAGAGGAGGAGAAGAAGAAGAATACTGAACAGAGGAGGAGGAGAAGAAGAATACTGAACAGAGGAGGAGAAGAAGAAGAAGAATACTGAACAGAGGAGGAGAAGAAGAATACTGAACAGAGGAGGAGGAGGAGAAGAAGAATACTGAACAGAGGAGGAGAAGAAGAAGAATACTGAACAGAGGAGGAGAAGAAGAAGAAGAATACTGAACAGAGGAGGAGAAGAAGAATACTGAACAGAGGAGGAGAAGAAGAATACTGAACAGAGGAGGAGAAGAAGAATACTGAACAGAGGAGGAGAAGAAGAAGAAGAATGCTGAACAGAGGAGGAGAAGAAGAATACTGAACAGAGGAGGAGGAGGAGAAGAAGAATACTGAACAGAGGAGGAGAAGAAGAAGAATACTGAACAGAGGAGGAGGAGAAGAAGAATACTGAACAGAGGAGGAGAAGAAGAAGAAGAATACTGAACAGAGGAGGAGAAGAAGAATACTGAACAGAGGAGGAGGAGAAGAAGAAGAATACTGAACAGAGGAGGAGGAAAAGAATACTGAACAGAGGAGGAGAAGAATACTGAACAGAGGAGGAGGAGAAGAATACTGAAAAGAGGAGGAGGAGAAGAAGAAGAATACTGAACAGAGGAGGAGAAGAAGAAGAAGAATACTGAACAGAGGAGGAGAAGAAGAATACTGAACAGAGGAGAAGAAGAAGAAGAATACTGAACAGAGGAGGAGGAGAAGAAGAAGAATACTGAACGGAGGAGGAGGAGAAGAAGAATACTGAACAGAGGAGGAGGAGGAGAAGAAGAAGAATACTGAACAGAGGAGGAGGAGAAGAAGAAGAATACTGAACAGAGGAGGAGGAGGAGAAGAAGAATACTGAACAGAGGAGGAGAAGAAGAATACTGAACAGAGGAGAAGAAGAAGAAGAATACTGAACAGAGGAGGAGGAGAAGAAGAAGAATACTGAACGGAGGAGGAGGAGAAGAAGAATACTGAACAGAGGAGGAGGAGGAGAAGAAGAAGAATACTGAACAGAGGAGGAGGAGAAGAAGAAGAATACTGAACAGAGGAGGAGAAGAAGAAGAAGAATACTGAACAGAGGAGGAGGAGGAGAAGAAGAATACTGAACAGAGGAGGAGAAGAAGAATACTGAACAGAGGAGAAGAAGAAGAAGAATACTGAACAGAGGAGGAGGAGAAGAAGAAGAATACTGAACAGAGGAGGAGGAGGAGAAGAAGAATACTGAACAGAGGAGGAGGAGGAGAAGAAGAAGAATACTGAACAGAGGAGGAGGAGAAGAAGAAGAATACTGAACAGAGGAGGAGAAGAAGAATACTGAACAGAGGAGGAGGAGAAGAAGAATACTGAACAGAGGAGGAGGAGAAGAAGAATACTGAACAGAGGAGGAGAAGAAGAAGAAGAATACTGAACAGAGGAGGAGAAGGAGAAGAAGAATACTGAACAGAGGAGGAGGAGGAGAAGAAGAATACTGAACAGAGGAGGAGGAGAAGAAGAATACTGAACAGAGGAGGAGGAGGAGAAGAAGAATACTGAACAGAGGAGGAGAAGAAGAAGAATACTGAACAGAGGAGGAGGAGAAGAAGAATACTGAACAGAGGAGGAGAAGAAGAAGAAGAATACTGAACAGAGGAGGAGAAGAAGAATACTGAACAGAGGAGGAGGAGGAGAAGAAGAATACTGAACAGAGGAGGAGAAGAAGAAGAATACTGAACAGAGGAGGAGAAGAAGAAGAAGAATACTGAACAGAGGAGGAGAAGAAGAATACTGAACAGAGGAGGAGAAGAAGAATACTGAACAGAGGAGGAGAAGAAGAATACTGAACAGAGGAGGAGAAGAAGAAGAAGAATGCTGAACAGAGGAGGAGAAGAAGAATACTGAACAGAGGAGGAGGAGGAGAAGAAGAATACTGAACAGAGGAGGAGAAGAAGAAGAATACTGAACAGAGGAGGAGGAGAAGAAGAATACTGAACAGAGGAGGAGAAGAAGAAGAAGAATACTGAACAGAGGAGAAGAAGAAGAATACTGAACAGAGGAGGAGGAAAAGAATACTGAACAGAGGAGGAGAAGAATACTGAACAGAGGAGGAGGAGAAGAATACTGAAAAGAGGAGGAGGAGAAGAAGAAGAATACTGAACAGAGGAGGAGAAGAAGAAGAAGAATACTGAACAGAGGAGGAGGAGAAGAATACTGAACCGAGGAGGAGGAGAAGAATACTGAACAGAGGAGGAGGAGAAGAATACTGAACAGAGGAGGAGGAGGAGAAGAAGAATACTGAACAGAGGAGGAGGAGAAGAATAATGAACAGAGGAGGAGAAGAAGAATACTGAACAGAGGAGGAGGAGAAGAATAATGAACAGAGGAGGAGAAGAAGAATACTGAACAGAGGAGGAGAAGAAGAATAATGAACAGAGGAGGAGAAGAAGAAGAATACTGAACAGAGGAGGAGGAGAAGAATACTGAACAGAGGAGGAGGAGAAGAATAATGAACAGAGGAGGAGGAGAAGAAGAAGAATACTGAACAGAGGAGGAGGAGAAGAAGAAGAATACTGAACAGAGGAGGAGGAGAAGAATACTGAACAGAGGAGGAGAAGAAGAATACTGAACAGAGGAGGAGGAGGAGAAGAATACTGAACAGAGGAGGAGGAGAAGAATACTGAACAGAGGAGGAGGAGAAGAAGAAGAATACTGAACAGAGGAGGAGGAGAAGAATACTGAACAGAGGAGGAGGAGAAGAATACTGAACAGAGGAGGAGAAGAAGAATACTGAACAGAGGAGGAGGAGGAGAAGAATACTGAACAGAGGAGGAGGAGAAGAATACTGAACAGAGGAGGAGGAGGAGAAGAATACTGAACAGAGGAGGAGGAGAAGAATACTGAACAGAGGAGGAGAAGAAGAATACTGAACAGAGGAGGAGAAGAAGAATACTGAACAGAGGAGGAGGAGGAGAAGAATACTGAACAGAGGAGGAGAAGAAGAATACTGAACAGAGGAGGAGGAGGAGAAGAATACTGAACAGAGGAGGAGAAGAAGAATACTGAACAGAGGAGGAGGAGAAGAAGAATACTGAACAGAGGAGGAGGAGGAGAGTACTGAACAGAGGAGGAGGAGAAGAATAATGAACAGAGGAGGAGAAGAAGAATACTGAACAGAGGAGGAGAAGAAGAATACTGAACAGAGGAGGAGGAGGAGAAGAATACTGAACAGAGGAGGAGAAGAAGAATACTGAACAGAGGAGGAGGAGAAGAATACTGAACAGAGGAGGAGGAGGAGAGTACTGAACAGAGGAGCAGACTGTAAAATAGTGTTTAAATTAATTCCAATGGCCTAAACTTCATCCCATTCCCACAGGGGCAACTCTTTAAAGTGCTTTTATACAGTGCCTATAGAAAGTCTACATCCCCCTTGGATTTGTTTGTGTTATAAAGGGATTAATATGTATGTAATTGTAATATTTTTGTCAATGATCCACAGAAAATACTGTGTCAAATAGGAAGAATATTTATATACAGTGCATTTGGAAAGTATTCAGACCCCTTCTCTTTTTCCATATTTTGTTATGTTACAGCCTTATTCTAAAATGGATTACATTGTTTTTTTCCCCTCCTCAATCTACACACAATACCCCATAATGACATTACAATAACCCATAATGACATCACAATACCCCATAATGAAAAGTTTTGGGACACTGTAAAGTCCATGGAGAACAAGAGCACCTCCTCTCAGCTGCCCACTGCACTGAGGCTAGGTAACACGGTCACCACTGATAAATCCATGATAATCTAAAATTTCAATAAGCATTTCTCTACGGCTGGCCATGCCTTCCTCCTGGCTACTCCAACCCCGGCCAACAGCTCCGCACCCACTGCAGTTACTCGCCCTAGCCTCCCCAGCGTCTCCTTCACCCATATCCAAACGGCAGATGTTCTGAAAGAGCTGCAAAACCTGGACCAGTACAAATCAACTGGGCTAGACAATCTGCAAATCAAAGGAGGCAAAAGGACCCTTCTATATATAGATCCCCTGTGTTGTTGATCCCTAGCTCTCCCCATCGCTCAAAGGCGTTATCAAGGTTAGTGGGGGCAGAGGAGGGATTCCTGGCCATAGGAAGCAGGAATGATATGGGTCTCAGGGCAAACTGGACGTTAATTAGCTTCCAGATACGGACTGTATAATAGGACTGTTACTATAAAGTGACATCTCCAAATTCACTGCGGGCCAAAATCACCGCGCCAATCGAGAAAGGGGTGGCAATTCTGAAGTTCTATACTAAACCAACTGGGGTTCTTATTTTCAAGCTGCATCCATTTCATGAACCCATCTCCAATATTACATTTCTGTAGGACCTTAAATAGATTGGACCTCTCAAATTGGTCAAAGGCCTTTTTGGCGTCGAGATAATTATATATAATAATACTTATTTTCCACCATAATTTGCTAATAAATTCATTAAAAATCCTACAATGTGATTTTCTGGATTTTTTTTCTCATTTTGTCTGTCATAGTTGAAGTGTACCTATGATGAAAATTACAGGCCTCTCTCATCTTTTTAAGTGGGAGAACTTGCACAATTGGTGGCTGACTAAATACTTTTTTGCCCCACTGTATAACGGCAAGGTCCACGTTGGGTAACCTCTGAGAATAAATCATGTTGAAGAGACGCTTGAGATTAAAGAATTAGTTTCTGCTAGCGTGGGTCTGAATACTCTCCAATTTATATATATATATATAATATACAGTGCCTTGCGAAAGTATTCGGCCCCCTTGAACTTTGCGACCTTTTGCCACATTTCAGGTTTCAAACATAAAGATATAAAACTGTATTTTTTTGTGAAGAATCAACAACAAGTGGGACACAATCATGAAGTGGAACGACATTTATTGGATATTTTAAACTTTTTTAACAAATCAAAAACTGAACAATTGGGCGTGCAAAATTATTCAGCCCCCTTAAGTTAATACTTTGTAGCGCCACCTTTTGCTGCGATTACAGCTGTAAGTCGCTTGGGGTATGTCTCTATCAGTTTTGCACATCGAGAGACTGAAATTTTTCCCCATTCTTCCTTGCAAAACAGCTCGAGCTCAGTGAGGTTGGATGGAGAGCATTTGTGAACAGCAGTTTTCAGTTCTTTCCACAGATTCTCGATTGGATTCAGGTCTGGACTTTGACTTGGCCATTCTAACACCTGGATATGTTTATTTTTGAACCATTCCATTGTAGATGTTGCTTTATGTTTTGGATCATTGTCTTGTTGGAAGACAAATCTCCGTCCCAGTCTCAGGTCTTTTGCAGACTCCATCAGGTTTTCTTCCAGAATGGTCCTGTATTTGGCTCCATCCATCTTCCCATCAATTTTAACCATCTTCCCTGTCCCTGCTGAAGAAAAGCAGGCCCAAACCATGATGCTGCCACCACCATGTTTGACAGTGGGGATGGTGTGTTCAGCTGTGTTGCTTTTACGCCAAACATAACGTTTTGCATTGTTGCCAAAAAGTTCAAATTTGGTTTCATCTGACCAGAGCACCTGCTTCAACATGTTTGGTGTGTCTCCCAGGTGGCTTGTGGCAAACTTTAAACAACACTTTTTATGGATATCTTTAAGAAATGGCTTTCTTCTTGCCACTCTTCCATAAAGGCCAGATTTGTGCAATATACGACTGATTGTTGTCCTATGGACAGAGTCTCCCACCTCAGCTGTAGATCTCTGCAGTTCATCCAGAGTGATCATGGGCCTCTTGGCTGCATCTCTGATCAGTCTTCTCCTTGTATGAGCTGAAAGTTTAGAGGGACGGCCAGGTCTTGGTAGATTTGCAGTGGTCTGATACTCCTTCCATTTCAATATTATCGCTTGCACAGTGCTCCTTGGGATGTTTAAAGCTTGGGAAATCTTTTTGTATCCAAATCCAGCTTTAAACTTCTTCACAACAGTATCTTGGACCTGCCTGGTGTGTTCCTTGTTCTTCATGATGCTCTCTGCGCCTTTAACGGACCTCTGAGACTATCACAGTGTAGTTGCATTTATACAGAGACTTGATTACACACAGGTGGATTGTATTTATCATCATTAGTCATTTAGGTCAACATTGGATCATTCAGAGATCCTCACTGAACTTCTGGAGAGAGTTTGCTGCACTGAAAGTAAAGGGGCTGAATAATTTAGCACGCCCAATTTTTCAGTTTTTGATTTGTTAAAAAAGTTTGAAATATTCAATAAATGTCGTTCCACTTCATGATTGTGTCCCACTTGCTGTTGATTCTTCACAAAAAAATACAGTTTTATATCTTTATGTTTGAAGCCTGAACTGTGGCAAAAGGTCGCAAAGTTCAAGGGGGCCGAATACTTTCGCAAGGCACTGTATATATATATATTTAACTCCACGTGTTAGAAACACCTTTGGCAGCGATTACAGCTGTGAGTCTTCTTGGGTACGTCTCTAAGAGCTCTGCAATGTTTGCCCATTATTATTATTATTAAATCAAATTATTATTTTTTAACTTCTTTCAAATAAGGAGGCAGTTACTCTCTTTTTTTATTGACTTGTTTATTGTTTACTCCATGTGTAACTCTGTGTTGTCTGTTCACACTGCTATGCCTTATCTTGGCCAGGTCGCAGTTGCAAATGAGAACTTGTTCTCAACTAGCCTACCTGGTTAAATAAAGGTGTTCTCAACTAGCCTACCTGGTTAAATAAAGGTGTTCTCAACTATTCTACCTGGTTAAATAAAGGTGTTCTCAACTAGCCTACCTGGTTAAATAAAGGTGTTCTGAACTAGCCTACCTGGTTAAATAAAGGTGTTCTGAACTAGCCTACCTGGTTAAATAAAGGTGTTCTGAACTAGCCTACCTGGTTAAATAAAGGTGTTCTGAACTAGCCTACCTGGTTAAATAAAGGTGTTCTGAACTAGCCTACCTGGTTAAATAAAGGTGTTCTGAACTAGCCTACCTGGCTAAATAAAGGTGAAATAAAAAATAAATAAAAAAACCTCTCTGATGTGTTGTTGGATTCGCCCAAAACATAAGGCAGTGCTCTACGTTAATGACCTTTTTGTCCGGGACAAGTTAAAAACAACAACATCTAACTAGTCGGACAAGAAGATTATAGATTTAAGTAAAATGAATCACACTCGCATCACAATTACTCTGATCAGAATTGTACCTGAAAGGCCACCATTGGAATCATTTTCAAATGTAATTTGACATTTAATGAAAAAATCCTACATGCATATTGGCTACAGCCTCATTTCCAAATTGATGCTGACATGAGGGAGTGGAAGAACATTTTGCCAAACTTTATTGAGACTTTTAATGACATAAATATAGGCTAAACACCAGACATGATTGACACACATAATGAAGGATAATTAACGTCTAGAGGCATAAGTCTGTCTGAGTTTTTGGACACTCCTTCAAATGAGTGGATTCGGCTATTTCAGCCACACCCGTTGCAGACAGTTGTATAAAAATCGAGCACGCAGCCATGCAATCTCCATAGACAAACATTGACAGTAGAATGACCTTACTGAAGAGCTCAGTGACTTTCAACGTGGCACCGTCATAGGATGCCACCTTTCCATCAAGTCCCTTTGTAAAATGTCTGCCCTGCTAGAGCTGCCCCCAGTCAACTGTAAGTGCTGTTATTGTGAAGTGGAAATGTCTAGGAGCAACAACGGCTCAGCCCCAAAGTGGTAGGCCACACAAGCTCACAGAACGGGACCACAGAATGCTGAAGTGCGCTGTGCTTAAAAATCGTCTGTCCTCGGTTTCAACACTCCCTTCCCGAGTTCCAAACTGCCTCTGGTAGCAACGTCCGTACAATAATTGTTCGTCGGGAGCTTAATGAAATGGGTTTTCGATGGCCGCACACAAGCCTAAGATCACCATACGCAATGCCAAGCGTCGGCTGGAGTGATGTAAAGTTTGCCGCCATTGGAATCTGGAGCAGTGGAAACTCATTCTCTGGTGACGAATCACGCTTCACCATCTGGCAGTCCGACGGACTAATCTGGGTTTGGGGGGTGCCAGGAGGACGGAACCTGCCAGAATGCATCGTGCCAACTGTAAAGTTTAGAGGAGGAGGGATACTGGTCTGGGGCTGTTTTTCATGGTTCATGCCCCTTATAGTTCCATTGAAGAGAAATCTTAACGCCACAGCATACAATGACATTCTAGATGATTCTGTGCTTCCAACTTGATTTTGGAATGAGATGTTCGATGAGCAGGCGTTCACTTACTTTGGTCAGGCTATATCCTATAATTTGATGACATCAATACATTCCATACAATAGTAGTCCATATATAGTACAGCAATTTGTTCAATTCGAGGCTCGTGTGAAAGTGAAACCGTTATTGAGCGGGAGCTTGCCGTTCGTCGTTTCACAGCCCTCGATGAGCCATTGTTTTGTTTGCGATCATTAGGGAAACGAATAGTAAACGTACAATCTCCATTCACTATCGCACAACAGGTTTTTTTTTATTTTTATTTTTAAATGTAACCTTAATTTAACTAGGCAAGTCACTTAAGAACAAATTCTTATTTACAATGACAGCCTACCCTGGCCCAATTGTGCGCCGCCCTATGGGACTAACAATCACGGCCGGATGTGATACAGCCTGGATTCGAACCAGGGACTGTAGGGACGCCTCTGACACTGAGATGCAGTGCCACTCGGAAGCGCCAGGTTGTTGTTACCATCAAGGTGTTCCCCAATACGATCGAAGTAATAGACGGACGGCACCCACGTCGTCATAAAATGCTATGCACCTGTCAGCAACGGGTGTAACTGAAATACCTGCATCCACTCATTTGTAGGGATGTCCACATACTTTTGTGTGTGTGTGTATATATATATATATTTATAGTATTTATTTATCACAGTGCAGGTGCATTTATACGGAGACTTGATTACACACAGGTGGATTGTATTTATCATCATTAGTCATTTAGGTCAACATTGGATCATTCAGAGATCCTCACTGAACTTCTGGAGAGAGTTTGCTGCACTGAAAGTAAAGGGGCTGAATAATTTTGCACGCCCAATTTTTCAGTTTTTGATTTGTTAAAAAAAATTGAAATATCCAAATATATGTCGTTCCACTTCATGATTGTGTCCCACTTGTTGTTGATTCTTCACAAAAAAATACAGTTTTATATCTTTATGTTTGAAGCCTGAAATGTGGCAAAAGGTCGCAAAGTTCAAAGGGGCCGAATACTTTCGCAAGGCACTGTAGTTACTGCACAAGCAGCAGCTACCCTTCCCGGGTCCACACAAAACTGACAAATACATGACAAAGTACAGAACCGTAATGGACAACATAAGATATTACATAAAAACATTAAATAAGAGTTGTATATATATGAAAGACAGCAGAAATAGTATTTATACACTTCATATACACTACAGTTAAATTAGATCTTTAGAGGAGAGGCACTGTGATGCAATGTTTTTTAAAACATACATACATACATACATACAGTGGGGCAAAACAGTATTTAGTCAGCCACCAATTGTGCAAGTTCTCCCACTTAAAAAGATGAGAGAGGCCTGTAATTTTCATCATAGGTACACTTCAACTATGACAGACAAAATGAGAAGAAAAAAAATCCCAGAAAATCACATTGTAGGATTTTTAATGAATGTATTTGCAAATTCTGCTGGAAAATAAGTTTTTGGTCAATAACAATTTTATCTCAATACTTTGTTATATACCCTTCGTTTGCAATGACAGAGGTCTTGTCCATTTTTTAAATCAATTACATTTTAAAAATGTCTTCTGCTTTAATGCCTGGGTCAGGATTTAGGCCTAATGGAAACACTCATGTACAGTCTACTGAATCACTAATGTACAGTCTACTGAATCTCTAATGTACAGTCTACTGAAACACTCATGTACAGTCTACTGAATTACTAATGTACAGTCTACTGAAACACTCATGTACAGTCTACTGAATCACTAATGTACAGTCTACTGAATCACTAATGTACAGTCTACTGAATCACTAATGTACAGTCTACTGAATCTCTAATATACAGTCTACTGAATCACTAATGTACAGTCTACTGAATCACTAATGTACAGTCTACTGAATCACTAATGTACAGTCTACTGAATCACTAATGTACAGTCTACTGAATCACTAATGTACAGTCTACTGAATCACTAATGTACAGTCTACTGAATCACTAATGTACAGTCTACTGAATCACTCATGTACAGTCTACTGAATCACTCATGTACAGTCTACTGAATCACTAATGTACAGTCTACTGAATCTCTAATGTACAGTCTACTGAATCTCTAATATACAGTCTACTGAATCACTAATATACAGTCTACTGAATCACTAATGTACAGTCTACTGAAACACTAATGTACAGTCTACTGAATCACTAATGTACAGTCTACTGAATCACTCATGTACAGTCTACTGAATCACTAATATACAGTCTACTGAATCACTAATGTACAGTCTACTGAATCACTAATGTACAGTCTACTGAATCACTCATGTACAGTCTACTGAATCACTAATGTACAGTCTACTGAATCACTAATGTACAGTCTACTGAATCACTCATGTACAGTCTACTGAATCACTAATGTACAGTCTACTGAATTACTAATGTACAGTCTACTGAATCACTAATGTACAGTCTACTGAATCACTAATGTACAGTCTACTGAATCTCTAATGTACAGTCTACTGAATCACTAATGTACAGTCTACTGAATCTCTAATATACAGTCTACTGAAACACTAATGTACAGTCTACTGAATCACTAATGTACAGTCTACTGAATCACTAATGTACAGTCTACTGAATCACTAATGTACAGTCTACTGAATCACTCATGTACAGTCTACTGAATCTCTAATATACAGTCTACTGAATCACTAATGTACAGTCTACTGAATCACTAATGTACAGTCTACTGAATCACTAATGTACAGTCTACTGAATCACTAATGTACAGTCTACTGAATCACTAATGTACAGTCTACTGAATCTCTAATGTACAGTCTACTGAATCACGAATGTACAGTCTACTGAATCACGAATGTACAGTCTACTGAATCACTAATGTACAGTCTACTGAATCACTCATGTACAGTCTACTGAATCACTCATGTACAGTCTACTGAATCACTAATGTACAGTCTACTGAATCTCTAATGTACAGTCTACTGAATCTCTAATATACAGTCTACTGAATCACTAATATACAGTCTACTGAATCACTAATGTACAGTCTACTGAAACACTAATGTACAGTCTACTGAATCACTAATGTACAGTCTACTGAATCACTAATATACAGTCTACTGAATCACTAATGTACAGTCTACTGAATCACTAATGTACAGTCTACTGAATCACTCATGTACAGTCTACTGAATCACTAATGTACAGTCTACTGAATCACTAATGTACAGTCTACTGAATCACTCATGTACAGTCTACTGAATCACTAATGTACAGTCTACTGAATCACTAATGTACAGTCTACTGAATCACTCATGTACAGTCTACTGAATCACTAATGTACAGTCTACTGAATTACTAATGTACAGTCTACTGAATCACTAATGTACAGTCTACTGAATCACTAATGTACAGTCTACTGAATCTCTAATGTACAGTCTACTGAATCACTAATGTACAGTCTACTGAATCACTAATGTACAGTCTACTGAATCACTCATGTACAGTCTACTGAATGTCTTCTGAAGTAGACAGCCATTGCGTGTCGCTTTGTGTCTGATCTCCCGCAGTTATTTTTTATAGTCTTCAACTGGACCAAACAAGTCAGGACTGTCGCATGGTCCCGTTCCTTTCCTTATGATCTCTAGCTGTCACTCAAACCCTAACCCAGATCTACCAGGGGGGGGGGGGGGTTCTAACTGTAAATGGGTATCGAGGCAATGGACGGGGAGCCACCCAACATTTTAAAACACTTCTATTTTGACCCAGAGTGTCTGTCTGTAGCTTGCTATAGTCGTTTGTAAGTAGAATAGGAATTGACAGTCAGGTGTCTGCGTGAAATGCATCGTGTTGTATGAATGGCTGTAGCGTATGCAGTTCTGTATGTAGAATATACATATAGATATCTGTATGAAAAGTCACTGTTGTAAGTCAGTCTGGACAAGAGCGTCTGCTGAGGGACTAAAATGTAAATATGGACAGAAGCTGTCAAGATCAATTTGGAATATTTTGTATGGACCATATTATAATCTAGTTATTTAAGTTGAGTGAATGTATCTATAGTAGTAGAATGAATGTATCTATAGTAGTAGTAGAATGAATGTATCTATAGTAGCAGTAGAATGAATGTATCTATAGTAGTAGTAGTAGTAGTAGAATGAATGTATCTATTGTTGTAGTAGTAGTAGTAGTAGAATGAATGTATCTATTGTTGTAGTAGTAGTAGAATGAATGTATCTATTGTTGTAGTAGTAGTAGTAGAATGAATGTATCTATTGTTGTAGTAGTAGTAGTAGTAGAATGAATGTATCTATAGTAGTAGTAGAATGAATATATCTATAGTAGTAGAATTATGAATCGATAGAAGCTGTCGGTGTCTATTTATAGTCTTAGTCTATAATCCGTCGCCCTCTGGCATTAGTCCTTTTTAATGTTGTAAATTTAGTGTAGACTTGTGGCTTTGCTGTCTCTGCCGCTCCCAGAGGCTCACATGCCTTCATGGTGATGCAAATCCAACCGAAAGGGCCGGGTCAAGGTGATGTCACTGTTACCCCCAGCCACAGGCCCAGCCACAGGCCCAGCCACAGGCCCAGCCACAGTGAAGCCACAGGCCCAGCCACAGTGAAGCCACAGGCCCAGCCACAGAGAAGCCACAGGCCCAGCCACAGGCCAAGCCACAGGCCAAGCCACAGGCCCAGCCACAGGCCCAGCCACAGGCCAAGCCACAGGCCAAGCCACAGGCCCAGCCACAGGCCCAGCCACAGGCCCAGCCACCGAGAAGCCACCATGACTTCCCCTCCTGAGACTCATGTGATTCGCCGCTGGCAGGAAGTTCTGTGCTGGACTGGTTGGAGATGCCAGTGAAAGAGCAGAGGTTGGAGGGTGGGCAGGGAGTGTGGAGTGTGGGGTGGGGTGGGGTGGGTAGGATAGGAAGGGCCAGGGGTAGGTAGGGTAGGGCTGAGGGTACACTGGGCAGCGCAGGCTTGACTGTCTGTTCCCAGTACTGCTGGCTTTATTATGTGTTCCCAATACTGCTGACTACAGTACCCACCTTACCACTTACCAACCACCAATGTTTTGCTTTGTTTCATACTCTGCTGTAAGCCCTAGCCTATCTACTTACCTACTTATTTTGTACTCTGCTATAAAGCCTTTCTACTTACCTACTTATTTTGTACTCTGCTATAAGGCCTAGCCTTTCTAATTACCTACTTATTTTGTACTCTGCTATAAGGCCTAGCCTTTCTACTTACCTACTTATTTTGTACTCTGCTATAAGGCCTAGCCTTTCTACCTACCTACTTATTTTGTACTCTGCTGTAAGGCCTAGTCTACCTACTTGTTTTAATCTCTGCTGTAAACCCTAGTCTACCTACTTGTTTTAATCTCTGCTGTAAACCCTAGTCTACCTACTTGTTTTAATCTCTGCTGTAAACCCTAGTCTACCTACTTATTTTAATCTCTCCACCCCCAGCTTCCACCCCCAGCTTCCACCCCCAGCTTCTCCACCCCCAGCTTCAGCTTCTCCACCCCCAGCTTCTCCACCCCCAGCTTCTCCACCCCCAGCTTCTCCACCCACAGCTTCTCCACCCACAGCTTCTCCACCCACAGCTTCTCCACCCCCAGCTTCTCCACCCCCAGCTTCTCCACCCCCAGCTTCTCCACCCCCAGCTTGTCCACCCCCAGCTTGTCCACCCCCAGCTTGTCCACCCCCAGCTTCCACCCCCAGCTTCTCCACCCCCAGCTTGTCCACCCCCAGCTTCTCCACCCCCAGCTTCTCCACCCCCAGCTTCTCCACCCCCAGCTTCTCCACCCACAGCTTCTCCACCCACAGCTTCTCCACCCACAGCTTCTCCACCCACAGCTTCTCCACCCCCAGCTTCTCCACCCCCAGCTACCAAAATACATTTCTGCCACTGACTGAGTTAGGTGTTTAAATGGGCCACCTATTGTTCAACTTAATATCCATCAGTAGCCACCTTCCCACCAACAGGTTTTGTCTGGTGTACACTGATAGGTTGTGATTAGGCTGCTTACTGAAGGACTGGCACAGCACAGGTCCGTTAACATTAGGGGTTGAAGCCTAGGGCTCACAAATCCTACAACTGATACTGTGGCAATAACAAGTGTATCATTGTCCAGCTGCTCTGCTCTGTATTGGATGCTCTTTGCAATACATTTTATTATATTTGTCTAATGTTTTTGCCTCTGGGTTGTAAAACTGGTATATCAGCCATAGCAGCATCAAAGAAAAACGTATTCTGTTTTGGTGAAGTAGGTCTACTTCCTGATTTTTCTCACGATGAAAGTAGATTATTTGGAGAGCTTGTGTTGTTGTGAGGTGTAGTCTAAATGTTCTGTGTTGTTGTGAGGTGTAGTCTACATGTTGTGTGTTGTTGTGAGGTGTAGTCTAAATGTTCTGTGTTGTTGTGAGGTGTAGTCTACATGTTGTGTGTTGTTGTGAGGTGTAGCCTACATGTTCTGTATTGTTGTGAGGTGTAGCCTACATGTTCTGTATTGTTGTGAGGTGTAGCCTACATGTTCTGTGTTGTTGTGAGGTGTAGCCTACATGTTCTGTATTGTTGTCAGGTGTAGCCTACATGTTGTGAGGTGTAGCCTACATGTTGTGAGGTGTAGCCTACATGTTGTGAGGTGTAGCCTACATGTTGTGAGGTGTAGCCTACATGTTCTGTGTTGTTGTGAGGTGTAGCCTACATGTTCTGTATTGTTGTGAGGTGTAGCCTACATGTTGTGAGGTGTAGCCTACATGTTGTGAGGTGTAGCCTACATGTTCTGTGTTGTTGTGAGGTGTAGCCTACATGTTGTGAGGTGTAGCCTACATGTTCTGTGTTTTTGTGAGGTGTAGCCTATATGTTCTGTGTTGTTGTGAGGTGTAGCCTACATGTTGTTGTGAGGTGTAGCCTACATGTTGTGTGTTGTTGTGAGGTGTAGCCTACATGTTATGTGTGTTGTTGTGAGGTGTAGCCTACATGTTGTTGTGAGGTGTAGCCTACATGTTGTTGTGAGGTGTAGCCTACATGTTGTGTTTGTTGTTGTGAGGTGTACCCTACATGTTGTTGTGAGGTGTAGCCTACGAGTTGTGTGTTGTTGTGAGATGTAGCCTACATGTTGTTGTGAGGTGTAGCCTACATGTTCTGTGTGTTGTTGTGAGGTGTAGCCTACATGTTATTGTGAGGTGTAGCCTACATGTTGTGTGTTGTTGTGAGGTGTAGCCTACATGTTCTGTGTGTTGTTGTGAGGTGTAGCCTACATGTTCTGTGTTGTTGTGAGGTGTAGCCGACATGTTGTGTGTTGTTGTGAGGTGTAGCCTACATGTTCTGTGTGTTGTTGTGAGGTGTAGCCTACATGTTCTGTGTTGTTGTGAGGCGTAGCCTACATGTCCTGTGTTGTTGTGAGGTCTAGCCTACATGTTATTGTGAGGTGTAGCCTACATGTTGTGTGTTGTTGTGAGGTGTAGCCTACATGTTCTGTGTGTTGTTGTGAGGTGTAGCCTACATGTTCTGTGTTGTTGTGAGGTGTAGCCGACATGTTGTGTGTTGTTGTGAGGTGTAGCCTACATGTTCTGTGTGTTGTTGTGAGGTGTAGCCTACATGTTCTGTGTTGTTGTGAGGCGTAGCCTACATGTCCTGTGTTGTTGTGAGGTGTAGCCTACATGTTGTTGTGAGGTGTAGCCTACATGTTCTGTGTTGTTGTGAGGTGTAGCCTACATGTTCTGTGTTGTTGTGAGGTGTAGCCTACATGTTGTGAGGTGTAGCCTACATGTTGTTGTGAGGTGTAGCCTACATGTTGTTGTGAGGTGTAGCCTACATGTTCTGTGTTGTTGTGAGGTGTAGCCAACATGTTCTGTGTTGTTGTGAGGTGTAGTCTACATGTCGTTGTGAGGTGTAGTCTACATGTTCTGTGTGTTGTTGTGAGGTGTAGTCTACATGTTGTTGTGAGGTGTAGCCTACATGTTCTGTGTGTTGTTGTGAGGTGTAGTCTACATGTTGTTGTGAGGTGTAGCCTACATGTTGTTGTGAGGTGTAGCCTACATGTTGTTGTGAGGTGTAGCCTACATGTTGTTGTGAGGTGTAGCCTACATGTTTTGTGTGTTGTTGTGAGGTGTAGCCTACATGTTCTGTGTTGTTGTGAGGTGTAGCCTACATGTTGTTGTGAGGTGTAGCCTACATGTTGTTGTGATGTGTAGCCTACATGTTGTTGTGATGTGTAGCCTACATGTTCTGTGTTGTTGTGAGGTGTAGTCTACATGTTGTTGTGAGGTGTAGCCTACATGTTGTTGTGAGGTGTAGCCTACATGTTGTTGTGAGGTGTAGTCTACATGTTGTGTGTGTTGTTGTGAGGTGTAGCCTACATGTTATGTGTGTTGTTGTGAGGTGTAGCCTACATGTTGTTGTGAGGTGTAGTCTACATGTTGTTGTGAGGTGTAGCCTACATGTTCTGTGTGTTGTTGTGAGGTGTAGTCTACATGTTGTTGTGAGGTGTAGCCTACATGTTGTTGTGAGGTGTAGCCTACATGATGTTGTGAGGTGTAGCCTACATGTTGTTGTGAGGTGTAGCCTACATGTTGTTGTGAGGTGTAGCCTACATGTTGTTGTGAGGTGTAGCCTACATGTTGTTGTGAGGTGTAGCCTACATGTTGTTGTGAGGTGTAGCCTACATGTTGTGTGTGTTGTTGTGAGGTGTAGCCTACATGTTCTGTGTTGTTGTGAGGTGTAGTCTACATGTTGTTGTGAGGTGTAGCCTACATGTTGTTGTGAGGTGTAGCCTACATGATGTTGTGAGGTGTAGCCTACATGTTGTTGTGAGGTGTAGCCTACATGTTGTTGTGAGGTGTAGCCTACATGTTGTTGTGAGGTGTAGCCTACATGTTGTTGTGAGGTGTAGCCTACATGTTGTTGTGAGGTGTAGCCTACATGTTGTGTGTGTTGTTGTGAGGTGTAGCCTACATGTTCTGTGTTGTTGTGAGGTGTAGCCTACATGTTGTTGTGAGGTGTAGCCTACATGTTGTTGTGAGGTGTAGCCTACACGTTGTTGTGAGGTGTAGCCTACATGTTGTTGTGAGGTGTAGCCTACACGTTGTTGTGAGGTGTAGCCTACATGTTCTGTGTGTTCCATGTCAGATTAATAATCCAGTGAGTCAGGTGAGCTGAGTGTCTCTCTGTTACATGGAAAAGGAGCCTGATTGGCTTTCGGCAGATTAAACCTATAGATACATGCATCCAACCTTTTTCCATAAATGTTTCACTGGCAGCCTATGTTGTCATGTCAAGGTTCGGTCCCAGATCCCTGACTCTCCTCTGAGCCCTGTGTCCCCCCCCCCCCGACTCTCCTCTGAGCCCACAGGCAGGCCTGTGGTGGTTGAGAGATGCTGGTACTCATGTTTGTTTGTCTGGTCTTCAAGGTTGACAATGAGGGCAGGCCTGTGGTGGTTGAGAGATGCTGGTACTCATGTTTGTTTGTCTGGTCTTCAAGGTTGACAATGAGGGCAGGCCTGTGGTGGTTGAGAGATGCTGGTACTCATGTTTGTTTGTCTGGTCTTCAAGGTTGACAATGAGGGCAGGCCTGTGGTGGTTGAGAGATGCTGGTACTCATGTTTGTTTGTCTCTCACTCTCTGTAAGAGAGTGTCAGACTGACTGTTAGGTGTGTGAGAGTGGGGACTGTGTGTGTGCTGACATGGACCAGGCTAATGTAATGAAGTGTCAACAGGACAGGGTAGCCAGGCAGAGCAGTGAGCTCTGCAGATGGCAGATGGCTAGCTACCATTTAGCCTAAACACAGACAGATACACATCTCTCTCTGGCATCCACCCACCATTAGCCAATCCCTAGAGAGCATGGGAGGAGGAAGTAACCTGCCGTGTTGTGGTTCTGATTCCTCATGCTGATGTCTGTGTCAACTCAGCTCATCCTAATTGATTTACCTGCTTAAATAATGGTTAGCCCTAAATCAGTAGAACTTCTGCCTGACGTTCGTTCTCTCTCTCTCTCTCTCTCTCTCTGTCTCTCTGTCTCTCTGTCTCTCTGTCTCTCTCTCTCTCTCTCTCTCTCTCTCTCTCTCTCTCTCTCTCTCTCTGTGTTCCCTCTCTCTTTCCTTCCATCTCTCAGGTGACTGGTGAAGGTGTGACATCCTCGCTCAGTGCTATTCATCGAGGAGCTGAGATCTAATTGATCTGTTTGGTTGCGGCCGACGGGCTGGCTCCTCCCCCTCCCGGCAGCAGCGTGCGCCCCCCAGCCCGCGCCCTGCGCCCCCCAGCCCGCGCCCCTGCCACCCCCACCAGGTCCTCTAACGCCATGTGCCTCTCCCACACCATGGAAGGAGCATCAGGGAAGAACGGAGCGAGCCAGGCAGGGCTAGGGCTGGGGGGCCAGGCAGGGCTAGGGCTGGGGGGCCAGGCAGGGCTAGGGCTGGGGGGCCAGGCAGGGCTAGGGCTTGGGGCACTGGGCCAGGGCCAGGCAGGGTTAGGACTGGTGGGCCAGGCAGGGTTAGGACTGGTGGGCCAGGCAGGGTTAGGGCTGGGGGGCCAGGCAGGGTTAGGGCTGGGGGGCCAGGCAGGGTTAGGGCTGGGGGGCCAGGCAGGGTTAGGGCTGGGGTTTGGGACAGGCCTGGGGCTGGGGGGCAGGCGGTGTGGAGGGGTGCCTCTAGAACCCTTCGTACACCAGGTGGGAGGACACACCAGTATGATGCGCTACGACGACCACACGGTGTGTAAACCACTCATCACCCGGGAGCAGCGCTTCTACGAGTCCCTGCCGCCTGAGATGAAGGAGTTCACAGCAGAGTACAAAGGTAAGAGTTAAACCTTGACCTCTAATCTTGTGACCCTAACCGCTAACCTTAACCTTTTATGAGTCCCTGCCTGAGATGAAGGAATTTAAACCAGAGGACAAAGGTGTGAGAGGGGTGTCTACCAGGTTTGGGCTGTACCCTAATGATTCTGTACTTGTACAATCGCCTGATATACGATCTTATCGCCCATAGCAGCCAACTAAAAATGTATTTAAAACAATCACAAAAACGTTTAGACCGTGAGCTCAGTTCCAGGAAGGAATTATGACATATATTTTGAAGCCAAATCTTTTCTTGGAGCTGTGGCAGGAAAGAGTGTGTCTGTGTGTGCCGATGTGTGCAGAATAGAGCAAGTGACAGTGAAGGAGACTCGCTGGCTGTGCGTTGTGTGCCGGGGTTGGATAAATCATCAAGGGCCTGGCTATAGACCACGCAATTCTGCTGTCCCCAGAACAGGATCCTTATTTCAATAATAAACATTTTCACCTCATCTTCCTGTTTCATTAGGTCTAGGATTCTATGTGTTGTAGGTATGCTGTACAATAATATTCTAACATAACCTTCATTTCTTCTTTTTTGATTTATCGTTCGATTTTTCCATCTTGAATTTGTTTTGCTCAATTATACTTTGTTGTTGCCTGTAATATTTGTCATTTAAAACAAAGCTGTGTGTCTATAGATGCTGACGTTAGAGCCTCATAACTTTTATTTGCCCTAATACTTTTATGACATTTCAATTTGTAGGATTTCTGCTGTTTGGTTCACAACGGCAAGGAGGAGGGAAGCATTTGTTCTATTAGACTAAGCTTTGTTCAACTCTGTTCAAACTTACTCATTAGATGTTTCTGTCTTGCTATTGTTTGTTCTCTCTCTCGCTCTCTCTCGCTCTCTCTCTCTCTCTCTCTCGAAAACTTTCTGAGATAAAGAGCTCAGCGGGAGTAAGTCAGGATGCGTAAAACTGAAGTCACATTCATATCAAATGGAAAGACACGAGAACATTAGGCTTTTAAAAATAATTAGATGCCAGAGTTTCCGTTATAAAGAAAATGCTAAAGCTGTATGGCCCATGCAGATCATTCAACACCATATTCAGGTATATGGCCCATGCAGATCATTCAACAACATATTCAGGTATATGGCCCATGCAGATCATTCAACACCATATTCAGGTATATGGCCCATGCAGATCATTTAACAACATATTCAGCTGTATGGCCCATGCAGATCATTCAACACCATATTCAGGTATATGGCCCATGCAGATCATTCAACAACATATTCAGGTATATGGCCCATGCAGATCATTCAACACCATATTCAGGTATATGGCCCATGCAGATCATTCAACACCATATTCAGGTATATGGCCCATGCAGATCATTCAACAACATATTCAGGTATATGGCCCATGCAGATCATTTAACAACATATTCAGCTGTATGGCCCATGCAGATCATTCAACACCATATTCAGGTATATGGCCCATGCAGATCATTCAACACCATATTCAGGTATATGGCCCACGCAGATCATTCAACAACATATTCAGCCGTATGGCCCATGCAGATCATTCAACGACATATTCAGCCGTATGGCCCATGCAGATCATTCAACGACATATTCAGCCATATGGCCCATGCAGATCATTCAACGACATATTCAACTGTATGGCCCATGCAGATCATTCAACGACATATTCAGCTGTATGGCCCATGCAGATCATTCAACGACATATTCAGCTGTATGGCCCATGCAGATCATTCAACAACATATTCAGGTATATGGCCCATGCAGATCATGCAACAACATATTCAGCTGTATGGCCCATGCAGATCATTCAACACCATATTCAGGTATATGGCCCATGCAGATCATTCAACACCATATTCAGCTATATGGCTCATGCAGATCATTCAACACCATATTCAGCCATATGGCCCATGCAGATCATCATATGGCCCATAACTCTGGGTCTGCCATTCCTGTGGCGGTCCTCATAAGAGCCAGTTTCATTTTAGTGCTCGATGGTTTTTGCGACTGCACTTGAACAAACTTTCAAAGTTCTTTAAATTTGAGCTGTTCTTGCCATAATATGGACTTGGTCTTTAACCAAATAGGGATTTCTTCTGTATACCAAACCTACCCTGTCACAACACAACTGATTGGCTCAAACACATGAAGACATTTTTATGGAAATAAAATCCGCAAATTAACTTTGAACAAGAGACGCATGTTAATTGAAATGCATTCCAGGTGACTACCTCATGAAGCTGGTTGAGGGAATGCCGAGAGTGTGCAAAGCTGTCATCAGGGAAAAGGGTGACTATACTTTGAAGATTCTAAAATATATTTGATTTGTTTAACACTTTCTTTGGTTACTACATCAGTTTTATTGTTGTTGTTGTTGTTATTATTATTATTATTATTATTATTATTATTATTATTATTATTATACAATGTAGAAAATATTTTTTTTAAAATAAGAGAAACCCTTGACTGGTACTGTATGACATTTGTTAGGTTATTGTGATCTGTAATAAAGCTCAACTACTGGAGATGATGCTCATCTGTCTATACCTGCTGAACTGGGTTTACAAAACATTTTGATTGTTCAGGTTCACCATCAGTAATAGTTTTGCTTCAAATGATCACTGTGTATATGGTAATTTTTAGATATAAAGGGTAAATAATTTCATGATGAGAACAGTAGTGGTAGTGGGGTGGTAGATGTCTAGTCTCCTTTATGGCTCTAATCTGATAGTGGTAGTGGGGTGGTAAATGTCTAGTCTCCTTTATGGCTCTAATCTGATAGTGGTAGTGGGGTGGTAGATGCATCGTCTCCTTTATGGCTCCAATCTGATAGTGGTAGTGGGGTGGTAGATGTCTAGTCTCCTTTATGGCTCTAATCTGATAGTGGTAGTGGGGTGGTAGATGCATCGTCTCCTTTATGGCTCCAATCTGATAGTGGTAGTGGGGTGGTAAATGTCTAGTCTCCTTTATGGCTCTAATCTGATAGTGGTAGTGGGGTGAAAGTTAATTTGTGGAATTTATTTCCATAAAAATGTCTTCATGTGTTTGAGCCAATCAGGGCTGACATTACAGGGAGTGCTCTCTCTCTTGACAGGGCTGACATTACAGGGAGTGTTCTCTCTCTCGACAGGGCTGACATTACAGGGAGTGTTCTGTCTCTTGACAGGGCTGACATTACAGGGAGTGTTTTCTCTCTCTCGACAGGGCTGGCATTACCGGGAGTGTTCTGTCTCTTGACAGGGCTGACATTACAGGGAGTGTTCTCTCTCTCGACAGGGCTGACATTACAGGGAGTGTTCTGTCTCTTGACAGGGCTGGCATTACAGGGAGTGTTCTCTCTTCACAGGGCTGACATTACAGGGAGTGTTCTCTCTTCACAGGGCTGACATTACAGGGAGTGTTCTCTCTCTCTCGACAGGGCTTACATTACAGGGAGTGTTCTCTCTCTCGAGACAGGGCTGACATTACAGGGAGTGTTTTCTCTTTCTCGACAGGGCTGGCATTACAGGGAGTGTTCTCTCTCTTGACAGGGCTGACATTACAGGGAGTGTTCTCCCTCTCGACAGGGCTGATACTACAGGGAGTGTTTTCTCTCTCGACAGGGCTGACATTACAGGGAGTGTTCTCTCGACAGGGCTGACATTACAGGGAGTGTTTTCTCTCTCTCAACAGGGCTGACATAGGGAGTGTTCTCTCTCTTGACAGGGCTGGCATTACAGGGAGTGTTCTCTCTCTCGACAGGGCTGACATTACAGGGAGTGTTCTCCCTCTCGACAGGGCTGATACTACAGGGAGTGTTTTCTCTCTCGACAGGGCTGACATTACAGGGAGTGTTCTCTTTCTCGACAGGGCTGACATTACAGGCAGTGTTTTCTCTCTCTCAACAGGGCTGACATAGGGAGTGTTCTCTCTCTTGACAGGGCTGGCATTTCAGGGAGTGTTCTCTCTCTCGACAGGGCTGACATTACAGGGAGTGTTCTCTCTTCACAGGGCTGACATTACAGGGAGTGTTCTCTCTCTCGACAGGGCTGACATTACAGGGAGTGTTCTCCCTCTCGACAGGGCTGACATTACAGGGAGTGTTCTCCCTCTCGACAGGGCTGATACTACAGGGAGTGTTTTCTCTCTCGACAGGGCTGACATTACAGGGATTGTTCTCTCGACAGGGCTGACATTACAGGGAGTGTTTTCTCTCTCTCAACAGGGCTGACATAGGGAGTGTTCTCTCTCTTGACAGGGCTGGCATTACAGAGAGTGTTCTCTCTCTCGACAGGGCTGACATTACAGGGAGTGTTCTCTCTCTCGACAGGGCTGACATTACAGGGAGTGTTCTCTCTCTTGACAGGGCTGACATTACAGGGAGTGTTCTCTCTCTCTTGACAGGGCTGACATTACAGGGAGTGTTCTCTCTCTCGACAGGGCTGGCATTACAGGGAGTGTTCTCTCTCTCTCGACAGGGCTGACATTACAGGGAGTGTTCTCTCTCTCTCGACAGGGCTGACATTACAGGGAGTTATCTCTCTCTCGACAGGGCTGACATTACAGGGAGTGTTCTCTCTCTCGACAGGGCTGATACTACAGGGAGTGCTCTCTCTCTCTCGACAGAGCTGGCATTACAGGGAGTGTTCTCTCTCTTGACAGGGCTGACATTACAGGGAGTGTTCTCTCTCTCGACAGGGCTGACATTACAGGGAGTGTTCTCTCTCTTGACAGGGCTGACATTACAGGGAGTGTTCTCTTTCTCGACAGGGCTGACATTACAGGGAGTGTTCTCTCTCTCTCGACAGGGCTGACATTACAGGGAGTGTTCTCTCTCTTGACAGGGCTGATACTACAGGGAGTGTTCTCTCTCTCTCGACAGGGCTGACATTACAGGGAGTGTTCTCTCTCTCTCGACAGGGCTGACATTACAGGGAGTTATCTCTCTCTCGACAGGGCTGACATTACAGGGAGTGTTCTCTCTCTCGACAGGGCTGATACTACAGGGAGTGCTCTCTCTCTCTCGACAGGGCTGGCATTACAGGGAGTGTTCTCTCTCTTGACAGGGCTGACATTACAGGGAGTGTTCTCTCTCTCGACAGGGCTGACATTACAGGGAGTGTTCTCTCTCTCGACAGGGCTGGCATTACAGGGAGTGTTCTCTCTCTCTCGACAGGGCTGACATTACAGGGAGTGTTCTCTCTCTCTCGACAGGGCTGACATTACAGGGAGTTATCTCTCTCTCGACAGGGCTGACATTACAGGGAGTGTTCTCTCTCTCGACAGGGCTGATACTACAGGGAGTGCTCTCTCTCTCTCGACAGGGCTGGCATTACAGGGAGTGTTCTCTCTCTTGACAGGGCTGACATTACAGGGAGTGTTCTCTCTCTTGACAGGGCTGACATTACAGGGAGTGTTCTCTTTCTCGACAGGGCTGACATTACAGGGAGTGTTCTCTCTCTCGACAGGGCTGGCATTACAGGGAGTGTTCTCTTTCTCGACAGGGCTGGCATTACAGGGAGTGTTCTCTTTCTCGACAGGGCTGACATTACAGGGAGTGTTCTCTCTCTCGACAGGGCTGGCATTACAGGGAGTGTTTTCTCTCTCTCGACAGGGCTGACATTACAGGGAGTGTTCTCTCTCTCGGCAGGGCTGACATTACAGGGAGTGTTCTCTCTCTCGACAGGGCTGACATTACAGGGAGTGTTCTCTCTCTCGGCAGGGCTGACATTACAGGGAGTGTTCTCTCTCTTGACAGGGCTGATACTACAGGGCGTGTGATGTGAGGATGTTATAACTATAATTATTAACCAGGTGGTTTGGGTCCTGAATGCCGATCGGCTGAAAGCTGTGGTATATCAGACATTATAAACTGGGTGGTTCGAGCCCTGAATGCTGATTGGTATATCAGACCGTATACCACAGGTATGACAAAACTTGCATTTGTTCTGCCCTAATTACATTGGTAACCAGTTTATAATAGCAATAGGGCACCTCTGAGGTTTGTGGAAAATGGCCAATATACCACGGCTAAGGGCGTTGCCTCATGCCTACAAACATCCCTTAGCCGTGGTATATTGGCCGTATTCCACACCCCCTCTGGCCTTATTGCTTAACTATAGCATTATACATTCATATTATTTTAGTTTTATTGAACCTTTATTTTAACAGGAGAAAAGTTATTGAAACCTAAGTCTCTTTTACAATCTGGCCCTCATACTAACATGGCCACCTAATAATCCTCTGTTTACAATCTGGCCCTCATACTAACCCTCATACTAACATGGCCACCTAATAATCCTCAGTTTACAATCTGGCCCTCATACTAACATGGCCACCTAATAATCCTCCGTTTACAATCTGGCCCTCATACTAACATGGCCACCTAATAATCCTCCGTTTACAATCTGGCCCTCATACTAACATGGCCACCTAATAATCCTCCGTTTACAATCTGGCCCTCATACTAACATGGCCACCTAATAATCCTCCGTTTACAATCTGGCCCTCATACTAACATGGCCACCTAATAATCCTCCGTTTACAATCTGGCCCTCATACTAACATGGCCACCTAATAATCCTCCGTTTACAATCTGGCCCTCATACTAACATGGCCACCTAATAATCCTCCGTTTACAATCTGGCCCTCATACTAACATGGCCACCTAATAATCCTCCGTTTACAATCTGGCCCTCATACTAACATGGCCACCTAATAATCCTCCGTTTACAATTGGCTCATTCGCCCACCTCCTCTCCCCTGTAACTATTCCCCAGGTCGTTGCTGTAAATGAGAATGTGTTCTCAGGCAATTTACCTGGTAAAATAAGGGTTAAATAAATACATATATAAAAATACAAATGTGCCCTGTATATACAACACAAATGTACACATTATGCCTAAATATACACTACCGTTCAAAAGTTTGGGGTCACTTTGAAAGAAAAGCTAATTAAATGGTACCTGCAAAACACCAGTCTCATCGTCAACAGTGAAGAGGCGACTCCGGGATGCTGACCGTCTAGGCAGAGTTCCTCTGTCCAGTCTCATCGTCAACAGTGAAGAGGCGACTCCGGGATGCTGACCGTCTAGGCAGAGTTCCTCTGTCCAGTCTCAACGTCAACAGTGAAGAGGCGACTCCGGGATGCTGACCGTCTAGGCAGAGTTCCTCTGTCCAGTCTCAACGTCAATAGTGAAGAGGAGACTTCGGGATGCTGACCGTCTAGGCAGAGTTCCTCTGTCCAGTCTCAACGTCAATAGTGAAGAGGAGACTTCGGGATGCTGACCGTCTAGGCAGAGTTCCTCTGTCCAGTCTCAACGTCAACAGTGAAGAGGCGACTCTGAGATGCTGACCGTCTAGGCAGAGTTCCTCTGTCCAGTCTCAACATCAATAGTGAAGAGAAGACTCCGGGATGCTGACCGTCTAGGCAGAGTTCCTCTGTCCAGTCTCAACGTCAATAGTGAAGAGGAGACTCCGGGATGCTGGCCTTCTAGACAGAGTTCCTCTGTCCAGTCTCAAGGTCAACAGTGAAGAGGAGACTCCGGGATGTTGGCCTTCTAGGCAGAGTTCCTCTGTCCAGTCTCAACGTCAACAGTGAAGAGGCGACTCTGAGATGCTGACCGTCTAGGCAGAGTTCCTCTGTCCAGTCTCAACGTCAATAGTGAAGAGGAGACTCCGGGATGCTGACCGTCTACGCAGAGTTCCTCTGTCCAGTCTCAACGTCAACAGTGAAGAGGCGACTCTGAGATGCTGACCGTCTAGGCAGAGTTCCTCTTTCCAGTCTCAACGTCAATAGTGAAGAGAAGACTCCGGGATGCTGACCGTCTAGGCAGAGTTCCTCTGTCCAGTCTCAACGTCAATAGTGAAGAGGAGACTCCGGGATGCTGACCGTCTCGCAGAGTTCCTCTGTCCAGTCTCAACGTCAATAGTGAAGAGGAAACTTCGGGATGCTGACCGTCTAGGCAGAGTTCCTCTGTCCAGTCTCAACGTCAACAGTGAAGAGGCGACTCTGAGATGCTGACCGTCTAGGCAGAGTTCCTCTGTCCAGTCTCAACATCAATAGTGAAGAGGAGACTCCGGGATGCTGACCGTCTAGGCAGAGTTCCTCTGTCCAGTCTCAACGTCAATAGTGAAGAGGAGACTCCGGGATGCTGGCCTTCTAGGCAGAGTTCCTCTGTCCAGTCTCAAGGTCAACAGTGAAGAGGAGACTCCGGGATGTTGGCCTTCTAGGCAGAGTTCCTCTGTCCAGTCTCAACGTCAACAGTGAAGAGGCGACTCTGAGATGCTGACCGTCTAGGCAGAGTTCCTCTTTCCAGTCTCAACGTCAATAGTGAAGAGAAGACTCCGGGATGCTAACCGTCTAGGCAGAGTTCCTCTGTCCAGTCTCAACGTCAATAGTGAAGAGGAGACTCCGGGATGCTGACCGTCTCGCAGAGTTCCTCTATCCAGTCTCAACGTCAATAGTGAAGAGGAGACTTCGGGATGCTGACCGTCTAGGCAGAGTTCCTCTGTCCAGTCTCAACGTCAACAGTGAAGAGGCGACTCTGAGATGCTGACCGTCTAGGCAGAGTTCCTCTGTCCAGTCTCAACGCCAATAGTGAAGAGGAGACTCCGGGATGCTGACCGTCTAGGCAGAGTTCCTCTGTCCAGTCTCAACGTCAATAGTGAAGAGGAGACTCCGGGATGCTGGCCTTCTAGGCAGAGTTCCTCTGTCCAGTCTCAAGGTCAACAGTGAAGAGGAGACTCCGGGATG
Source organism: Oncorhynchus mykiss (assembly GCF_013265735.2). Taxonomy (NCBI): domain Eukaryota; kingdom Metazoa; phylum Chordata; class Actinopteri; order Salmoniformes; family Salmonidae; genus Oncorhynchus; species Oncorhynchus mykiss. The sequence continues at coordinate 91,744,998 of NC_048581.1, read as the reverse complement.
TTGGCCTTCTAGGCAGAGTTCCTCTGTCCAGTCTCAACGTCAATAGTGAAGAGGAGACTCCGGGATGCTGACCGTCTACGCAGAGTTCCTCTGTCCAGTCTCAACGTTAACAGTGAAGAGGCGACTCTGAGATGCTGACCGTCTAGGCAGAGTTCCTCTGTCCAGTCTCAACGTCAATAGTGAAGAGGAGACTCCGGGATGCTGACCGTCTAGGCAGAGTTCCTCTGTCCAGTCTCAACGTCAACAGTGAAGAGGCGACTCTGAGATGTTGGCCTTCTAGGCAGAGTTCCTCTGTCCAGTCTCAACGTCAACAGTGAAGAGGAGACTCCGGGATGTTGGCCTTCTAGGCAGAGTTCCTCTGTCCAGTCTCAACGTCAACAGTGAAGAGGCGACTCTGAGATGCTGGACTTCTAGGCAGAGTTCCTCTGTCCAGTCTCAACGTCAATAGTGAAGAGGAGACTCCGGGATGTTTGCCTTCTAGGCAGAGTTCCTCTGTCCAGTCTCAAGGTCAACAGTGAAGAGGTGATTCTGGGATGCTGGCCTTCTAGGCAGAGTTCCTCTGTCCAGAGTTCCATTGTCTGTGTTCTTTTGCCCATCTTTATCTTTTCTTTTTATTGGCCAGTCTGAGATATGGCTTGTTTGCAACTTTGCCTAGAAGGCCAGCACCCCGGAGTCGCACCAACTCTTCACTGTTGACGTTGAGACTGCTGTTTTGCGGTACTATTTAATGAAGCTGCCAGTTGAGGACTTGTGAGGTGTCTGTTTCTCAAACTAAACACACTAATGTACTTGTCCTCTTCCTCAGTTGGCCTCCCTCTCCTCTTTCTATTCTGGTTAGAGCCAGTTTGCTCTGTGCTGTGAAGGGAGTAGTACACAGCGTTGTACGAGGTCTTCAGTTTCTTGACAATTTCTCGCATGGAATAGTCTTAATTTCCCAGAACAAGAATAGACTGACGAGTTTCTGAAGACGAGTTTCTTTGTTTTTGGCCATTTTGAGCCTGTAATCGAACCCACAAATGCTGATGCTCCAGATACTCAACTAGTCTAAAGAAGGCCAGTTTTATTGCTTCTTTAATCAGCACAACCATTTTCAGCTGTGCTAACACAATTGCAAAAGGGTTTTCTAATGATCAGTTGGCCTTTTAAAATGATAAACTTGGATTAACTAGCACATCGTGCCATTGGAACACAGGAGTGATGGTTTCTGATAATGGGCCTCTGTACACCTATGTAGATATTCCATTTAAAAAATCAGCCGTTTCCAGCTACAATAGTCATTTACAACATGAACAATGTCTACACTGTATTTCTGATCAATTTGATGTTATTTTAATGGACAAAAAATGTGCTTTTCTTTCAAAAACAAGGACATTTTTACGGGACCCCAAACTTTTGAACGGTGGTGGATACACATCAAAATAAAGCACAAATAAAACATCACCCAGTTACATTCCTCCACAAATAAGTCCAAATCAATACTTTATATTATATATAAATATGTATTTATATATTATATATTCTATTGCCCGAACGGCACATCAGGATCAAATGTATTTCGAATTTTGTTCCAGCCATATGGTGCATTAAAACTAAAAGCAGATTTGCTCGGTGGAGACCCCCCAGGAACCTCAAGCGTTAACCAATCCTGTGAACGTGTTAGGCAGTGTGTCAGTGGATTAGACAGACGGAACCAAGCCATTAACATGGAGAGAGCAGGAAGAGAGAGAGAGAGAGGAAGTGTTTAAAACAGAAACACTGTTTCACTGTATCGGTCTTGTTGTCAGATCCAATGACTAGGAGTTTGCAAGATGGTACAAACAGATATGAAACCAGCCTACAGTGTCCTCTGCTCTGCGATTTATCATAGATTAAGAGGAGGAGACAGGAAGTGGTTAAAACACCAAACGAGAGCAGCACCCTGCCAGCCAGCCACCTGTGTTTGGGACAGCATCGTTTGGTGTAATCAATCATGTGGAGTTGGACAGTTTATAAAAAGACCTGGGTTCCTGTTGGAGGAGGCCTGTTACATCCCCTACACTTTAATTAGCCAATGGACTGTTCTCTTTGTTTCCCTGACAGATTACATCATGTTCATACACGAAACTACACTGACTGCACAAAACATTAAGAACACCTGCTCTTTTCAGGACATAGACTGACCAGGTGAATCCAGGTGAAAGATATGATCCCTTATTGATGTCACTTGTTAAATCTACTTCAATCAGTGTAGATGAAGGGGAGGAGACAGGGTTAAAGAAGGATTTTTAAACCTTGAGACAATTGAGACATGGATTGTTTTCGTGTGCCATTCAGAAGACCAAAGATTTAAGTGCCTTTGAACGGGATATGGTAGTAGGTGCCAGGGACACCGGTTTGTGTAAAGAAATGCAACGCTGCTGGCTTTTTCACACTTAACAGTTTCCTGTGTGTATCAAGAACATCCAGCCAACTAGACACAACTGTGGGACCTGCCGCCTCTACACTCTAACCACTAGGCTACCTGCCTCTCCCCTCTAACCACTAGGCTACCTACCTCCTCTCCCCTCTAACCACTAGGCTACCTGCCGCCTCTACACTCTAACCACTAGGCTACCTGCCGCCTCTACACTCTAACCACTAGGCTACCTGCCTCTCCCCTCTAACCACTAGGCTACCTGCCTCCTCTCCCCTCTAACCACTAGGCTACCTGCCGCCTCTACACTCTAACCACTAGGCTACCTGCCGCCTTTACACTCTAACCACTAGGCTACCTGCCGCCTCTACACTCTAACCACTAGGCTACCTGCCTCTCCCCTCTAACCACTAGGCTACCTGCCTCCTCTCCCCTCTAACCACTAGGCTACCTGCCGCCTCTACACTCTAACCACTAGGCTACCTGCCGCCTTTACACTCTAACCACTAGGCTACCTGCCGCCTCTACACTCTAACCACTAGGCTACCTGCCTCTCCCCTCTAACCACTAGGTTACCTGCCTCCTCTCCCCTCTAACCACTAGGCTACCTGCCGCCTCTACACTCTAACCACTAGGCTACCTGCCGCCTTTACACTCTAACCACTAGGCTACCTGCCGCCTCTACACTCTAACCACTAGGCTACCTGCCTCTCCCCTCTAACCACTAGGTTACCTGCCTCCTCTCCCCTCTAACCACTAGGCTACCTGCCGCCTCTACACTCTAACCACTAGGCTACCTGCCGCCTTTACACTCTAACCACTAGGCTACCTGCCGCCTCTACATTCTAACCACTAAACTACCTTCCGCCTCTACACTCTAACCACTAGGCTACATGCCTCCTCTCACCTCTCACCACTAGACTACCTGCCGCCTCTACACTCTAACCACTAGGCTACATGCCGCCTCTACACTCTAACCACTAGGCTACATGCCGCCTCTACACTCTAACCACTAGAGCCCTCGCTACATATTCGTCGCCAGACCCACTGGCTCCAGGTCATCTACAAGTCCATGCTAGGTAAAGCTCCGCCTTATCTCAGCTCACTGGTCACGATGGCAACACCCATCCGTAGCACGCGCTCCAGCAGGTGTATCTCACTGATCATCCCTAAAGCCAACACCTCATTTGGCCGCCTTTCGTTCCAGTACTCTGCTGCCTGTGACTGGAACGAATTGCAAAAATCGCTGAAGTTGGAGACTTTTATCTCCCTCACCAACTTCAAACATCAGCTATCTGAGCAGCTAACCGATCGCTGCAGCTGTACATAGTCTATTGGTAAATAGCCCACCCATTTTCACCTACCTCATCCCCATACTGTTTTTATTTATTTATTTTTCTGCTCTTTTGCACACCAATATCTCTACCTGTACATGACCATCTGATCATTTATCACTCCAGTGTTAATCTGCAAAATTGTAATTATTCGCCTACCTCATGCCTTTTGCACACATTGTATATATAGACTCCCCTTTTTTTCTACTGTGTTATTGACTTGTTAATTGTTTACTCCATGTGTAACTCTGTGTTGTCTGCTCATACTGCTATGCTTTATCTTGGCCAGGTCGCAGTTGCAAATGAGACCTTGTTCTCAACTAGCCTACCTGGTTAAATAAAGGTAAAATAAAAAAATAATAATAAAAAAAAAAACCTAACTAATTCTGATTCAGCCACGAAACTAGGGTGGCTGGAGTCTTTGACAATTGTTATTGCCCTCCTCTAACACCGAATAGAGGTCCTGGTTGGCAGGAAGCTTGGCCCCAGTGATGTACTGGGGCATACGCACTACCCTCTGTAGTGCCTTGTGGTCGGAGGCCGAGCAGTTGCCATACCAGGCAGTGATGCAACCACTCAGGATGCTCTCGATGGTGCAGCTATAGAACCTTTTGAGGATCTGAGGACCCATGCCAAATCTTTTTAGTCTCCTGAGGGGGAATAGTCTTTCTCATGCATTCTTCTTCACGGCTGTCTTGGTGTGTTTTGGACTATTCTAGTTTGTTGGTGATGTGGACACCAAGGAACTTGAAGCTCTCAACCTGTTCCACTACAGCCCCGTCGATGAAAATGGGGTTGTGCTCGGTCCTCCTCTTCCTGTAGTCCACAATCATCTCCTTTGTCTTGATCACATTGAGGGAGAGGTTGTTGTCCTGGCACCACACTGCCAAGTCTCTGACCTCCTCCCTATAGGCTGTCTCATCATTGTTGGTGATGAGGCCTACCACTGTTGTGTCATCGGAAAACTTAATGATGGTGTTGGAGTCATGCCTGGCCATGCAGTCCTGAGTGAACAGGGAGTACAGGAGGGGACTGACCATGCACCCCTTGCCTCAAAGTGTTTATAGAAGTAGTTTAGCTTGTCTGGTTGGTTCGTGTCACTGGGCAGCTCGTGGCTGAGCTTCCCTTTGTAGTCTGTAATAGTTGGCAAGCCCTGCCACATCCGACGAGCATCGGAGCCGGTGTAGTACGATTCAATCTTTGTCCTGTATTGGCGCTTTGCCTGTTTGATTGGTCATCAGAGGGCGTTGTGGGATTTCTTATA